>NC_048275.1:3047834-3394688 GCF_009762535.1 Notolabrus celidotus
GGATTATAAAGGAATTATAATTATTATTTTACATTCATAGCTCTGCAAGGATTTTTGGATGAAACGATACCACGCAGGATGTAAATATGTACGCAAAGGGGATGACCCAAGCCTTTTAAAACAGCAGAGAGCGCTCTGTCTCTTTGACTCCTCTCCCTCTCTCTGTGGACATCATTACGTCTCTTGCTGAATAGAGGCGTACAACATGGCGGCATGATGCACCGGCAGTGTCTGCCACATAAAGACGATACCAGGGCAACACAACAAAGGAGATCTGACCACAAATTAACATCTATATTATGGCTTTGACATAAGATCGCTATCTGCTTATGGACAACATTTCTTTCTCTTTCTACTGGCCATATTATAAGAAGTGTCTGCGTGACTCTACAGGTATCAGATACGTCTTTTCGTCCAAAGCTAACAGGGTTGTATTTCTGGGCTGGTGCTCGCGCTGGTTTGGAGCTGGTTGAAGTCACGAACCACCCGTTGGTTTTTCCAACCCGTGGAAGAGTTACGTCATGATGTCAGATTTACTTCACCACTTTTCCCAGTGGCGCTAGCGCAAACTTTCCTTCACAACAACAATGACGGCAGACAACAGCAGCTTGTCTCCTTGGCTGAAGACTGCTTTGTCTTGGAATCCATTAGTCTTTCTTGTTTTTTCGCTGCAGGACAATGGTGGAAACACGTTTTTGTTTTGGTTTGTGTTTTTGATCACGGCAACCCCTCCCCTGCCCCTCGCTCCTGATGCAAGCCAGCAAAGAGTTGAAGCTGCTCTAGAACCGGTTTTCCTGGCCGGGAGCCGGTTTAGTTGAAACATGAAAAACCGGACCTCAATTGAGCGCCTGCTACGGACCGGCCCTGAAACTGCCTCGGTCTAGCAGGGGTAAGAGAGAGAGTCATAACAGACGACATTACAACAACGTAAGAGATTTATGTCCCTTCAGAGGACGCTTCATTTTGCTGTATTCATTCAGTCTAGTGGAAGAACTTTTTGTGTCCTTCAAAATAAAAAACAGGAAATGAAATAACCACTCTCACCAAAATAATTTATCATCTGCATGCAATAAGTTATATTTGGCGGTATGGTTCTGTTCTTGGAGCTCCCTGCTCTTCCACGTGCGTACGTAGAATGCTAAACGCCTGAGGCGGGGAGAGCACACCTCCTTTCTCTTTTTATGTGCATACATGAAAAGCCAAGGCAGGGAGAGCAGCAGCAAAGACCCCAAACGGAGTGTGTCAGTGATGATACATACGACACTGGTAAAATCTGGGTTGGAGGAGGTGAAGAGGTTTGCAGGGGGAGCAGCAGGAGAAGGCAGGCAGAGCAGTTTACGCTATGCTCAATTTTTATGATGCAATTTCTTCTTTAAAGCTTGAACTGCATCATATCGTGAGTTAGGTCTTGTGTGTATAAGTTAAATGTTTGATGTCGTATATGTAATGCAAAGTTAAACCCGGTACCTGCAAAGGAAGCTGATTCTGATCCTGATTTTTGAGCTTGTTTCAAAGCAGCATCCCTCAGATCCTCCTGCCTCCTCACGTCGTCTACCCACATCCCATAAACAGTCCTGACACTCTCATTTTAAAATAATCAAATAACCATGATGCTGAAATAATAGATAAACAAACAACAGAGAAAATAATGTGCTCTATAGAAAAAAAAAGGAGTTCTCAGGAGGATAGTTTAACCAGTGTTTGATATGCAAATTCTCTTTTTCATCTGAGCCCCTGCTAAATGTCAGGAGGGGACACCAGGGAGGGGCTGAACATCTCAATTAAAGAGCGCTAACATGCATCATTCCAAACAACCCATGAAATGAAAGGCATCATTTAGATTGATCTAGAGCATCAGTGAGAATAAATCAGAGTAGCGGCCTAATAATGCAACACTCCAGGGTGTGTGTGAAAACCCCGGATAGGAATTCAGAACAGGATCTGCATAATGACGTCCCGGCTGATGAGGATGGTGAACAATTTTTGGGGAAGGAGACGCCGTCACTGTGGAGCTGCTTCTGTGAGGAGACTGTACCTCTCTGAGGAGGCTGCTGCTGCATCGTGCGCACAAACTGTGGCAGAGGAATGATTTGTCTGCACTCCCAATTAATCTCCTTCTGTGTGCATGCCAGTTAAGCACTTTCACCGAGTTTGTAAATGTGCAGCTTGGCAACCTCGGCCTGAACTGTATTTATTAAGGAGACACTTTAAGTTGGTTCCTGGCAAACTTTGTGTTCCACGTCTTTGAAGTGTCATGTCCCTAAAAATGGGGAGAAAGAATCCCAAAGTGAGACCGACGTGTGAGGCTTCAGTCGAATTTATCTTTTACAAACGAGGCAATTTAATAATGAAGTGACCACGTTTACTGAACTGAGTCAAACATCTACAAATAAATACATGTGGGATGTGATGGGGGGATGTTTTTCTGTTGTTCAGTGAGGAGCTTGCTCAAGGGGCTTGCATACATTGTGTGGTTTGCAGTAAAGGTACCTTACTATTCTTGGAAAGAGGTGTCTGTTTTGTTAAAGCATTGCTTTGCTGATGAGTCATTGACCTAGGAAGGAGAAACATAACATTAAAGGAGTATTTCAGCGCGTTCTTCACCTCCACTGTCAGGTGGTAGACGTCAGCCAATCAGTGCACAGTCATGCAACAGTCATCCCAAACAGAGCAGGTCTAGACCGTACTCTATGTTCTATTATTAACAAAGACCCAACATCAAGACTGGATCAGATCCAGTCCCATCTTACAGACAGGACTCAGTCTGATCTCATCTTAATCCACCATGAGCAGAGCACTTTGCAGCATTTAGCAAGTTACAGTGGCAAGGACAAACTTCCTTTAACAGGCAGAAACCTCCAGCAGGACCAGACTCATGTTAGACACACATCTGCTGAGACCGTGTTGGAGAGAGGGATAGAGGGAGATGAAGAGAGAGAGAGAGAGAGAGAGAGAGGGAGCATCAAGACAGCATGCCTGGTCCGTCTTGTAGACCAGAGGTTCTTCAGAACTCCCAAAATGGCAGTGCCAGAGACCGGCGACCCCCACTGTCCCTCAAGGAGGTTAAATGTTCCTCACTGCTGTGGGAATACATGAATAGGATAATCCCAAAATAGACAAAACAGAACAAACAAAAAAATAGCCTAATATATTTGATTTAGCTGGTTGGTACAAAATTAGACGACCTATGTGAAGTGCAAATGTTGGCAGGAACAAACTTCCTTTAACAGGCAGAAACCTCCAGCAGGACCAGACTCATGTTAGACACACATCTGCTGAGACCGTGTTGGAGAGAGGGATAGAGGGAGATGAAGAGAGAGAGAGAGAGAGAGATGATAGTGGGGAGACGGATAGTAGTAGTTGTAGCAGCTGGAGTCTGGACCACGTCCACAGCAGCAGAGATCCAGAGGAACCTACGAGACAAGGGAACTCAGGGACTCCAGAAAGGTCTATGGTTAGTAACTTTAATGGGACAGGAAGAGTTAAAGTGAGAGACAGGCAGAGAGAGGAGAGAGGGAAAGACAGGATCCCAGTGTGTCAGTCTGAGCCTATAGCAGCATAACTAAGACCTGGTCCAAAGCGCTTGAGCAAACTGGTCTTGTTTCCACCTCTACTGCTCCTTTGCTGCAAATCTACTGAGGTTGAGTTCCTGTCCAATCTCCGCCCAGCTGTCCTGTCATCATACATATGTTTATAGCTCCAACGAACTCACTCACTCTCTCCTTCTTCGTTGTATCTTGCTGGTCTGGCTTCAACCACTCGACATTGAAGACCTACAACTATTACATTTGTCTTGAACAAAGTCCTATCTAAGTTCCAGAACCTTCTGTAATCTTCTCTTATTTTAAATCCTTTTTATGTGTCTCAAAGTTAACACAATCTTTCCTTAAACGCACTTCAGCACAGTCCTCTCATACCGCTCGGTGTCTTAAGGCACTTCCTGTCACTGGAAGTTTCATAGATGGTTTCTACTTTGATGTGCTTCTCTCCAAAATTAATGTGTCCTGCTGCCCTAAAGGACACGTCTCTGCACTCATTACTCTGCAGTCTAAAAACTGCTCGCTTGCATCTGGGAAGACGTTCCTGAAAGATGACTTAAGGTTAACACGAAGGCTCTGACTTCCATGGATCTGAATGTATATGCATGGTATGAGAAGTAAGCGACATGAGGGTTAGGTTCTGTTTTTAACTTGAGATGCTGCAGCATGTTTGTGCAGAGCGGCAGCGTGCCACAGGGAGGTAAATACTCTGTGTTAGATTTCTCACATTAAGGCTGAATTCATCCTGATTGTGTTAAATATGAAGCCTGCAGTATATGACAGCATCAGGGGTTATATTAACAACCCCCACTGAGAATGACCTAATTAGCTGAAAATGAGGGGTGAGGTTTTCGAACGCCACACCAGGAGGGTTTTTACCACTGATGTCACTTCTCATTGTTTGTCTCCACAAAGAGAAAACACCGGAGTGTGAAGATCTGTTTGAGGTTTGAAGGAATATTTAGAGAGAAAGCTCCGACACAGAGCAGTGAGAAACAAAACAGGAACATTAACATTAAAAGAAATATGAATTAAGAAAATAAAAGCATGGAAATATAAAATATACAAATTAGGGATGGACATATCGAGCCTGATTGAAAATCCTTGCCCATCCCTAATACAAATATGAGATCAAGAAAGAAAGACTGCATTCGACAAAAACAAGAAATCAAACTATCTAAAAATATTTCAATAACCTAAAATTAGGTTATTACTAATGTATAGCTGCCTTAAAGCTGGGGTTGCTGTTCAGATTTAGATACACTTTTTGTTCTACTGGTTAAAATGATCTTTATGTCCTGATGGTAATCAATACATAATGTGTTCTTAAAAAAGAGCGAAGAAAAGCTGCTATCTACAGCCGGAGTAAACCTGGAAAACACCAACCAATCAGCCTTTTTTGGGTGCCAAAATTTTAAACCATTCAAATCCCGTCCTGCCGTTCTGCCCGCCTCCTGCAGAGCGTACATTTCCCCGGCGTTCACTCCCCGTCCCCTGCCTCTGCTTCCCCTGACTCTACCTCCTGCCCCTCTCGCTCCACCTCGGGCCTGTCCCCTCTGACCCGATGAGGGTCTTTGCTCAGGACTGTAGTCTGGATCAGAGTCTAAAAAGCTCTCACCACGGGGGCTCTGACAAGCAGAAGAATTAATGACATTTAGTAAGTCCTGCAGAAATGTAGATGTGCTGTAGCGTCCGTCCGGACGCTGTAGTGATGACGAGCCGATTTGTGAACATGTTGATCTTTAATAACCGGTCACTGTCGACCGTTACCACGACAACCAACAAAACAACAATCAATGTTTGAATGAATGAAGAACTTCTCCTCTTGTCTCTCCTCTCTCCCGCTCACACACTCTACACCTCTCCTGATGCCTTCACTGACTGTCAACACTGTAGGAATTAAGAACATCTACACTGAACAGGTTTAACAAACAGTAGAGCTGTTACAGTGTTATATATGTGTTATAACTTTTCTCCTGATATCGTGTCACCAGGACAACTGGATAATGCTAGCATGACAGTTGTGAGTGCTAACAGCAGCCATGTTTATTTGTGTTTTTAACTTTCACTATGATAATGTTTTGGTGAGGACCGGTTTTGAATCAGTCACCATCATATGGTCGCAAGTCAGCGGCGCTCGTACAACTGAGCAGGGGGGGGGGGGGGGGCGTCGTTTTGGAGGAGCTCTGAGGGAGGGGGGGAGGGGTTAGATGGAGTCATGAGGAAATGCTACATTCAAATTCATGCTAGTTTTACGAGACTGCCAACCCCAGCTTTAATCAAAAAATTATTCTGTAAATCAACCCCACAGTTTGCTCCGTCTGCGTTCAGCACAGCCCTAAGTGGCCCCAGAAACCCCACACAAAGGGGGCTGAGGGGATCCAAGACACCCACAGTCTTTACGAGGGATGTTTTGGAGCAACTGAAATTTATATTCCTCGTCTAAAGATCAGGAAAGCACAAATTATCCAACACTTCTAAACACAGGAACACATAATCTGCGGGTAAACAATGTCAAATTGATTTTGCAGAGTGTGACTAACACTTGCAGAGCTAGCACCACCAGCTTTTGGTTTACCTCGCAGGTTAACGTCCACATGCCTGTGCTTGTTCCTCATTCCTCTGGTTGAGTGGTTAAATGCCAGGTTAACAGTTTGCGACTTGCTTCAAGATGTCGTCTGTCATCTGTGATTGTTTACATCCAAGTAGTAGAGCTTTAAAGCTAAAGCATTATGACAGTAGCCATGCTACAGCTTTGGCTTGTGGCTGGTGGTGGTATTACAGCATATATGCAATTTATGGCACAAGTTTTGCGCCTATTGTAGTTAAAACATTACTGATTTGTTTAACAAGTATTCTGGTGCGTACACGAGAAGTTGTCTTCTGAAGTCCTCGACTGCAGAGTTTTAAACCTGGTTTATACTTCTGCGTGGAAGCCCTGTGATTGGTCCGCTCGATGCTATGGTATTTCCTGCATTTACATCGGTCGTGCATTTCCTATTTCCGACGTCTCCTCTTTTATTCTTCCCTGTAATCACGTCTGTATGATGAACAGCATCATGTATCAGCTCTACATTAACACTATCCACTCTGAATCTTTGTAACAAAGTAAACAGAACATGTAGCGGGGCCTGAAGCGTGCACATCAGGCCACAATAATTTATGCTAATGCAGTCCTGGACCACCAAGTCTAACCGTCCCTGCAGACACAGATTCACAAAGTCACAATGTAACAGAGGTTCCTCCTCAGAAGGGTTTAAAGTAGACTTTTAACAGATATAAAAACTGCAGCTGGCCTTCAAGAATCTCTCTGGTTTAAACTTAAGTTGGTCCCAGTGTGTTTTTAAGGATATTTCACAGAGTAAACAGCAGGTATTGAAACTCTGCAGAAACCCTGGGCTGCACCTTGGACTGTTTTTGAATGACAGAAAAAGAGCTTCTGTCTGTGATTACCCCAGACCCCAGCAGGGCTTCTCCTCCTTTGTCCCTCTCTGTGTTGTTCCCTCCATATTTAATTACAACAATTTGTGCGTGCTGCCCTTTATTCCTCGTCGCTTGTGCAGCACATTGCGATCCTGAGCTGCACCGTGTTCTCCTTAAATTTTGATCAGATATTTACTTGGTCAGAACGTTCCGTCACCCAACGTGACGCCGTCGCCGAGGAGGCACGGCCACACCGGCTCTGCTCAGCGTGCAATCTGGGACGGTCCTCGCTTGTAACACTGCTCCACATTTTCTCCAGCATCCAACGCGAATGCAAGATGTTGAAGATTAAAAGAATTACTTGGAATTTGTTAAAAAAAGATTGCATTTAAGACTTCAGATGACCCAGTTTCCAGGCAACCATCCAGTGGCTTAGCTTCTCCAGAGGCTTCTGAATGTAATATTTGTGGATTCACAGTGCAAGTGTGTGTTTTCTGCACATGCGCATACATGCAACTGCTTTTTTGTATTCTTGCTTATATGCATTTTTTTTTTTTGCTTGTGTCGGTTGGTTGGTACACATCCTTAGATCTCATCAAAAAACAGTGACCTAGATATAATTAACCCCCTCCAACCAGCAGGAAACAGTCTTTTAAAGTAGCACAGCGCCCATCAATCTGCTCTGCATGTCAGCACACAGCTTCCCCTCATGTTTAAGTAGGGCTCCTATTAAAGAGAGATACCGTGTACTCATACCTGCCAACATTGCACTGTGATAAACAGGGAGACTTTCTGCAGTATGGTAAAATCAGCCTATACCCAGCAAATTGATTTTTAGATTCTTTTACTGACTTTTAAAGCTCAATATGGACTCATCCCTCTATATATCTCTGAGCTTTTATCCCCCTACAAACCTGGATGCAGTCTGAGATCCTCTGGCAGTGCTCTGCTCGCTGTTCCAAGGACCCGACTGAGAACCAATGGGGACAGGGCGTTTTCAGTCAGGGCTCCTACACTCTGGAACAGCCTGCCAGAGGAGATCAGACCTGCAGAGTCAGTCAGTTTTATGTTGTTACTCAAGACTCATTTTTACAGGAAATCTTTTATTGTGTGATTTTATTCATTTTAACTCTTTTAAAGGTGACATATCATGCAAAATGGACTTTTTAATGGTTCTCTACCTGAAATATGTTTCCCTGGCATGTCTATAAACCCCCCGAGAATGAAAAGAATCCATTCTGCCCCTGTTCTGATTTCTCCACCTTTCTGTAAATGTGTGCTGAAACCAGCCGTTTCAGTTTTCAGTGTTTTTCATACGTCACAACGCCATCCGGTCTGTAACAGGAAGTCAGAGCTCGGAGCTTGTTCAGCCCATAGACTGTATAAAATACAACTCAACCCCTCCTCTGTTTTTCATTCCCTGCACACATGTGTGCTAACAAGGAGCTTAGGAGGGAGGCATGCTAGTTGTAGGCTGTCTTAATAAACACAAAGGTCGCTTTGACTCCCCACGTCTGCAGATTTGAAGATCTAGTGGATGATTTTTAGTTTTCATGGAAAAGTGCTAGCGCTAGTTAGCATAGCCACATAGCTACATGTTGGTAGCTGTGTACCAAGACACACGTCGACATGCTGACAAATAAAACAACAAGAAACACTAAATCTGTGACCAATGGTTCAGAAAGGTCCTGCTGCAGGCGCCTCTCCGTCAGGATCAGATTCTGGATCAGATTCAGAGGGTTGAAGTAACGCGGGTCTGTGAGCAGCCGTGTATATTCAGCCAACATGTAAACATCAGAGCCAACATGTAAACATCCGAGGCCACACCCACTTCCTGAGGGGGCGTGGTCAGAGAGCTCATTCTCATTTAAAGGCACAGACACAGAAAACAGCCATATTTTGATGTTCATATCATTATAGTATTATTTCAATGAGGGAGACTCTGTAACATGAATCTACATATCTATGTGCTTTTTAAAGTCATTTATCTGCATCCTTTAAATCCTATTTATTACCTACAGCTAAATGTGATCTGACCTACAGTAACCTCTGCATCCTCAGCCTCTGCTGCTTTCTGCTCTTTATTTAAAGAAGGAAGAGATTTCCTCTGCGTCTCCTCCTGAGGTTATCAGGTAGAGTTTAGTGATATCATAAGGGTTGGAACGTAGACCGACTGGTAAATTGAAAGCTTTGCCTTCCGACTCAGCTCCCTCTTCACCACGACGGTCCGATACAACGTCCTCATCACTGCTGACGCTGCACCAATCCGCCTGTCCATCTCACGCTACATTTTACCCCCACTCACGGACAAGACCCCGAGATACAAGAATAAGTTAAAGAGAGATAGACTCCCGCCTAAACCGGGAGTGTTGGCAGGTCTGCGTTTACTCGCTGCAGCAGAGAAGTGTGATGGAGTAAATAAGCTTGTCTCAGGGCAGACCTCAGGCTGACAGGTACTTCACAGGAAACAGGAGGAAATAAGGCCCTCTGTAATTGTTGAAATCAGTTCCCCATGCTCAGCGGCAGAGAAACAATTAATGCCCCAAACAACAGCGTGTGCTTCCTGGCAGAATGACACAGAGATGCTTGAGAGGGGGATTTCATTTTTTCCTGCTTGTTTGAAATTAAAGGTGTAATTTTCCGTTGACTAAACAGCTCCTCTCGTCTCCTTTGAGCCGAATGAACGAGAGTCTGCACTAATGTGTAACATCCTGATCACGCTCTGCCTTTAATCTAATAATCTGATTTAATTTGACTGTTCATGTGTTCATACATCTCAAAATGGGAATACAGTATGTGATACAACCTCGCTCTTCGATGCTTGATTAATGGATGCTGTTTCTCTGATAATAAGCCAGCATGAAGCGTCGTGTTTTTTTTATCCCATCAGATCAGAGTCATTTTGACTTTTCTAAACTCTCATGAGATGATTTCCTCTGAAGACCTCTTAGAAGATCAAGATCCTCTCTGTAGCTCGTGCTCAGATCTGATTGCATAAATCATGAGCTGCATCAACTGTTGCGCTCGCTTCTTCATGAAGCAGCTGCTCAGTCAGGAAAGGGAAAGATTAATTCAAGGACATCAAATCTGTTACAGACGGAGGAGGGATGCTACTTTTAACATCATCATCAGCCACAGCACACATTGATTATACCTGCAAAGATTAAACGTCCTGGTTTTTAAGCACCACTTTCCGAGCTATCACAGCACCGGATCTGATAGGTTTCTATTCTAGTCAATGTGTTAACTTCCACTGGATCCACTCCGTTGCGATCCGGCTGCGTCTCACAAGGTACATCAGATACACAAGACTTCTATTTGTTGCCGGATGCCGGAGCACGACGCATCAATCTCAACAGAGCAGATGGAGCGGGACAGGAAGTCAGGTTTCACCAAAACAAAATGAAAACATCCGGTTAATTTTCAGAATAAAACACTCTGTGTTATCACCAGATCGTATTTCACTTAACTACAACAACAAACCAAAGTCATGATGAGCGGAGCCAGGCCTGGAGTCAACAGGTCAGAGGTTTTCAGAGGACCAGAAAGACAACAAGGATGAGGAGGAGGAGGAGAATCCTTGATTCAGTGATTGCCGCAGGAAAACCTTGGTCACATGACTCTAGCTGTCCAGCAGTCCTGCTCCATGCTGTGTTCTGAAAACGCAGCCGGGGGGATCTGACAGCGGATCAGAGACAGACAGAAGTTGATCAGGTAGTAGCACAGCCGCCTGACACTAGCCAGGGTTGCTAATAATGCTATAACCAGAGCAACGTGTAACCAGCACAGGCATGTGGACGTTAACCTGCAAGGTGGTGCTAGCTCTGCTACTGTTAGTCACACTCTGCAAACAATGTTGACCTGCAGACCCTATGATCCTGTCACAACTCTGCTCCTGGTTCTCAGTATTTTTCCACTCACCTCTCCTCTGCTGCTCCCTGCCTGTCGGTCACGCCCACTTCATCAAGCCTCTCAGTTCACCTGAGCACCTAGCTGCAACTCATCTTCATCAAGCCAGTATTTGAACCTCCCCTGTCCACCAACTCTTTGCAAGTTTGTTCTTAGCTCTCATGCAAGACTTTCCAGTGATCTTTCTTGACCTGTCTTCTGCCTTGTCCCTACTTGGATTGTGTTTTATCACGGACTGATACCTGATTCTGATCCTGCTGCCTCCTCAACGACGTTTTCTGCTTTTCCCCCCACGGTACTGTTGCCAAGTTCTTTTGTATTGTTGTGTGAGTGTTTCTAAAATGAAGAGAAACAACTTGCTTGTTTCTGTTTTCGTGTGCTGCACCCGTTATAGATGTTTAGAGTTAAAAATGTGCCACATTTCCAAAATGATGCTCAATTTGGACTGTTTTCTGAATGTTTTCTAACCTTAAAATCTGTCAAGTAGTCAGCATATAAACTTCCATTGAAACAACAAAGAAACTAGCCGCTTCAGAACATCTCTTAGAAACGAATTGAGCACAGCGTTAGTTCAGGCCATGAAGTCAAGCACGGCTGACAGAGCATCAGCTGATATTAACACCCGCCCATATCAGCTGACAGCTCAGCTGATTACATCTACACATCCAATCAGCAAATATCAAGATGTGCGTTCTATTTAAATTGCTCT
The DNA here is from genome assembly GCF_009762535.1 of Notolabrus celidotus. Taxonomy (NCBI): domain Eukaryota; kingdom Metazoa; phylum Chordata; class Actinopteri; order Labriformes; family Labridae; genus Notolabrus; species Notolabrus celidotus. Next base: position 3,059,415 of record NC_048275.1, read on the forward strand.
GCCTGCCTCCTCCTGCTGCTCTCCCTGCAAACTGCTTCACATCCCTCCTCCACCTCAGCTCCTCCTTCCTGCTGTGTCTGATTTTACCAGTGTCATATGTATTGTAACTGATGCTCCATTTGGGGTCTTTGCTGCTGCTCTCCCTGCATGGCTTCTCATGTATGCACATAAAAAGAGAGGGGAGGTGAGCTCTCACTGCCTCAGGGAGCTTATTGCATGCAGTTAATTAATTCTTTTGGCGAGAGTTGTCCTTACTGACGTCACATTTGGTCAAAAGTGTTGATTTTTTAAAGAGATAGTTGGCAGTATAAGTTGAATGACCTCACCTTCAGAGCTGAGTTATTTAGGATGTGGATATCCTCTCTGTGACTACGTCCTATTTCTCTATTTATCATATTTCATGTAAAGTAAAAAGTAAAAGATTTGTCTGTTTTGTCCCCGGTTCTGCAAAAATCCCCGTCTCTTACCACGCTCACGACTTAAAAGATAGCAACATCCTGCAAAGAGGCTTTTTCCCTCTGCTTTCTCCCTGCACAATGCGGCAGTGCTGACGCCTGGTTTCCTCATCCTCCCTCTGGGAGGTGCGATCCAAGGGAAGGGAAGGGTAGAGACAGGAGAAAGAGGAGGCGGTGAACACAGAGCGCACAAAACTTCAATGTGCCTAGTGTCCCCTTCTTCTTGTTCAGCACATCAGAGGTGTCGTTTTTAGTCCAGGATATGGAGAAGCGGTGATCCAGTGTCCTTGATATTTGAATAGTGTGTCTAATAAGTTGATTAGATTATGTAGTAGTCCTGCAGAGCTGCTGCACACTCTCTGAATCACATCTGATGATTTTGTTTGATGAATCAAAGACAACCCACTCATTGGTTAAGATGCAAGCAGACAAATGGAGCCTTCAGGGGGATTTCATGATACAGTGAAAAGATAAACATCATAATCGGGAGTGTATCAGACTTCTTTAGAGAAGAAGACAACTGGTGCATGTGAGGATAAAACATTTCATCAGTGGATATAAGTAAAATATCTTCTGGTAGTGTTTCTCAGGATGGCAGCATCGCTGAGAATCCTCCTGGCACACAGTCCAACCCTGGGGCTCGGGGATTACATGTGCCGCGTACACGTTAAAGCCTCTAAACCCTCGCCTCCGCAGAGCTGATCTGACTGCACAATCTCCCCCCCTCGCTCTCAGCTCCACTCCACCGGCCATGAGGCCTGCGTTCTCCCAGGATGCCGGATGCTTACTTCCAGATCAGCAGAGCTCTGCGGCGCCCGTGAAGGTCGGACCATGAGCAAATTTGTCAACTTAGCTGGGTGTTCACTGGATCACTGCAGAGTTGACCCTTTAGCTTACCATCATTTCATGGAGTTAGGCTTTCTAACTGGAGTGTGGGTTCTATCTTTTCAGTGTATTTTCACAACTTGAAGCCGGGTGATCTCGCAGTTTGCATCATTGTTCGTTCATTTCACTTTGACTCACTCATGCAAACGCACCTATATGCAGTAGAATCACACTTCCTGCAGCAGAGTCATCACACACTCTCACACTCGCTCATGCACAAACACACAACACATCTGCAATTTCAAGGGGGTGAATTGAGGACTTGCAGGCGGGGTACTGCGTGCAGGGCAGAGCGTATTCAATTAGCCGCTGGCAGTTCTTCCCCCTCACCTATCGTCATTGCATCACATTTCAATATTGCACAGAGGTGTGCCGCCAACGCACTGCTGACACATCAAAGGGCTGCGGCAAATCCACACTCCTCCTCAGAGCCTCGCAGCCATGTCACAGCTGTTCATGTGCCGGCCAGGAGAGGCCAGGCGTGACTAAAGACTTCGGCAGACGTATTAAAAAATTGATTCTATATTTCCCACTTCGATGAGTTGAAGTTTTCAGCGCAGCCTGTGGGGTAGGGTTTGATGGTTTCCTGGTGGAGTGAGACGAAGCTTACGCGGAGGGTTGAGGTGGAAGATGATCTGGGTCACAGCGTGTGTGACGGAGTCCATGGGAGGAATTTATTTTAAGTGCAATTTAAAAGAAAAATGACGAGGTGGTGAAGTCAAAGGCCGAACAAACGCTGCCCTCCTGGACGTTTGAATAGATACGTTTTTAGTTTAGGTTTAAAAGCCTCAATAACAGTCTGGTTTTCTATATTTATTTTATTACTTTATGCTTTTATATTGATCTTAACCCTTATATTATGTTAAGGGTCAATTTGACCCTTTTCAGTTTTTGTGTTGACCAAAGTACTGGTTATCCTTTCTTTTTCTTCATGACATTTTCTGAATTTTCCTCATCTAGGGTCATGAACTGGTGTGTAAAATCTGGACACTTTGATGTGTAGTGGAATGTCTGTTCACTGTTGCACTGTTTTAAACTGTATTTTATTATTTTTATTAGCTTCTTCTTTTTAATTTGAGCTTATCTTTTTTTGGCTTTCCTTTGTTTATCTGTTGTTGTTGTTGCGGGTCTGAGAGAGAAACGTGATATCAAATCCTCTGTATGTCTGGTGCATACTGCAGTTTTTGACAATAAAGAAGACTTTGAACTTTGAATTTACACCCATGTGTCCTCCATAACAAAAGCATGCAAGAGCTTCAGACGGCGTTTCAGTCTTCACAAAACTAGTTTTAAACACTCAAAAGACAAAGTTCATGGTCTTCTTAATTCTAATATTGTCATTTCTTCAATCCTGCTTCACTTTCATCTCCAAGAAAAACAATGTGGAGGCCACATTTCTGTCTGTGATTGATTATGGTGATATATCATATATGCATGCATCCCCATGATTCAGGGTATCATGCATCTCTGCAATCAAAGCTCAATAACAGCTCTCCCCTCTGTCTTTAAATCTTCTTCCCAAGTTCACCAGGACGGATCTGTTGTGCAGACAGAATTCATGCATAAAACTGTGAAATCATAATTTCACAAGCTGAACAGATTCAAGGGCGTCAGACTAAAAGCATCTCCCCCGTTCCTCCACCCTCTCTCTGTGAGGACTGATCTTCATTAGGATGTGGTAGTTAAAGATATATTTGCAGGAGCAGCGCTAACACAGCGAGTTCAAGTTAAAACAGTGCGCTCATTTGCTGCCGCTGGGTTCGCCTCCTTACCTCCTCTCTGCCTCTTTCTTCCCCTCCGTCTTCTCCTCCACTGTTGGCCAAATGAGTTAAGGCTCCAAATTGAATTCTATCTCGGTGTGTTTCTTCCAGAGGGCTCGCTAATTAAGAATTTAATTATGGCTGAGAGCAAAACACAGGCAACAAAACCCCCTCATGTTTTAAACATCTTTGGTCTCGCCATCTCCTCCACCATCCCTGTGCTCTCTCACCCTCTGCTGTCTTTCTCTCTCTCTCTCTCTCTGCTTCCTTCTCTGAGTGTGTTTTCTGAAAGTTTGGAGGTGAACCTGAGGTAAGACGTTCACCACGATGCTAATCAGAAAGGACTACACCAGAAATCCTCCTGAGTAAGCACGCAACGCATGCCTCATCAAAGAACGTCAGGAGCATCAGGAGCGTGGACGGCGGTGGAGGCGGTCCACGCTCGTTGATGTTGCAGACATTATTCGCCTGTTTGTTGAGAATGAAAACTTTCACCGCCTCGGTCCCAAAGAAGAGGATTAATATTTGATGATTAATGAAAGTGAAACAAAGCAGAACTTCACCAGCGTTCTGTTTTACTTTGACTCCCTCTTGGAGAACTTCTCCGTGTTATTCTACAATTACGGCTCCGTCTCCGAGGGCTGCCTGGAGGACTGCTGCCCTGCCCCCAGGCGATCCGCTCTGTAGCCCGGTCCTGTTCACACACTGTACCTTTAATCCTCCCTCTCTCCATTATGCAGACCCTCTCATCTCGTCTCTGCGGGCTCAACCCTCCAGCAGCTATTTGTCACGGGCAGATGTTCCAGGGAACCGTGACCTCTTCGTGCGGTTGCAGGGGAATGGGAGCTCGGCGCCGGTTCTGATTGGAAACCTGCAGAGGGGCGAGGGCACGGTCAAGGTGAGTAATACTAGCTTCAGTCGGGTCCTGAGGTCAGCTAATCTCCCGTGGCAATCAAGAGTTGGAGGTCTCTGAGCGGGGGCTGGACTAGACCCTGACATAGCGGTGATGGGGGGCAGACCGGGACCGACTTTCAGGGACGATATTTAATGTCTCATCTCGACTGTCTCACTCACAGCTTTTATTGGATAAGTTCTGTAAGTGCACAAAGTGTCATGAAGGAGGCTCGGGTAAACTTCTGATGTAGTCATTGCTGCTGTTGCACGTGTGGCTAAAACTGAAGCTACAGAAGTTGCAACCAGGTCATGCTAAAGAGAGAGGGACAAACCTGCAGGAAAACTGGATCAAATATCTTGTAGACTCGAAACTGTCTCCTGAAAGGGTTCAAACTTGTGGCCTGAACACTGTTTACTATGATCTAAAGCCAAAGATGGGTTTATTGCTCAAGGAGCCTGACAAACATTTAGAGAACAGGATCTGCAAAGAGATGAGACGACATTCTTTGAACACAGGTCTGTAAAAAAACAAAGAAGTGACAGCTCACTCAAACGTAGCAAAGACCTCTACCTCAGGAAGCTGTTGGACCCATTGACAGTGTAATAAATGGACGTAGTATCCGTGACGTCACCCATCTCTTCCTGAAGCTCTGTTCTGAAACCTATCGTCAGTGGGTGCCATATTGGAAATGCTGATTTGGCCTAACATCTGTCAAGCTAATGTGAGGTAAAGAGGCGGGCCTTTATCCTCCTCGCTAACAGCTACTTGGTTCCTGCCTGTCAAATGAGAGAGCCACGCCCTTATTTGGGCATAACTCGTAAGTTTAATATCTTCAATAATAACGAGTTATGATAAATTCACCTCAGGACAGTGTGTGCTGATAGAGACATGAGTTATTAAGACTTGAACATTTTTTTTTGAACCAGGCTGTAAACATGTTTATTCCTGCTGTAAAGATCGTCTTCTTTGAATGGGTGTGTATGTGGTTTACAGTGTTCTGCAGCCAGCCTCTAGTGGACAATTGAGGAATTGCAGTTTTTGACACTTCTGCATGGGCTTCATATTTTAAGATGAGTTGAGACTAGGGATGTAAACATGATTATTAAGAACTTACTCAAAACACGCAATTTTGTTATAAATTTTCCTTCACGTGGAACAAACATCACGTGATCTCCATATTACACTCCGCTATGATCTTGATGCATCATGGGTTTCATCATTCCTGCTGAAGAGTGGACAGCACCAGGGTAGTAGTCCACAGGAGATCTTCCTTGGATCATGCGAGGATCCATGAATGGTGGCATCACCATCCAGTGGGGATCGAACCCAAGGACGTGTGGTGGATAGTCTCATATTACATTCAGCTATCAGGGAGGTGTTTGAAGTTTAAAGCATATTTCAAAGCGAATCAGCTGGTTAACATGTTGCACACAGCAGAGATGCTCAGCTGGCGGCTGCATCTGTGTGCCCGGTCTCCACGAGCGCTTTTTAAAGCGGATTAATACGCAACTGCTGCCAACAACGACACGGACACGAAGGTTAACAACTTTAATCAGGACATTTTCCCACCTTTGGATACAAGAAGTAAGAAGAAAGAAACATACTTTATTAAGAAATTCAATTTTTCCACTCGTGTTATATTTTTTGGTCATGCTACACAGTTACACACAGTTTTGGTGCATATACATTTTTATGCACAAACATGCAGTGAACATGCACTTAGGGAGAGAATTCAGAGTGAGGATGCTACCATCAACTAGCTCACCCCGAGCAGTTGGGGGTTCGGTGCCTTGCTCAAGGGCACCTCGGCAGTGCCCAGGCAAGTGAACCAGCACCTCTCCAGCCACCAGTCCATTTGCCAAACTTCGTCCATACTGGGACTCGAGCCGACGACCCTTGAAGCCCCTATGGACTGAGCTACTGCCGCCCCACGAAGCCAACAGACTGGTTGGAATTGCTAGTAGCTATATTTGCAGACCAGAAGCATCAGAGCCGTCTGAGCTTTTCTGCAGCCGGACTGGTTATGACCCGGTTGCACTCCCGGCTGACACCTCACCACCTACATGTGCTCGTTTTTCTCTGAGAATGAGTAGACAGAAAACTGGACACTGTGAGTCTGTAGTACTTTTCTGTTCAGCTCTCTTGATGCAGCAAAACCACAGTTAGCAGTCTGAACCTTCTCTTTATAAGACTGTATGTCCGTGGAGAATATTTTTATGAGCCTGATTGTTGATATTCAGCATGTTAAACGTGTTGTACCCGTAACAAATACTGTCAGTTAATTGTATTTTCCACAGCAACAAAATGAATATAAGGGGAAAAACAGTATTTGGTCTTGTTTTTGACATAAGAAAACTCAATGTTTTTTATTGATTAATCTAATTTACATCCCTACTTGAGACCTTGTGAATGTGAAAGCATGGCAAACTTAACATCCTGTGTGTGAAAGCATCCGGATGTTTCATGTCTCTCTATTTACTCATCCTGTCTCCGTTTATCCTCCTTTCATTCGTATTTAAACTGCGTGTATCAGAGGTTAACGCCCGTCTCGTCTGAGGTTAATTTCAATCTAAGCTCTGTAATTGCCAATTTGAATTTTTACAACCTGTGAGGCTGCGGAGCCGTGTTTCATAACGTTTTATTGTTTTCATCACATGCTGTGTCCGTGTGTTTACAAGAATGTAAATGCACCACATGAACACGGGCCAGCATGAGGACCATTTCACAGCTGCTGGCTGTAATGTTCGCTGAGAGGAGGAACACTGCGGTAAAAGGAGAGGCAGGGTGTGCAGCCGTGAAGGGAGCATGTTCCTCCGACCTTTAAAGCCTCAGGAAACGTAAATGGAATATTTAAAATTCACATAGAATATCAAAATTAAATGTGTAATCAAGCTTCAACAAAAATCTGAGTGAAAATAAACATCCACAACTCTGAAAAAACTCTGTTCATAACATCTTATTTTAAAGGTCAGAGCATTTCTCTGTGTGGGCGTGGCCTAACTCTTTGATTGACAGGTCAAGAGAGAGTTCACAGCCTGCATGTTTGAGCCGTCTGACTCTGAATCTAAAGACATCAAAACTCCAGAGTCTGAAAATTATTCATTTACAATGGTCTCTGAGTGCTGAGTCACAAAATCCTTCAGGATCAGGACTTCTATCATTTATTAGTTTTATCACTCCGTAGTCTCCGGGGGATCAGGACCATGGGACGCCCGGAGCAGAGGAGGCTAAAGTGTAGTATGTGCACGCAGAGGAGCTCGGCTCAGGGTGTCAGACGGAGCTGTTTGGAGACAGTTCTGGGGAGAATTAGTGGACCTGTCCTTGGGAGAGTAAGTGGACCGGTGCTGGGGAGAGTTAGTGAACCGGTCCTGGGGAGAGTCAGTGGACTGGTCCTGGGGGAAGTTACTGAACCGGTCCTGAGAAAAGTTAGTGAACTGGTCCTGGGGAGAGTTAGTGAACCCGTCCTGGGGAGAGTCAGTGGACTGGTCCTGGGGAAAGTTACTGAACCGGTCCTGAGGAAAGTTAGTGAACCCGTCCTGGGGGAAGTTACTGAACCGGTCCTGAGGGAAGTTAGTGAACCGGTCCTGGGGAGAGTCAGTGGACTGGTCCTGGGGAAAGTTACTGAACCGGTCCTGAGGGAAGTTAGTGAACCGGTCCTGGGGAGAGTCAGTGGACTGGTCCTGGGGAAAGTTAGTGAACCGGTCCTGAGGGAAGTTAGTGAACCGGTCCTGGGGAGAGTCAGTGAACTGGTCCTGGGGAAAGTTAGTGAACCGGTCCTGGGGGAAGTTACTGAACCGGTCCTGAGAAAAGTTAGTGAACTGGTCCTGGGGAGAGTTAGTGAACCAGTCCCGGAGAAAGTTAGTGAACCCGTCCTGGGGAGAGTCAGTGGACTGGTCCTGGGGAAAGTTACTGAACCGGTCCTGAGGAAAGTTAGTGAACCGGTCCTGAGAAAAGTTAGTGAACTGGTCCTGGGGAAAGTTAGTGAACCCGTCCTGGGGGAAGTTACTGAACCGGTCCTGGGGAGAGTCAGTGGACTGGTCCTGGGGAAAGTTACTGAACCGGTCCTGGAGAAAGTTAGTGTACCGGTGATGATTGGGTTTCCAGGGCCTGAAAGATGAATGTATATCGTAGTGGAGCCTGTAGACGTAGAAAAATACTGCACAGCCCTTTAAAATGAATCTCTCTCTCTCTCTCTCTCTCTCTCTCTCTCTCTCTCTCTCTCTCTCTCTCTCTCTCTCTCTCTCTCTCTCTCTCTCTCTCTCTCTCTCTCTCTCTCTCCCCCTCCCCACCTCACAGTTTATCATTACAGTGCATTGTTGTCCACCCACAGCCACAAGTGCACTTCTTCCCTGTTGTCCTTCTGCAGATAATGTTGCTTAGATTGCAGAGAGTTGGAGGCGGTGTGTTGAGGGCAGAGTAAGCATTGTACAGAACATAATGAGGCATGTTCAGGTGTGTGTTACCTGTCCTTGCTCGGGGTGTGCACAAGTGTCAAAACTTGTTTGTTTACAGTGAAACTGTATTTTCCTCCAATTAAAGCCGCACAGTCTACTTCTTGGAATTAGTCAGCGGTCAGTTTTTAATGAAAGAGAGAAAAAACACAAGCTGCAGGTGTTACCGCAGCGAGGACGCATTAATAACAAGATCGCACCAGGAAGCTCAGAAACTAATGAACTGCCATGGATACTTGGAGGGGGAGCAAACAAGACAAAGTAGTTATTGTCAGAGGTAAAAGATTACATATTAGAGAGGAGAGTCCAGCTCAAAGGATGGTGGAGGAGACTCTGCTTCTTAATGTAAAGAAGGGAAACCATTCATATGAAAGTGTGTGAATGTTAATGGATCATTAAACCAGTGTGAGTGAAACGAGCGTCGTTAAAACTTGTAAGTTTGGATATAATAATTGCCGGACCATCAAACCTCTGCACATTAAAACAAAAGGATCGGAGAGCCGGATAACGAGGCAGACGATGAAGAGGTGCAGATGAATGGATGATATGACTTCAAATAAAGGAGTAAACAAGGAGTGAACATGCACTTTGGGAGAGATGTCAGAGTCAGGATGCTGCCATCAACTAGCTCACCCAGAGCAGTTGGGGGTTCTGTGCCTTGCTCAAGGGCACCTCGGCAGTGCCCAGGCAAGTGAACCAGCACCTCTCCAGCCACCAGTCCATTTGCCAAACTTCGTCCATACTGGGACTCGAACCGACGACCCTTGAAGCCCCTCTGGACTGAGCTACTGCCGCCCCACAAAGCCAACAGACTGGTTGGAATTGCTAGTAGCTATATTTGCAGACCAGAAGCATCAGAGCCGTCTGAGCTTTTCTGCAGCCGGACTGGTTATGACCCGGTTGCACTCCCGGCTGACGCCTGACCGCGTACATGTGCTCGTTTTTCTCTGAGAATGAGTAGACAGAAAACTGGACACTGTGAGTCTGTAGTACTTTTCTGTTCAGTTCAGAGGCAGACGATGAAGAGGTGCAGATGAATGGATGATATGACTTCAAATAAAGGAGTAAACAAGGAGTACCAGAGTTTAGAGATCCAATGAAACTTCAGGAGAGAGCTGCAAACATGCGAGACACTTTGAATCTGTGAGATGAAAAATGAATATCAGCATCCTTCTTTAGCCAGCAGAGGGCGCTGTGTCAGTCACGTGACCAGCGTGAACCCTGGAGGTCATAAAGAGTAAAATAACAGCTTCAAATGAACGCTCTGAGCTGCAGCACAGGCTTGTGAATCATCCATCTCTTCAGATTAAGGCATATTTATATTGCCTGAACTTCACGTTGGTGATGTTTACATTCATCTAAACAAGAATCCTTCCCTTTACAGCGCCGACAGGATGAAAGAGGATAAAAGTACAGACAGATAAATGCTTTTAGGATCCGGTCGGGTCAGTAACGCAGCAGTTTGAGGGCTGTAGGGTCAGAAACTCTTCTTGTAAAACCTGTTCCCCCAGCAGGGACAGCATAGCGTCTAACAGAATCAATCCACATCTCCTCCTCTCAGGGTTTTCTTTCCTGAATGGGATTCTTAAAATGTTTAAATCGTTTTTTATTTGGCAGCAGAGTCCGCTTATTTCCCCATAGCCTGTAGCAGCAGGAAGACCTTCTTGCCCTCCAGGGGGGCGGGGCCATAAGTGTGTGACATCACATGAAAATTATGAATAGAGATGTAGAGACATGGCAGCAGCAGAGAGAGAGAGAGAGAACGTCTCCTCAAAGGCTGCTGAAAAGTCCAAAAATGTCATGCATTTAATCTTTCTTTAAGTTGTTTCGTTCACCCTGGTAACTTAAGATCTAGCAAGTCCTTTCAAAATAAAAGCACATTTTTAATCGAAACAAGAAATAATTTATTTTTTTGTGCAGTAACTGTTTGATGATGCGTCTTTGCCAAAGCTGGAGCATGAACTGAGTTACCGACACTCTTAAAACATCCAGAATAAATCACATTGAGAATCTAGCTGTGTAGATCTGTGTATCGTTAGTTAAATGTGTCATCAAATCTTCAGATTAATACAACATATCAAACAAATGAACACCTCTCTCATCTATAGGTAGGCTATGGATGAGCTCACAGGCTTCTTTAAAGTCCAGTCTGCATCACTTTCATCCGTTTGAACGTGAAGCATGCACAAATTAAATAATGACTCAATGCACATATTTAATAATGCAATTAAAAACGTATCAATGACATCAAACACGATTACTGCAAAGCATCGACGCTCTTATATAACGGTAAGCTGCTTCTTAATTTACCATGATTGAGTCACGCCACCCACCCCCGTCCTTACTCATTGGTATCGTTGCAGTTTATCAGTTTTAAAACGACGCAGTGACAGAGCTGCAGCTGACATCATCACCGTCATCAGGATATAAGATGCAACATTAACACATGCTGCTGCTTTAATGCTCCTGATTGACTTAAGTGATGTTTTATATATGCATGCATCTTCAGATCCTTTACTCAGACCAGTGAACCGGTCTCTCACTCAAGTTGGCTGGCTTGCATCGTCTGCAAATCACCGGCATGGCCTGATCTATGAGGCAATCCCTCTTATGTACGTTATTTGATTAATTAGAGAAGTGCTTGACGCTCCAGTCCTCGCTCTCTGACCCGGTCACAGGACTTATTTTTTGTTTTCTGTCCCCTTGAAATGGAGAAGAAGAGTTTTACAGATACTGCTCTCCTGCAGCTTAGAATCTGGGTCTGATGGAGCTGGTCTCTTTAAAAAGCAGACTGAAGGTGTTGGAGGGACATGCATCAGGCTGCAGAAGCTTTGACTGTCATATGATCCAGGATTTGTCCAGGTGTTTGTAATTAGGGCTCTCTCTCTCTTCCCCTCTCCAACACGGTCTCAGCAGATGTGTGTCTAACATGAGTCTGGTCCTGCTGGAGGTTTCTGCCTGTTAAAGGAAGTTTGTCCTCGCCACTGTAACTTGCTAAATGCTGCAAAGTGCTCTGCTCATGGTGGATTAATATGATATCAGACTGAGTCCTGTCTGGAAGATGGGACTGGATCTGATCCGGTCTTGATGTTGGGTCTTTGTTAATAGTAGAACATAGAGTACGGTCTAGACCTGCTCTGTTTGGAAAGAGTCTGAGGAGAACATATTGCTGCTGTCGAGCGATTGTGACATAAAGAGGCGGAGTTTGAGTCTCCTAGCCAACAGCTACAGTGTTCCCGCCTGTCAATCAAATCAGCTGTGCCTCTCATTGGAAGACTTGTAATCTCAATATCTTTGAAATTACAGCGTTCTGAAAAAAAATTCCCCCTCTCCCACCACCTTCAAATCCCACCTCCAAACTCACCTCTTCCACCAAGCCTACTCGCTTGAATTAGTCTTTATGGGACTGGAATGACTTCACTATCATTTTTTAGTATTGCATTGTTATTCTGTGGTATTTATGTCTTTATATTACTGTTGGTATGTTGTAAGGTGACTTTGAGTGTCCAGAAAGGCGCCTATAAATAAAATGTACTATTATTAAGAAGTCTGCAGTTAAAGACGTGTCATGCATCCTTTACTTCCTTCCACATTTTTAACTAGAAATGACCGAATTTGATCTGCAAACATATTTAACAGTGTGTGTTTGCAGGAGATCATAACAGCAGAGTTCATATCCTTCATATCAGCGATTCACTGCTTACTCTGCAGCGACACAATCTGCATCCTCAAACAGAGTGACATGAACGTAGTGCCACAAACATCTCTAATGACATGATAAACACACCATCATCTAATAAAGGACGCATCTGCTGATTATTATTCTGACTTCCATAATGAAGATAATGAAGAGAACTCCTCCCTCTCTCCTGGAGAGAGGCTGCACATGCACGCACTGTGATTGTATAGTTAATGTGTTCTGAAATTAATAGAAAGGTTGGCATGCACATCATTCTGTGATATCATCTATTAAGCCCAGGATTTCAGAGTCCAATCTCTGTTCCATGAGACCTCTTTGAATTTTAATTTTTCCTCTCACGAGCTGTAGTGAGCGCTGACATCAGTTCTTCTCCTCCGCTCCATCTTCCTCACTTTGGTGAGCGGTGTAATGAAGAATCCGAGACGGGGGCTGATGACGAGTCTATTTTCTTGGACTTGGTTCAGCTGTTTCTCCATCTGGTGTTTGAGCACCTGGGGTAAGCCCTCACTGCAAACTCCCTCCTTCCTTTCCAAGGCCTCTCTTTGTAAACCCGTCTTCCTTTCCAAGGCCTCTCTCTGTAAACCCGTCTTCCTTTCTGTCATGCTTCCCTTTCCTTCCCTCCTTTTTCTGCTTCTCCGTGACCTCCTAACCTTCCAGTTTGGACTCTACCCATGGCGTTAAAATATTTAAAAACACACAAACAGAGACATGAACTCTCAGCTGCAGCTATTTTCGTCTGCATCCAAATGAAACTTTGCATCCAGGAAGGTGATAACTGCCGGATAGCTTCATTATGCATGCATTTAAACGACATCAGAGCATCCAGAAGTGGTGTAAAGGTGCATTAACCTAAATTATTTACCTTCACTACCTGAACGTGATCATTGATCTGGCGCCCGAAATTGGAACTTGCAGAGTGAACAGCCTGCGAGGCCGGATTTGATAACACGGTGTAGCACAGAGCTCCCCGGCTCTAATGAACACTACAGATGTGTCAAGCTGGAGGAGGGGGGGAGGGAGGCGAGGAAGGGGGGAGGAGGGGGGTATGCCAGCAGCAATGTACACAGCAGCCAATTACCTGCCTGGATGAGGATTCTTTACTCCTGCTTAGCGCACACACGAGAAGAGGCCAGAGCATCTGCTGTGAGGTTTAGCCCCAGTGTACTACACACACCGAGATCCACTACAGAGCTGCAGTTACACACCCTGCATCTGAAGCTGCATCCTCTCATGGCACCTCTCTCACATCCCATAGGGCACCCGTGTTTTCAACCAACACCTATAAGAAACCACGCTGCTAGATTTCATTTATTTATTTAAATCAGTGGAAAAAACATGCAGAGAAAACTCTCAATGGGGCCGAGGGACGGACGATGGAGCAGATTCAAATAGAATCATCAGAAAGGATAGAGGTCGGCGATAAACACATGAATAAAACAGGAAGATTCTTAATATTTAAAGGTTACAGGGCAAAGAATAACAATGCACTACATACATTATGAAAACAATAAGAATACATGAGAAGTAAAAATGACATTTCACTCAATCAATCCTTATTTATAAAGCGCCAAATCCCAACAAATGTTCTCCTCAGACTCTTTCCAAACAGAGCAGGTCTAGACCGGACTCTATGTTCTATTATCAACAAAGACCCAACATCAAGACCGGATCAGATCCAGTCCCATCTTCCAGACAGGACTCAGTCTGATCTCATCTTAATCCACCATGAGCAGAGCACTTTGCAGCATTTAGCAAGTTACAGTGGCAAGGACAAACTTCCTTTAACAGGCAGAAACCTCCAGCAGGACCGGACTCATGTTAGACACACATCTGCTGAGACCGTGTTGGAGAGAGGGATAGAGGGAGATGAAGAGAGAGAGAGAGATGATAGTGGGGAGATGGATAGTAGTAGTTGTAACAGCTGGAGTCTGGCACGTCCACAGCAGCAGAGATCCAGAGGAACCTACGAGACAAGGGAGCTCAGGGACTCCAGAAAGGACTATGGTTAGTAACTTTAATGGGACAGGAAGATTTAAAGTGAGAGACAGGCAGAGAGAGGAGAGAGAGGGAGAGACAGGATCCCAGTGTCTTGGTTCCCTCTGAGCCTATAGCTGCGTTCAAGGCTCGGTCCGCTACCGTGGCAAGAAATTTCCAATTTCTGAGTGGACCATGAATGTAGCATGAGCAACATGTGAGCGAGCGGATGAAAAACAAACATTTAGCATGATGTTGTTTAATCCAGATGTGTTTTTCAAAGGCCAAAAGAAAGGTTGAAGTCGAGCACAGAGTGTTTCAGGAGAGGTGGGAGAATGATTATTTCTGTGTGGAGTTTAAGAGGAATCCCACCTGTCTTATCTGCAAAGAGAAAATTGCAGTGCTTAAGGATTAAAACCTCAAGCGGCATTATTTAACAGTTAAATAATGTCATTTCCATGTGCCTTATTGGAAGCACATATCTCTGTGAAAAACATTTCTCCACCATGAACTTTAATAAATCAAAGAAGAGGTCCAGACTTAGTGATGAACTGTTGAACGTTTTTATTTTTTGTGGAATACTTGTGACCCCCTTGTGACAAGGCTGGATGCTCAGTGGCCCTCAGGTAATTTGAGTTTGAGACCCCTGGTCTGAGCCTATAACAGTCTAAGCCCACAGCAGTCTAAGCCTAGAGCATTCTAAGCCTAGAGCAGTCTAAACCTATAGCTCTTTAAACCTATAGCAGTCTAAGCCTATAGCAGTCTGAGCCTGTAGCAATCTAAGTCTATAGCAGTCTAAGCCTATAGCTGTCTAAGCCTTGGGCAGTCTAAGCCCATAGCAGTCTAAACCTATAGCTCTCTAAACCTATAGCAGTCTAAGCCTATAGCAGTCTGAGCCTGTAGCAATCTAAGTCTATAGCAGTCTAAGCCTGTAGCAATCTAAGTCTATAGCAGTCTAAGCCTATAGCTGTCTAAACCTATAGCAATCAAAGCCTATAGCTGTCTAAGCCTTGGGCAGTCTAAGCTCATAGCAGTCTAAACCTATAGCTCTCTAAACCTATAGCAGTCTAAGCCTATAGCAGTCTGAGCCTGTAGCAATCTAAGTCTATAGCAGTCTAAGCCTATAGCTGTCTAAACCTATGGCAGTCTAAGCCTATAGCAGTCTAAGCCTATAGCAATCTAAGCCTATAGCTGTCTAAGCCTATAGCTGCCTAAACCTATGGCAGGCTTAACCTATAGTTATCTAAGCCTATAGCTTTCTAAGCCTATAGCTGTCTAAACCTATGGCAGTCTAAGCCTATAGCAGTCTAAACCTACAGCTCTCTTAACCTATGGCAGTCTAAACCTATAGTTCTCCCTTAGCCTATAGCTTTCTAAACCTATAGCAGTCTAAGCTTATCGCAGCATAACTAGATAACATAGCAGAACTAAGA
The DNA here is from genome assembly GCF_009762535.1 of Notolabrus celidotus. Lineage (NCBI taxonomy): Eukaryota > Metazoa > Chordata > Actinopteri > Labriformes > Labridae > Notolabrus > Notolabrus celidotus. The sequence goes on from NC_048275.1 coordinate 3,074,968, forward strand.
CCTGGTCCAAGCCTGATCCAGCTCTAACTATAAGCTTTATCAAAGAGGAAAGTTTGAAGCCTACTCTTAAAAGTAGAGAGGGTGTCTGCCTCCCGGACCCTGACTGGTAGATGATTCCAAAGGAGAGGGGCCTGATAACTGAAGGCTGGACCTCCCGTACTATTTGAAGTGTTCCCCATGTACCGAGGCTTTCCTCTTTGTGACAGCGGTCCTCTTGTTCTACTTCCCCTCTCTGTCTCTTCAGCTGTCCTGTGGACTAAAGACAAAAAAAGCCCTAAAATCTAAATTAAAGAAGATATTTTCTTCTCTCGGAGTATCAGTGAAGTGCTAACGTTCAGTGTGAGCTCATTCTGCCAGTTTTAGAGGGACAACTGTGAGCCATCTGCACTCTTAGGGCTCCTGTTCCGAGGCTTTATGGTCCAAGTGGTGACGTCACATTCATGGTGAGATAAGCAGGTTTTAAAATGCTTCTTGTTTCTGTCTGACTCCTTTGCTTTGCTCGTTCTTATTTTCTAACTTTGCGTCTTTGTGTTACGTTATAATGTGACCATGCTGCTTCACTTCTCTGCATGCTGCCTGTAGAAGTCTCCATCAGCTGCAGCATGTGCTCTCTCCCTCCTTCCTGCCTCTCTCACTCAGACAGGTGCAGGCGAGCAGCGACAGGGGTTACGCCCCACGTCATGTTCTTCACTCTGAATATTTTCCTGCTTTTGTGTCCTTTCCAAACTCACAAGCCTGATATGCAAATACATAAAGGACGACGAAGTGAGGGTCAAAGCATGAGAAGTGAACGATTAGCGATGTTCTAGTTTGACCAAAGTTTAATCTTTCTGTCTTTGCATCCTTTTTTTCTTCCTCTCTGCAGCGGTGACATCTGAATTGTTCACGAGGCGTTATTGCCGAGCGAGACAGAAACAGCAGTCAGAAGTCAAAGAGTGAGAAGTGAAGAAAAGACAGAGATCTGCATGTTTCCTTATCTCAGCCTCGGGGTGGATCTGAAGATGTGAGGAGCTGCTGTAATGCAGACGCTGTATAGTTTGAGTTATATAACACATGCATTCAATTATAAGTTCCACAAATGAGCCTGATTTAAAACTTTTGCAATCATATTTCTTCAGTTAGAGCGATTTCTGGTGTAGGGAAAGTGAAAGGATGCACGCTCAGAGGACAGAAATTAAATTGGGAAACTGTTAATTTTGTTAATGAAGTTATCTTTAAAGATGGCGTGCTGACTTCCTGTGACAGGCTGAGTTCTTATCTGAGGGGCTCAGTGTTAGCTTGGTCTCTACCTGCAGCAGGTGTGCTTTATGAACCAGCTCTCCTCACCTCCATGCATCTGTCTCATCTTCATTGAGGATTTTTACCCCCCGGTGTGTGTCAGTGACAAAGACACAACCGGGGGGACGTCTGTTTAATATTTGATGTTTGCCAGACACATTTTGTAAGTTTGGATCATAGACTGTAAATAAAAATGGACAGCGTTGCTCCGCCTCTTCCTGTTGTACGGTTCTGAAGCCAAAAAATCCCGCTCCTGGGCGCCGCCATTGTGCAGCCAGAGCCTGTGAAGCCACTGTAATAAGCTCCGCCCTACAGTGTAGCGTCACAAGACGCTGTGTGTCCTTCGAAGTTTCCCTCTACAGCGGCTGTGAATCAAAGGAAACAGGAAGTAAAACCCCGTTTTTTAAACTCTAATAACTAACGAAGAAGAAACTTTTCAGGAAAAAGAGGCCTTGGACACAAAACAGTCAAATACTAACTACATATCACCACAGCATACGGATGTGAGAAACATTCGTACCACGTGTATTTATTTTTTAAAGTTTGACTGCTCCCCCATTCAAATAAATGGAGGAGACAGATTTTTTGACCTATACTGCAGCCAGCCACCAGGGGGCAGACACACTGCTGAAAGCTTCACCACCAGCCGAGCCGGATGCTCCCCTAGTTTGGATCAACTCCTCGTCATCAGAGATGCAGATGCATTTCAGAGTGCAGTGAACTGACTGTCTGTCCAGTGCGCCTGTCACTGTGAGGTGCATTGAAGGACCGTCGTTAATGTGCAATACAGTCCTTTCATGGCATTTTACTGTGAATCAAGAGAATCAAAATACAGTCACAGTGTTCACATCAAGAATGCTTTCTTTTAACATTTAAGCAGGGACAGACTGAATTATTGAACTTCAGATATTACACAAGCTAAAGTGTTTAAGGAGTGTTGACGATTTGAACACTTGGTATAATCCTGATACTGATATCTGATCCACTACATGAATTATTTAAAGACGGAAGATGTTTCTGCAAAAATCAAAGACTAACATGTTTTGATTTTTCGTCGACTAAAACTATTCACCTTATTTTCGGCGGTTGAACGGATGCAGGCGGTGAACTGTTATTTTGTGAAGCACGTCCGGTTCCTTACTTCCACTATGCACTTAGCTAGACTGTTCTCCACTGTTGTCCCCAGGGGCAGATCATGTCTTCCAGCTACAGTTGACTCACACTGTCCTGCTCTACTCTGGGAATCTGTGTTCAGGTCTAGAGTGACCCAGCACTTGGTACTTTGGTCATTATTGTGGTGAGGTTAATTGTTGATGATGATAATGGAAGGTCTTAAATGGTTTGGTTGCTTCATTGTAGATGTTCCTTATTTACTTTGTGCATTGCCTTTACACTGCTTGGTAGTACCTGCACCCAAATGGACTTGAAGCACTTTGTTACTCTTACTGATCTTGTTTCCTCTTGTCTAGATCTTTGCTTGTGTTGTTCTTGTTCTCATATGTACGTCGCTTTGGATAAAAGCGTCTGCTGAATGACATTGTAACATTGTAACTTCCTGTAAATGTTAAATGCCAGTAGCTTGACTAATTCAAAGCCAATAGAGCCATAGCGGCTTTTAAGCAAACTTTGGAAATGTTCCCAAGACATTTTGGAGATATTTGTCAAGCCACACAACGACAAATATTTTAAACTGGATGTCCAAAACACGAGAGTACGTCATAGCTTTACTTCTGCGTTCAAAAATAAGGTGAATAAAGGGAAGAAAAGACTCAAATGTGACTAAAACTAACAGGCATCTTCGTCTAAAGACTAAATCTAAAATAGTCTCCAAAATGAACACTGCTGTTGGGAAAGAGGTTACAATCAGGAACATCTTCCTGCGGGACTGATGTCGGCCTCCGTCCTGCAGGATCTTGTGTGCGAAACAGGACATCTGTGTACATCTTAGCCTCAGGTGCTTCCTTTTGTCTCCGTTCACTCTAAGAATAGCTCCTAATGCATGTGCATAAGAAGAGCGGATAAAAGTAAGATCTTGATCACATGAGACGGAGAAACAGAGATGAAGAATGCAAACCCTCTGCAGCCTTGTCATCCAGCCAGTGCGTTTAAAAGCGCTCTCATTGGCTGTGGTGGGACAGTAATGCGAGATGACAGGACTTGACTGAAGGTAGCTTATTATACTGAGTCATTAAATACAAGAAATCAATATAGTAATGCCTGGCTTCCTACCAAATGGGGTATTGTACAAAGCTGCAGCAGTCTGCTCGCTTGGTGTCTACAGTACGTTTAGAGAAAGAGGATGTGACTGTTTTCAAGAAGAGATATTGCTCATGCATGCCCCTGAATCGGGTAAATGAGATCGTCCTTATCAGCGCGAGTGTTTGCAGAGATTCATCTGTTTGAATTCAGCCAGTTGTTAAAGTTGTTTTCCTTCCGGCGAGCCGCTGTTGAGAGTTATACTGTAGGACAGCTACAATATCACTGACAGAAAGTACGCGGCTCCCCAGAGTCCATAATCATATTTCACCGTGGAATGTGCCGATTCTGATATGATGTAAGTCTCTTTAGTGCTCCTAGGCAGAACACGGGCTCCATTGTCTCAAGGGTTTCTGAAGGCGGTCATACTTTATGATGCAGAAAGCCTCAATCTCATTACCTTTAACAGCTTTAATGCCAGCGCACAAGTTGACAGCGCCTTTGCTGTGTGAAGAACAGAAGTGGCCTGACTTTGCCCTGCAGGGACAAAAGCCAGGGCCCATCCAGGCTTCCCAGGGGTTTAAATTAGTTCCCCTTCCATCTCCCTCTGGCCTCTGAAGCCCCCTCACTCCTTCTTCTTCTCCTTCTTCTGCAAAGGGTTACACCACGTCTCCAGTGGCAGGGCTTACTTAAAGCCCAACCCACATACTATACCAAGACGTGAGCTATCTTTGAAAGTAACCTTGAGAAAGTAGGGCTGGAGGGGAGGGTTTTTGGTACACTTGATTTGTCTCCTCTATAATAAGACTACATGATTTGGCCTCTCCAGAGAGCCTGTCGCTGAATCACAGAGCAGTCGATGCTGAATGTTGCCCTCTAAAACTGTTGGAACAGCAACAATAGGTTTAATAGTCTGGCTTAATGCGGCGTGGTTATGTAAGCTGTGTGTTAAAGTGAAATGAAAATGTGTGGGTGACAATGAAGCAGTGCATCACCAGGCACCTTATTAACCAGATGCACGCGGTTGATCTTTGTTTATGCTGCTTTGCTCTTTAATAAGCCTTCGAGGGAGTTTCTGTACATCCAGTACGTCAGACCTCGGTGTCCCGGCTGCCTTGTGAAACCAGTAAACACAAACCTTTCTGAGTCTGTGTGAACATCCCGTACGTCCTCATCCATATGAATACTAACACCCCTCCTCTGTGCACACTTTCTTCTGTCGATCAGATCTACCCTGTGGCCAGCACTGTCAGCGCCCTGACGCCTGCCATGAAATATTCACTATACCATGAGTCATGTTCAGACTGCAGGGAGCGCTCTGCCTGACTATCCTGTTCCCAGATCAGACCTGGCTAAGAGGAGTCTCCGCTCACTTTGATCCACTGCCGGGGCCCGTCTCTGTTTATGCCGAGATGGATCCATAAAAACAACTTTATTTTTTTCGGTCATACTCTGCTGACCACATCTTTCAGTGTCACTCTGACAGTTACTGCCTCTTACCCCGCGTAAGGTGAGCATGAATGAGTAAAAGAAACAACATGAAACGGAATAGAGACAGATGGATGGATAGACGGGTAGACAAAGAGTCAGAAACCAGCTCTGAATCATAGATAACTCATACAGATATCTGTATTTAAACTTAAATATATCCTATAGATAGATATCACGGTAAGATTAGAAGATTTTTTTGGAGATTTCTAGATAGATTTGTTAATACTCTCTGGAAAGGATACCTGATTAAGTCAAACAAATCAACTATCTGCATGCAGTAAGTTATATTTGGTGGTATGTCTCTCTTATGGGAGCTCCCTGCCCTTCCACCTGCCTACCTGGAATGCCAAAGCCTGAGGCGGGGAGAGCACACCTCACCTCTCTTTCATGTGCAAACATGAAAAGCCAAGTAAATTACCACATCTATATTTTTCTATCACACAGGATCCTTTGCACTCTCACCATTGCTCTATTGTCTTTCACAATCATGTATATAAAAGTATTGTACATGGGGCGGCAGTAGCTCAGTCCATAGGGACTTGGCTTGGGAACCAGACATCTCTCCTTAAGTGCACTGCTTGTTTGTGCATAAAAATTGTATGTATACTGTATACCAAACTGTGTATGTAGCATGACCAACACAAGTGGAAAAATTGAATTTCCCCCATGGGGGATGTCTGATGTAGGCTTGTACATATTATATAATGTTTATGTTTAATGTAGTACAGAGAGAGTCAAACCTGAGTCAAATTTCTTGAATGTGCGCACATATCTGGACAATAAAGCTGATTTGCATGCAGTAAGTTATATTTGGCGGTATGTCTCTGCTCTGGGAGCTCCCTGCGCTTTCATGTGCCTACATGGAATACCAAGCCTGAGGCGGGGAGAGCACACCTCCACTCTTCTTCATGTGGAAACTATCAAACTTGATCCTTTGCACTCTCACCGTTGCACTATTGTCTTTAATAATCATGTATATATAAGTTAAATATATAAGGGAAAATGTCGACTTGTACATATTATGTAATGTTTATGTTTAATGTCGTACAGAGAGTAAAACCGGAGTCACATTTCTTGAATGTGCTCACATATCTGAACAATAAAGCTGATGAAGTCAAAAGAATGAATTCATCTGCATGTAATAAGTGATATTTGGCGGTATGGCTCTGCTCTGGGAGTTCCCTGAGGTGGGGAGAGCACACCTCTCCTTTCTTTCATGTGCATACATGAAAAGCCAAGGTAGGGAGAGCAGCAGCAAAGACCCCGACCGGAGAATCAGTGACAATATATATGACACTAGTGAAATCAGACACAGCAGAAAGGAGGAGCTGGGGTGGACCAGTGTTGTGAAGTGGTTTGCAGGGAGAGCAGCAGGAGAAGGCAGGCAGAGCAGTTTGAAGAGAATGCACATTTTAAAATTTGCTGATTTGAGGTGTAGATGTGATGAGCTGAGCTGTCAGCTGATGGGGACCCAGTAGATCCATACAGAGAGTCCATGGTTGCTCAATATGTTAACTCACAGATAGATTCATTGGCAGATATGTTGATCTCTGTACAGAGGCTGCAGTCCTCGTCCGTTGGTCATAGGATGGTTCCAGGTCCCAGCAAAATCTGGTGCATGTCATTCCCCCCTTCTCTCCTCACATTTCCAGTGTTTCTCAAGCTGTCCTTTCAAAATAAAAGCCCCAAAAATAACGAGACTCATAGGAGGCTTCTTTGACAGCTCGATGATAGATGGATCTATGGATATAAGGAGCCATAGATTAATAGATTTGTAGACCAAGGATTCCATAGATAGAAAATGAGGAAGAACATCAGCATCTTTACTCTCCAAGAAGTGCATCAGGTCTGATTTCTTCTTTACGTACACCTCGTCTAGACGCCGCTGTGAACACTTCCTAAAGAGGTGCCTTAGGAGCCGTTGATGATTAGCGGTTAAGTACGTACAGTGTGTGAGAGGCGTGATGTTGGTTCAGGGTCTCGGTTTGAAACGGACCATAAATTAGCAGAAACAAAGAATATCATCCCCCTCAGCAGAGGTGATTAATCTCACTTTGGGCTTTTAACCGTGGAGCCGGCCAGAAGCATCTTCCTAAGTCAGGCGGCATTTGTCGGGCCATTTGTTCATTAGAGAGTCCTTAAGAACATCCCCGGACACCTCAATTACAGCGGGTAAAAACGTCTCTTATGTTTTGCTGCCCATTAAATCTGAGACCAAATGGCACTCGAGCTGTGTCACAGATTTGACATTCACAGTGAAATGAACGAACAGAAGCCGGCTCTGACTGATGAGGCAGTTTGATTTTATTTCCAACAGTGGACCGTATGAATCAATGTTCTCATTCCTCTTTAATATTTACTGCACACCCTTAAGGGAAACAGGATCCGTTCATTTACTGTTAAAAATGGTATTTACCTGCAGAGGAGACAGAGCGCTCTCTCTTTGTGCTGCTGCATAATTGAGCTTTACATATCTGCTCTTTTACCCATTATGTTCCAACTACGTCCTACTTACTCACACTGAAAGACTCTTAAAGGTTTAGATTCACGAGGCTGCCATCAAACCAAGCAGCTTACTGTCACGGGAGCCGGGCTTTGATTCTGTCTTATCTCAGGCTGGTGTGGCCTTTTACCTTGTTTCACAGGGTGCTGCAATATTAGGAAGAATTAATGTCCAACTGAGGAACTAAGAATAGTCTGGGAAATTTACAGCAGCTTTGCACTATTCTCTCTCACTATCTGGTACATACAAGTTAAATGTTTAATGTCTAATGTAGGCGTTTCAGAATCAGAAGAATCAGAATCAGCTTTATTCGCCAAGTATGCTTGAACACACAAGGAATTTGACTTTAGTAAACTGTGCTCTCTTTGTACAAGGCATAAGAATAGGAATAAGAATAAGAACTACAATAAAAAAAAAAAAAAAAAATTTAAACTAAAATAAAATAAAAAAAAAAAAAATAAAAAATAAATAAATAATAAAATAAAATGAAATAAATAAAAAATAAATAAAAAATAAAATAAAATATAATATAAAATAAAATATAATAACAATAACCTTAGCTATGTACGAAGCATGTAACAATTATGTTTAATGTCCAGAGTCAAATTTCTTGAATGTGGCCTCTCCAGAAACATATCTGGGAATGAAGCTAATTAAATCCAAATAATTCATTATATGCATGCAATAAGTTATATTTGGTGGCATGGGTTTGTTTTGGGAGCTCCCTGCCCTTCCACCTGCCTACGTGGAATGCCAAAGCATGAGGCGGGGAGAGCACACCCCTCTCTTTCATGTGCAAACATGAAAAGCCAAGTAAATTGCCACATACATCTCTATTTCTCTGTCATACAGGATCCTTTGCACTCCTCAGCATTGCAGTATTGTCTTTCACAATCATGCATCTATAAGTTAAATATGTATTGTCTGATGGCGGCTTGTACATATTAATAATTATGTTTAATGTCGTACAGAGAGAGTCAATTTTCTTGAATGTGCGCACAAAGTATGGAAAATAAAGCTGATTAAGTCAAAATAATTAATTATCTGCATGCAATAAGTTATATATTGTGGTTATATTGGCTGTGTTCTGAGAGCTACCTGCCCTTCCACCTGTGAACGTGGAATGCCAAAACACGAGGTAGGGAGAGCACACCTTCCCTCTCTGCCATGTGCATACAGAACACAACTAGCATCAGTGACAATACATAAGACACTGGTACAATCAGACACAGCAGGAAGGAGGAGCTGGGGTGGAGGAGGCTGGTGAAGCGGTTTGCAGGGGGAGCAGCAAAAGAAGGCAGGCAGAGCACATGAAAGCTGTGTCCCACTTTAGAGGCTGCATGCTTCAAATGATGCATGTTGAGATTGGTTAAACAGCAGCTTGTGAAAGGCTGTCATATCCTTCAAATGTTGCCAACAAATACATCAGGCATTAGTTGCCACGACCTTTCCTGTGATTCATTGCGGGCTTATTCAAAGAAGATCGTGGCTCTTAAGAAGCTTGGTTTTATCTCTTTGGAGTAACTAGCACAATGAATGTTGGAAAAAGAAGGACTTAAAGCTTGAAATTAAAGAAAGTGAAGTTATGTTCCATTAGTTAGTTAGCCAGTTAGCTAAATGAGAGGCAAACAATTCAGTACAGCTTTTGCAGTCTACTCCGCGTACATAAACTGTGTCCTCCACATCCTTAATGTTTTAGATGCCGCCCCTGAATTCAAACACAGCTCAGCACAGGGACGACTTACCAATCTCTGAATCGAGACCGTTCAAGGAGCACTTGAATGCAGCATTAGCCCGTGTGGTCTGCTCAGATTATTAATAGGCTGCACTTCATCCATCTTTACTAAAAAGTTGTACTTTTTAAAAGTGTGTGAGGAGAATGTCCTCCAAGGACAAACAGGGCTGCCCAGCGGCATCACAAACGCCGCATTTGTTGTCCAGAACAGTCGACTAATGAGGAACATGAGGGCGACAGTCAAGTGTCCTTCAGCGGCTGATATGAGGACATGTCCTCTGATTAGCCGGTCCCTATTGGTGATCCGGTAAAGGTCCCAAAACTGATCAATAGAATAGAGAGTGAGTGAGAACACTTCCTCTCTTCCTCTCTGTCTGTCTGTGGTTGTTATTTCTGTCGGTGTCTGTTTTTCTGAAACTGACATGTCTTTTGTTGAAAAGTCTATTTTTCAGTTTAGACTCAGAGGAAAGAGAAAGCTCTTTTAGAAATGGCAAGTGCTGTTCAGCCGCCTCAAAAGACAAAACTTTCAAAGTACACTGTGTCCTTGTTTCTTTTTTTTTCACCCACTAGACCTTTTCTGATCTTGTAACTGAGAGAATAAGTGGTTGATATCGACTTTGGACAAAGATGTCAATGAAGACTGAAAGACGATGCGCTGCATACTTGTGACGAGCAGAAAGACACTCTGGGTATAAGAGCAGAGGGTGGTTATTGAACCTGACACTCATCTCATCAGTGAATTGAGATGTCAGAGCATGCTGTTAACAGACCTCCTAATCAATGATGGACAAACACCAAAAACCCCAGCAGGGATTTTACTCTGCTTCAAAAAGAACCAACCAAGGACACTCTGTGGTCGCTCTCTGCACACAATCGGCCGACAGAGCACACTGATCATTAAAGCAGCAGACGTCTTCTTCGTCAGTCAAAGGCTGCTTCTTTGAGGGAAAAATTAATACTTGCTGGTGGAGTGAGCGTGACCTGGTCTTATCAAACCAATCCCAAACTTGTTCGCTTCTTTAAGAGCACATAATTATGTAAGTGTCCTTCTGCTTGAATGGCCTTAATGAGAGTAATTTGCAGTGGTCCTCTTTGCATCAAGAGCCCACTGTGTTGTTCTTTTGACACCTGCTGCCCTTGAGACTCGCAGGGAGGCCTTTCATGAATAAAGTCCACTAATAGATCCAATTAACCAGCTTGGCAAGTTCCCGTAGTAATCACCACTGAAAGGAGATCGGGCAGCACTTAAGGCCAATCAGGAAGACAGGCAATCAGAAATTAAAAGACGGTTAGCCTTTACGTGGACTCTGCAGAGAGATGCTACACTGGAGGACAGTTCATTCAGGAGGTGTGATGATGGTTTGCTTTATTTCTGCTCTACAGTCTGAGGCCTTGAATCTAAAAAAAAAAATCTCTACTTCTTGACCCTCTTGAACTTTTTGTTCCATAATGTAAAACCATATCTAGGGGAGTAAGGTCAGGCTGAGGTTTAAAATCCTTACTAGTTTAAAAATCTGGTTGCATCAGGCAGACGAGGAGCAACACAACAAATGTTCCTCTTCTCAAAGTTGCACTCTCCAAAAGGTAAAAAAAATAACAAAGCCTCAGACAGTTCTGGATGTTATTGAGCTTCTTTCATGTGTGAGAATGAAGTGCAGATTGCACCATATAGACTAGGGCTGGGCTTTTAACATAGACTGTATGAAACATGGACGTAGCCTCAATGACGTCATGCACTGGTTCCTGAAGCAGAGTTTTGAAGCCTATCGTTGGTGGACGCCATATTGGAAAAGTTGATTTAACCTAGTTTTTTGGTTGATTGAACTCCAGGTGAAGAAGTTGAGTGGAGGCGGGCCTTTAGCTTCCTCACTAACAGCTACAGGGTGCCCGCCTGTGAGTGAAGTCAGCCATGCCCTTATTTGGGCAAACCTCTTAACCTTAATATCTTTAAAAATAATGAGTAATAAAATAATTCACCCCCTGAACAGTGTGTGCTGATAGAGAAGAAAAAAGTGTTTGGTACCACGCTGTAAACATGTTGCTGTAAAGATCAGTATTTTGAATGGGTGTGTAAGTGGCATCTGGTACTTTTGGAGCCAGCCTCTAGTGGACACTTGAGGAACTGCAGTTTTTTAAAGTTATGTATTTTGGGGAATTTTTGCCTTTTATTGGATAGGACAGCTCAAGATAGCAAAGACGTGGGGAGAAGAGATTGTGGGATTGTAGTTGAACCTGTGACCACTGCATTGAGGACTATAGCCTTCGTACATGGGGTGCACGCCTAATCCTGATTTAAACTTCTGCATTGAATCAATGGTGTAGCCTCCATGCGTAGGTCAGCGTAGCTCCTGTACCTACGCATGGAGGCCTGATGCATGTAGTCGGCGCACACCTCCTCCAAAATGTAACCACATGTCGAATCAACACAGACTGCGAGCCCTGTGATTGGTCCACTCGACGGCATTGTATCTCCTGTATTTAAATGCGCATATCGGCTGTGTATTTCATCTCCTCCTCTCTATTCTTCATGTAATCATGTCTGTATGATAAACAGCAACATGTATCAGCTCTAAATTAACCTAACACGCTCTGAATCTCTGTGGAAAAGGAAACAGAGATCGTAGTGAGACAGGAAACAGGCGACCTGGCTATCAGAGAGACCGCACTGCCCTCTAGTGTTTCGGGGGAGTATTGCTGCACTACACGGACACATGGACGCATGTAGAGCTCATGTCTGCGTCGACCACTGCTGCATACGGTCAATGCAGAAGTGTAAACCAGCCTTAAGACCACTAGGCCCACGGCGCCTATCACTTCCTTATTGGCTTCTTTTCTCAAGGCAAGATGTTGCTACTTGGTAGTTAATCAAAATAAATCTTAACAGACATTCAGAACCTCTAACCGACATCATTTTGCCAATGTTGGGTATTTCTTTTATATTGAAGTTATTTGGGTCATAGTCTCTGAGCTGACCTTCATCCCCTGTGGGTAATAACCTTAGGTCATTCAACACCACTTCAAAAACATGAACTATTCCTTTAATATGATTTGTCCTTTGTTGTAATTTCCTCACTTTATAGTTCAAATCGGCCGTTGTGGTCCTTTTTGAAAGTGCGAACGTCATCATCCAGATTTAAAATACTAAAAATACATTCTGCTTGAAATTATTGGGACTACCCCTTTAAATCTGAGAGCACTTCTTGAGTTGCATGAGTAAATCTTTAAAGCCCTTCCACTACCAGATAAACCCAACAATAGGAACTCACCAAAGTCCCAAACATCAAGTTTAAATGAAACTCCTGCAGCCTGAGCGCGGCCTGAAACTGTCTGAGCATCTTTCAACAAGATCTCCAGTTAAGGCCTCCCAGAGTTTAATATTTGGCTTTTATATGTTACATAATGTAAAACACAGAAACACTCCCCTCAGTGTGAATATGTTGTTTGAAGATAACTCTGGCGATGGATGACTGAACTGGATTTAAAGCTTGGCGTAAAGTTGCAGCAGAGAGGCTTCAAAAACCTTCACGGTGTAACTGCTGGAGTCAGAAACGTAGTTTGTATTGATTTGAATGAAACAGGAGGCAGGAGTGATCACACAGAGGAACACTGTCACAGAGAGATCTGTGTAAATGATGGGAGTGAGTAATCTCAATTAATTCTTCAAAGAGGATCATCGTCCTCTTTGTGTTTGTCTCTTTTTTACACTTTAATAAAATCACTTCCACGATGTGAGGCGCTCAGAGACAGCCGGTGAATCCACGGTATCTCTTCCCCCTCTCGCCTCTCCTGACTCTCAGCAGAGTATTACAGTTGTTGTGATCAAGGTCAGCTCTCATCCTCCAGACCTGATTTTCCTTGTCGGTATTCCAAGCACCTCAGAAGACGTTGGCAGCAGTTTGTACTTGGCAGATACCTCCCCGACCCGATAGGGCACATGGAAGAGACGCTCTCTGAATAGCCGATTCTTCAAACCTGTGGTCAGCATTCCACATGCGTCCCTCGGAGCTAAACGCTCTTCCTCTGCTCTCATTTTAAACCTCTGACAGGAAGGATGCGATATAGCACCTGGCCTCTTTCAGGGCGCCCTCCCTCCCTCCCTCCCTCCCTCCCCCCTTCGCCTCTGCCTCGCTGTGGATCTGTTCCACCTCTCCACACTAATTGTTCATTCCTTCTCTCCCTCTTATTCCGCTCTGACACCTCCTCCCCGTAGAGCTCCAGTGCTCCCGCCTCGAGAAAAGAGGACAACTCTTTATTCAAACTGTTAAACAGATGAGCTCATAAGGAAGAGCAGCTCTGCACCCCGGGATGCAGAGAGAGTGAACGCAGCTATAAATCTGTTTTGATTTGGGCAGAGTTTCAGCACAGCAGACCTTCCTGATGCCAGGATGATAAACACAACTTCCTCCTGCTCGGCGGCGCTGCGTCGGTGTTGTTTAATGAATCCCAATCAGAGCGAACAACCTGGCAAAGGATCTCAATCAAACTTCATCTTCTTACCTAATGACTCCCTGTGGGACTAACAGGTCCTGGCCTGATGCACCTCCAAATCCAGCTCAAAGTCCGGCGTTTCTAACAAGCATCCTGGACCCGAACGCGTCCTCATTAAAGCGCAGATACAGTTAGAAGTTTATGAAAGCGAGGAGTCTGATTCTGTCTTTGGATGTCTTCCACAAAGCTGCGGGCTGCATCGCCTCATCAGAGCGGGTAGATTATGCTAATATTTGCTCATACAGAACTTGAAGCTGGTTCTTCTTGTAATGGGAGGGTTGTTTTGTGGACGGCATAACATGAGGAGTGGGAGTAATAAAGGTTCATATATTAGGATCAGCTTTTGATATCAACAAAGGAAGATAGAGACAGGTTCAGGAATCCCAGAATGCTTCTTTGCACTGACACAAAGCTAGCTAATATCTACCCAGACAATTTAGAGGATCATCTTCAAAATAAGAACCTTTAAGAACCATCTAACCACTCCTCCTCGCCTCCATGATGACTTGTATGATGTGTCACATGTCAAGCACAATGTTGTGATCATTCCTGTCTTCTTCTATCAGGGGACAGGAGGATGAGATGAAGACATGCCCTCAGATTAGAAGATAAGATTTACTTTATTGATGCTTCATCGGGGGAAATTATGTTGTTCCAGCAGGGGAATACGACAATGTACTCAAGGAGATCAAATAATATAAAGCATATATAAACACGATGCACACTCATACTTCTGCAGAGATATGCTATGCACCAGAAAATCCAACAGCTAAGTGATATGTAATATTTAGAGTGTTTGCATCTAAATCTGTAAACAGAGAAGTGAGCTGAGAATAAGGAACATGAAGCCTTGGCATTAATGATTGAAATGTAAAATAATCACAGTTTTTTTGGGGGGATAAATCTTATTAATGACCTCAGAGGACAGAGACATAATACAGTACAAAAATCCTTCTTAACCTAAGACGATGTTAAGTGCATTTTACTTTGAAAAATCACATCCGTCTGTGCATCTCAAGACTCGACACGTATCCCTGTGTACGTCCTGTCAGAACTGTGAGGCCCGAAAAATGAAGCTCACCAGGTTAGCTAACAAGTAAAAACAAGAGAGCTTCTTTGAGAGGCCTGAATGATGAGACAGCAAGGGAGCTGAATACTTAGGAGACAAAGAAAGATGCATTTAGTCCTACTTGTTTGAGAATATGTTTGAGATAACTTCCATTTTGCCAACGTTCAATGCAAAGTTTTCTGCAGTGACAGCAATCGAAATGAAATCACTGAGTAGACCGGACATTAGGAAGAAACTTCAGGTGTCACTTTCTCCCACTATCCTGAGATGGGACTGTGTCGCTGCAGGGAAACAAGCTCTGACTATCACTGGTCCTGCTTTAGTGAATTTTATTTATGATGCACTTAATCTTAGTTTTAAAAACCTGTGCATGAACCAATATTAACTTAAAGTGCACACAACACCACGACTACTTTAAATATCCAACAGAGATGCTTTATGAGGACTTCTTTAATTCAAGCAGCACATAGCTTCAATATGAAACCCTTATTTTAATGTAACTCTTATCTAATCTGCAGAAACAGGAACAAAATGTGATTAAAGTAAAAACTTAGTCTTTAATTTATATTTATATTCTCTTTGTGTCGTCGTCTTATCTTCATCGCTGCGCTCTATTGTTGGACGATGTGTGTGAATTCAGCAGCAGGAAAACATCAGTCCAATGTTTTGGATTGCTCTTCAGATTTAATATTCAGCGTGTGCGCCCGTCCTGTCACTTGTGAGGGTGATTAGGGATTGGTTATGAACATGGCCTGTCAGTGCTCAGCTTGTGTACATGTGTGCAGTGGATCAATGGTGATTCTGCAGCACGGAGCCTCGGCCTTGTCGTGCGGCGAGGGAGCGAGCGGGGAAAGGAGCGGGCAGATTAAAGCAGCTTTGTCTGTGTGTAAGTGGATTATCAGCAGGTAGAGTGCTCCCTGCGTCTCTGCAGCGATTGTGTTAGTGCACTTCCTGCCTGGCCACAGAGAGGACCATCTGCCATTTAGCCCTGATGGATGGTCCCAAGCAGACGTCAGTCTCCTCCATGCAGAACACCTGCTGAATCCTGATCAGACGCTTGGCTCATATTAGTCAGGCCCATCACTTTGTCACGATAGCATCCTCGTCTTACTGCTGGGGTTCAATACAGCCATGCACACACACACTCACACACACACTCATGCAGACACTGGAGCTGTAAAACAAGGGTAACAGATTTTGGTGCTTAAAAATGATGGCATCGCTCCAAAACATACCAGACCCGGTAGACATAAACAAGCCTCATTATGGTCCACATTATGCCCATTGCTCTTTATTTCAGTGAACAGACTGTAATATTTTGACTGGCATCAAATGGACCTCACTGTGCCAACTCCTAACAGGATTGTGTGTCTTCAAGCATAAGCTCAGCCAGCAACACAGTACAGTATGTCTACTTCATGCACATAAGACAGAGAGGAGGAACAGAAGGACAAACACGGCAAGCCGAGCAGAGGGAGGAGGAGGAGGAGGAGGAGGAGGAGGAGGAGGAGGAGGAGGAGGAGGAGAATGCAAGATGACTCTAAAAGGAAACATCCGACTACACAAAGATAATCAAAGTCAGGCTGTAACCCCGCGGATCAGACCGCAGCTTCACTCACACGTGAGGCGACAGAAACTTTAAAAGAGGACGAGATAACAGCCGCTCGTGTGACACGTTAGGAGGCCGGAATGAAAAGAGGATTTATCCGTACATAATAATCACGAAGAGAGATGATGACAAAAAACACAGGTTGTCAAGTGACCGTCAACCAGCAGAGCCATAACAAATGGAAATTTCATACCGGGGAACATTTATACTCGACTACATTTAAATATTTAAAGAAGAAGATGAAGCGCCTTCATGACAGCTTATTTATCACTTTACATCTAAAAATAAACAGAAACACACACTGACACATGTGTGCTGTCTCTCTGAGAGCATGAATCTATTTAACATGCAGATTTGATATTAATGCACAGAAATACGGCGCCATGCAAAGTAGTGATATCTTCGTATTTTCCAGAGACTTAGATGTTTTGCAGGATTATGCACCGGTGTTCTCCACGAATGAGCTCCTGAAAAATCTCAGAACAGACACTCACTTGAGAATTAAGAATCTCTTACATGCAGAAATCTTCACCCTGACTTCATCCTGAGATTTTCCTGCCAGCTTCAGGGTCAAATTCTCACGAGACGTCAGGGTGAGTCGATGTGAGAACGCAGACGGTAGTACTCTTGACATTTCCCTGCATGCGAGTGGGCCGGGTTGATGATCTTTATATCACGGGACCAGTGCAAACCAGGAAGAGTGACGTGTAAAGAAATGAATGAAAACATTGGAGGTTGAAGAAGGAGGATCATGTTCTATATGAGAATATCTGCACATCCGTCTGTCTGCACCAAGGTTATCATCGTTAACGAAAAGGAGAGGTGAAGAAACATTTTCTTTACCTAAAGTTCCTCTCACCGCTCCGCTCGTTCATCATATTGCTGCACAAGATCCAATATGGAAATGTCCGTAGCCTGCCGATTTAGCATGCTAACTGAAGCAAGCCACATTGTTGTGATGCTAACGGAAGCTAACAGTTTCACCTCGCCTTACTGTCTATGGTGTCAACAAGCAGAAGCTAAATGTGTCTGAACTCTTCTCCATGGATTGATTTGACATGACGTGTGATCAGTTTGTCTCTGGTGTTGCTCATGTTAGTGAAAGTTAATAACCATTGTCAAGGGGTTTTGTCCAATCAGAATCAAGCATCTTACACAACCGGAGGATCAGTAAGAAAGCCGGGTGATAAGTCTTTAATGTGCATCCATTGGTGCATTCAATCCAAGAGTTCTGGGTTCATTTAGCCCCCAGAACTACATTCCCTGGAACTAAAAGGTTCCTGTGCATCCATTGTTGTCTGCAGTCCCGGGTAGATTGTGCGAATCAGGCCAGTGATGCATGGAGGAAAAAAATGTATATTAAATAATATTTTGAAATCTTAATAAAAACTAAACTAGTTTGCATTCCCAGGAACTCCCTCTGTGTTTCAACAGCTGTGTAAACTCCACAAACACTGTTACGTTCAACCGAAAGTCCCAGGACCTTTGAGAAGTACCCCCCAAGCAGGGGCTTTTCAGGGGGGGAGATTATCTACCCCTGAACTAAATTTAGACCCTGGTTCCTCTGGTCAAAACGGGGTAAAATTCCTGCCTCATGAAAACATTTGAAGGAAGGTTTGCAGGTCTTAAACTCATGTACCTCAGGATCACTCTGAATACGGGACCTCATTGTCCCACAGGAGAGGCGTCTTTGTGTGACGTGGACTTCCTGTCATACGGCTCCATGTGTGTTCACTGATAACAGTGAATCACTGTAAGCTCTCAGGCGTTATCTGAATCTGTGTCACTGAGACACACTGCTGCATCTTATATAAGCTCTCCTACCTTTGTTACACTGATCACCACCTTCAGGTTTACGTCACGTGTGTGTGTGTGTGTGTGTGTGTGTGTGTGTGTTATTGTTATTTATTCCCACCGTCTCTCTCTTTTCTTTATTAGGACATTTATAGACTTAACATCAGCGCTCCGTGCTGCGACTCAGTGTCAGTCACAGGACAAAGACCACCTCTGATGCAGTGTGAGAGCATTGACCCCGTCCGTGTGGCGGCCAGATCTGAAGCCCTGATATCCACGGAAAGACGGCGAGGAGAAAGACCCTGTGTCCTCCTCTCCTACCACTCGTCACCTTATCTCCTCCCGCCTGTCAGGAAATAAATGAGAAAACAGCCGACGCAGGGAAAACAGAAGTGACACACGTGACATCGTCCGGTGATCTTGTTTTGGCGTTAATGCCGCCGTAGTTTCATGTTTCATGCATGTGGGATTGATTTCAGTTTGACGCCACTGTTCCCCTCGCAAAGTATGAAAAATGAAATCCCATCTTTTGGATGTGACACATTTTCCAGATGTAATTGCTGCTGAAATCTTAATTTGCAGAGCAGGAGGACGTTAATTAAACGGGAAAGGAGATTTTGGAGGAGGGAGGTTTTTTCAAATTGTGTTGCAACAATAGAGGCGAGGGATGGAGCTGCTGACGATGTCGTTTCAATAAGCTGTCTTTATACTTTAAACTAGAATGTTTTAACAAAGAAGCTTTCAGGAGTTAGGGAACAAAGGATACAAAAGAGGGAAATAGTCTTCTAATTGTGGAGGTGAAGCAGAGATTTAATATCTGACATGAGACTCTCTCAATCAATCTTTATTTATACAGCGCCAAATCACAACTAACACTCTTCTCAGACTCTTTCCAAACAGAGACGGTCTAGACCAGACTCTATGTTCTATTATTAACATCAAGACAGGATCAGATCCAGTCCCATCTTCCAGACAGGACTCAGTCTGATCTCATCTTAATCCACCATGAGCAGAGCACTTTGCAGCATTTAGCAAGTTACAGTGGCAAGGACAAACTTCCTTTAACAGGCAGAAACCTCCAGCAGGACCAGACTCATGTTAGACACACATCTGCTGAGACCGTGTTGGAGAGAGGGATAGAGGGAGATGAAGAGAGAGAGAGAGATGATAGTGGGGAGACGGATAGTAGTAGTTGTAGCAGCTGGAGTCTGGCACGTCCACAGCAGCAGAGATCCAGAGGAACCTACGGGACAAGGGAGCTCAGGGACTCCAGAAAGGTCTAAGAAAAGAGAGAAGAGAGGGAGACCAGAAGAAAGAAAAAGAGAAGAATAAATGGTGAAGGAATGACAGAAGGAAAGGACGGGATAAGAAAAGGAGACATCAAGGATGAAGAAACATGAAAAGAACAAAGAAAGAAAGACAGAATGAAGAAAAGAGAGAAAGAAGAATGGAAGAGAGAAAGAAAGAAAGACCCAAAAAAGGAATCTACAGCAGAGATCCAGAGGAACCTACGAGACAAGGGAGCTCAGGGACTCCAGAAAGGTCTATGGTTAGTAACTTTAATGGGACAGGAAGAGTTAAAGTGAGAGACAGGCAGAGAGAGGAGAGAGAGGGAAAGACAGGATCCCAGTGTGTCAGTCTAAGCCTATAGCAGCATAACTAAGAGCTGGTCCAAGCCTGATCCAGCTCTAACTATAAGCTTTATCAAAAAGGAAAGTTTGAAGCCTACTCTTAAAAGTAGAGAGGGTGTCTGCCTCCCGGACCCTGACTGGTAGATGATTCCAAAGGAGAGGGGTCTGATAACTGAAGGCTCTATTGTCACTACACTGCCTCTGCTATTAAAGGCGAATGGCCTGGAGGTGAAGGTGTGTCTTCCAGCTGCTCACCCACTCTCTTTAACCCTTTAGCTTCCTCTTCCTTCATATTACTCCAGCCACAGAAAGACTCTCATGATGTGAGTGTGAGCAGTGACCAGTGCCTTCAATCAACTAAACAAGACGATCAATGCAAAGGCTCATGGAGCCACAGCGTGCAGATGTGAGGGCACTTCAAAATAACGGACACACTGCTTCCTGTCTCGTGTGGCCGTGACTGTTTTTGCTTGCATACTAAACCACTAATCATCCCCAATCAATCCAATCACATCACGCTCGTGTGGTCCAGAAACATAAAGCAAACAAATGTGATCTCTTTGCACTGATTGCATTAAAAATTCTGTATGTTGCTCCTTCAATCTGAGTGCAGGCCATCTTCCTCCGTGTTGTCCTAACCTGCTGTATGCTTTATGGTCCTCCAGATGAAGCAATCAGTCCTGGAGGGCAGACCTGCTATCCCACCAATCGGATACAGATATCAAGCCCACGCCTGTGTGCATGTCGGAGTGTTACACCACTTCTACCTCTCTATAATAACACTGAATCTACTCCAGCCCTCCATCCGCTGCTCACCGCCTCAGGCCGGGTTTATTCTATCAAAACAACCAGCATGGCCGTTTCAGCCTCCCTCCACCTGCAGTGCCTTTTACTGCCCTTCCCGTGAGCATGGAGCGCTGATATAACCGGAAAACACACCCACTCACCTTACTTAAGCTAACGGCCCACAGGTGGAACGGTTCTCCCTGCAGCACCAAACGCAATGTAGAGAGAGGAGAGCCGAGAGAGGCAGTTTAACGCTGCTGCAACGAAACCAGGTTTCAGATTCCAACAGTTCAATCCTCGGGAAGACAAACTCAGATTGATTTAAGCTTTGCTGCTCGTCTTTAAAAGCAGCTCTTCAGTCGTTTGATCTAGTCTCTGTGCATCTATGTCCCAAATTCTGACGTCCACACGAGTTAAATGTCATCACCAGTTGTTTCCTTTCCACAGCAGGAGTTTGGTTTGGATCTTTCATGAATTTATTTGGCACAATCTAACTCAACATTGCATCCATTGCTTTGAGGCACTTCTGAGCATGCTAACTGCTAACTCTGATATGGATAGCAAAGCATTTTGCAGGAACTCTAACCCATCCTGTGCATGTATCACAGTGTTTATAGAGCATGCTAATTTGCAACATCCGTCCCTAGAGCAGCTTTTGTGAGAATAAAAGAACAGTCAGTTGAAAAGTGATCTTCGTTACAGCGTCACATTATCAGTGATGTAACTGCAGAATATTAGACATGAGGACACGTTTATTGTTGAATTCACCAGGACTCGGTCGCTCTCTTAAAGCCAGTGAAGGTTGCAATAAAGTTGAAGTGATCAGGTAGAGAGAGATCCAGGATTTGTAGAATGAAACTGCAGCTCTGGTGGATTTGCTGCTGCTCTGTAGTCTCTGCAGAGGAGAGAGTCTGTTTCAACATTTGAACACAAACTTAACACGATGGAAAGTTTGCAAAACTTAAAGTTGTGCATTTCATTTCAAAAAGTAATGTTTTATGTGTTTATGTATTTAGTCTGTCCATGATTTTTACAGCCTGTTTATAACTACGCTGTTGGGCTAGCGGTTTAAGAGTGCGCCCCATGTACAGAGGCTACAGTCCTTGTCCCAGCGGTCCCTGATCCAACTCCTGGCCACAACCCTTTGCTACGTGTCTATTTTGGGGCGGCAGTAGCTCAGTCCATAGGGGATTGGCTTGGGAACCAAAGGGTCACCGGTTCGAGTACCAGTATGGACGAAGCTTGGCAAGTGGACTGGTGGCTGGAGAGGTGCTGGTTCACTTGCCTGAGCACTGCCGAGGTGCCCTTGAGCAAGGCACCAAACTCCCAACTGCTCTGGGTGCGCTGGTTGACGGCAGTATCCTCACTCTGACATCTCTCCCTAAGCATGTTCACTGCATGTGTGTGCATTGTATGTATATACCAACAAAAACTGTATGTGTAGCATGTCCAAAAATGTAATCAAGTACCTTTCCTTCCTTCCTTCCTTTCCATTCTTTCTCCAATATCCACATTTCCTGTCTCTCTTCAGCTGTCCAATCAAATACTGCCATCTTGGAACAGTCAAGATTGGCGTTAGCAGTGCAATGTGCATTTATCAGGACAGACTTGGTAGAAATGGAATGTAATGGTCATGAGTATGTTAAAATAAGTGTTAAATACTGTGTTAAACTTTGCTTTTGTTAGCTTAGATCCAGCATTTCATATCTGCATAAGGAGCAGGTCCTCTTCCATGGAGGCATCTTGCACCGACATGTTTCTACAGCAGCACCGAGCAGACAAACTAGTAACATGCATGTTTTTGTATTTACTGAGTGGGTGTGTGAAATGCATCGGTTTGAAGTCGATGAAGAAGAAGAGGAAGAACAGAGTGGTTGTTGTGTGCTAAAGAATTTTGTGCCAATAGACGTTTTGGTACTAAAAACTTGACAGATGGAGGATCATAGTTATCCTGCATTACAGGAGCTTCCTGTCCTCGAAGGCCACCGTCACTTCACTGACGGGAGGGGTGAGCAGGGGAGCGTTTCAATCTAGAATCTGACCACTAAATATCGCTAAATATTCCCATTTCTGCACACTGTACCTTTAATCGTGATGCCAAGAGGATGCAACTCAAAGCATGACCTGGCACACCCAGCCGGATGTTGTTTTTGAACTAGAGGATGCTCTGTGACTCTCACCTTTTGGATACATTTAAAAACATCAAGCCAAACTTTAAGGTCTTTAAAGTTTGTGTTTAACCTCTGCACGCTCTCTTAACCCTGATAGTTCTCTCTGAACGGTGACTGTCTCACCGAGTCAGCATCCCATGCTTGGTTGATATGGCGGTCTATAAAACAGAGCGCCTCCACCACTCCCTTTTTCAGCCCAATGTAGCTTTCATCTCTCTCATCCGAGAACAAAGTGGATGCTGTGCTGCTGCTGGGATCCAGCCAGCCAAGGAAGGAAGGAGTCTACGCCTCAGACACTGACTACAAACTATAAAATCACCCCCACCCTGACTCCACTCTCTCTCTCTCTCTCTCTCTCTCTCTCTCTCTCTCTCTCTCTCTCCCTCCTTTCTCTGGCTCTCTCCCTCCATGCTCATAAACACCCAGGCTTCCATTTTGCAGAAAAGACATTTTGCTATAACTGCTGTGCTGTTGGTTTCCTGGGCTGCAGGATTACAGGTTATATCCAGGCCTCCAGATATACACTGGCAGTCCAGTGTCCCACTGACCCTCCAAAGCCTGCAATTTAGCAGGGTTATTTATGGAGCGAGGAGAACACATCCTCCGTGCCTGCTCCTCTCTGCTTTCATGATGCTGGACAGCAGCAGAGGCCCTTCACACTCCTGCCTCGCCCCCCCCCCACCCCACCGCTTGGTGAGCACGGCACTTTCTCTGTGAGAAGCAATCCTATTACCCCTCTACGGCCTCATGGCGGGGCGATAAGAGCAGCCCGGCGCCCTGCAAGACGGGCAGCGCTGATTCTCCTTTAGCTGCGGTAGGTGGCTTAACCACGGGAAGAATGCTCCACAGAGCTTTTGCTCTCTTCATTTCAGTGGGAATTAGCTTCTGCAAAGAGGTGTTTGTTAGAGATGAAATTGCCTGGAGGAAAATAAACCAAAATGTGTCTGTCCACAAATCTGCTGCATAAAAGACAGCAAGAAAGACATTCTGATTATAAATAGGGCCGTAAATAGACTTTGAACATCTGTAGAGAACGCAGGACTGCTTTTCTCTTGAAGTAAAAAAAAACACACATTGCAATTTCATCTTGAAATAGGACAGCCTGGATTTAATTTCATTGATTTCATCTCACAGTGAGGCGTTATCTGCTTTACATTTCCACTTTCAGAGAGAAGTCTGTGCAGAACACCAAGTCCAGTATTTATGCACACAGCTTAATTAAGCCTCTTTCATGCACAATCAAGAGTAACATTTAATCTCTGAAGTGGAGCAACAGTTGTCACATACAGCAAAAGAGAATATACATCCAGGGTTTAATCCTCCCTCGCATATGCATGAGGAGACTTTGTGCACACTCCTGCTGTTTGATATTTATCCACATCTTAAAGATACAAAAATAGTCGTCATGCAAAGAACAATTTCTGCTCTCAGAATTCGTCTGCTTCAGTGTATGCCCTCGTGTGCTCCCTCTGCTGCGTGCCACCGGGGGCTCTGACACAGTTAGATATATTAAAAATCAGACAGCCCATCTCATCCTCCTCTCAGCACCTGAAAGGAAATGAATGTCACCTCATTGAAATTGGCTCTCTTTCATGGCAAAGGAGTAATATCATTTCAGATGTCTGTTTGCTATTTGGGGGCTGCGTTTTCCTCCCCCATATTTTGAAAAACGTGCTGAGCTGCAGTGGTGTCTGATTATCTTAAAATCTCTAACTGCAGAAATACATATTTGATGTTTCTGACCCTCAGACTGCACGGGAGATAAACCCGGGCTGCAGCAGTTGGAGGTCTAATTGGCACCGTGCATATGATTGGTGTGCATGCATGTAAAGGTTAGCCGCAGCTTGTCCAGAGTGACGCCCCTCCTTTATTGTTGGAGAAGGCGGAGGTTCCTGGGTGAGAAAAGCGGTATGCAGATTGAGGCTGATATTTGTCAAATGCCTTCAACAACCTGCGTCGACATTTACCTGAGAAGCATCCTTTGTGGCTTTGCAAACATGTTGTAAATGATGATGTCTCTGCAGAATAAGCATTCTTGACCTCTTACATTCCCCTCAGACACAGTCGATGCACAAACCCAAACAGATCATCACCACAGAGGCTTCTGTTAAATAGAGAAACAAACAAACAAAACAACATGATCCTGGATGTTATCCATCCATTTAAAGCATGAAGAACTTGACATTTTGGCTGTCTCTGTCAGCTAAAGGGAACTGCAATTGATCATCTGGAAAAATTTGCATCTTCGTCTCATCCTGGTTGATATGCTGCAGACGAAATCCTCTTCACATATGCACTCCTGAGCAGGAGCTCCGGACAGCTGGAGTCATGTGACCTAGGTTTTCTCCTCCTCCTCCTCCTCTCCTCATCCATGTTGTCTTTCTGGTCCTCTGAAAACCTCTGACCTGTTGACTCCAGGCCTGGCTCCGCTCATCATGACTTTGGTTTGTTGTTGTAGTTAATTGAAATACGATCTGGTGATAACACAGAGTGTTTTATTCTGAAAATTAACCGGATGTTTTCATTTTGTTTTGGTGAAACCTGACTTCCTGTCCCGCTCCATCTGCTCTGTTGAGATTGATGCGTCATGCTCCGGCATCCGGCACAAATAGAAGTCTTGCGTCTCTGATCCGGAGGACTCAGACCTGCCGGATAAGCTTCATGCTGTGTTAAAGAAGACATGAAATCACCTGATGAATCATTGAACTCTTAAGGGAAATGTTCCTGGGTTGATTTTTCAATCTGAGACGTATCGGAAACAAATCGGAGACGTATCGGAGACGTGTCGGAGACGTATCGGAGCATATCGGAGACGAATCGGAGATGAATCGGAGACGAATCGGAGACGTATCGGAGACGAATCGGAGACGAATCGGAGACGTTTCGGAAACGAGTCGGAGACCAATCGGAGCATATCGGAGACGTATCGGAGACGAATCGTAGACGAATCGTAGACGAATCGTAGACGTATCGTAGACGTGTCGTAGACGTGTCGTAGACGTGTCGGAGACGAATAGGAGACGAATGACATATATTGGAGATGTATCGGAGACGTATCGCAGACGTATCGGAGACGAATCGGAGACGAATCGGAGACGTATTTGAGACGAATTGGAGACGTATCGGAGACGAATCGGAGACGAATCGGAGACGAATTGGAGACGTATCTGAGCCGAATCGGAGCCGAATCGGAGACGAATCGGAGACGAATTGGAGACGTATCGGAGACGTATCGGAGACTAATCGGAGACGAATCGGAGACGAATCGGAGACGAATTGGAGACGTATCGGAGACGTATCGGAGACGAATCGGAGACTAATCGGAGACGAATTGGAGACGTATCGGAGACGAATCGGAGACGAATCGGAGACGAATTGGAGACGTATCTGAGACGAATCGGAGACGAATCGGAGACGTATCTGAGACGAATTGGAGACGTATCGGAGACGTATCGGAGACGAATCGGAGACTAATCGGAGACGAATTGGAGACGTATCGGAGACGAATCGGAGACGAATCGGAGACGAATTGGAGACGTATCTGAGACGAATCGGAGACGAATTGGAGACGTATCGGAGACGAATCGGAGACGAATCGGAGACGAATTGGAGACGTATCTGAGCCGAATCGGAGCCGAATCGGAGACGAATCGGAGCCGAATTGGAGACGTATCGGAGACGTATCGGAGACTAATCGGAGACGAATCGGAGACGAATCGGAGACGAATTGGAGACGTATCGGAGACGTATCGGAGACGAATCGGAGACTAATCGGAGACGAATTGGAGACGTATCGGAGACGAATCGGAGACGAATCGGAGACGAATTGGAGACGTATCTGAGACGAATCGGAGACGAATTGGAGATGTATCGGAGACGAATCGGAGACGAATCGGAGACGTATCTGAGACGAATCGGAGACGTATCTGAGACGTATCTGAGACGTATCTGAGACGAATCGGAGACGTATCTGAGACGAATCGGAGACGTATCGGAGACGAATCAGAGACTAATCAGAGACGAATTGGAGACGTATCGGAGACGAATCGGAGACGAATTGGAGACGTATCGGAGTAGATCGGAGACGTATCTGAGACGAATCGGAGACGAATCGGAGACGAATTGGAGACGTATCGGAGACGTATCGCAGACGAATCGGAGACGAATTGGAGACGTATCGGAGACGTATCGGAGACGTATCTGAGACGAATCGGAGACGAATCGGAGACGTATCTGAGACGAATCGGAGACGTATTGGAGACGTATCTGAGACGAATCGGAGACGTATTGGAGACGTATCAGAGACGAATTGGAGACGTATCGGAGACGTATCTGAGACGAATCGGAGACGAATCGGAGACGTATCGGAGACGAATCGGAGACGAATTGGAGACGTATCGGAGACGAATCGGAGACAAATCGGAGACGAATCGGAGACGTATCTGAGACGAATCGGAGACGTATTGGAGACGTATCTGAGACGAATCTGAGACGAATCGGAGACGAATCGGAGACGTATCGGAGACGAATCGGAGACGAATTGGAGACGTATCGGAGACGAACCGGAGACAAATCGGAGACGGATCGGAGACGGATCTGGTGTAATTTGGCCGTGAGAAGCAGCGTCGTTACGTGCACGAAAATCCCCCGATGGCACACCAGTTGCTCGGCCTTGACGTCATCACAGCCTCTGGAGGGCTGTCAGTGTATCTGCCTGACTTTGGAGCGTTGGATAGTCCTTGTTCACGTGTGAATAGAGCTGTAAAGACTTATTAATCTCAGGCGTACACATAGCTTGTTATATTACCTGTTTCCCCTGGATTGGAGTGTGATTTTTTAATTAAGCTTCATGCTGTGTTAAAGAAGACATGAAGTCACCTGATGAATCATTGAACTCTGAAGGGAAATGTTCCTGGGTGGATTTTTCAGACTGCTTTCGAATGATCAAGCTCGTCCGTGCAACCAGTGAAGTCGCCCCCTGCTGTCCGTATCAGAAAGCCCTCCTGCGCCTGCTTCTCTTTTAAAACCAGAGACTACCTGAGCATCTAAAGCTACATTTTGCACACTGAATGTAGGTTACATGTCTGGTTTTTGGTCTGAAGATAAAGGTTTCATGTTCTGCAGCGGGCGCGTCAGCTGACAGGGTGTCTCCCTGTAACATGTGCTGAGTGTGAAAGTGCTGACAGCGCTGTTAACCCTCTCATCAAAGCCCCTGCTTCCCTCTAAACCTGCTCCTCACTCAGCCCTTTATGTGATCATCAATCCCTGCTCAGCCCCGTACACTGCGCCTAATTATACCGAGTCCAGCATGAGACGAGGAAGAAGGAGCCTTGGATGTACGCCTCTAACCCTGCCAGAGCAAGAAAGAGGGGAATAGAAGAAAAGGGGGAATGGATAATTAGGAATCCGGTCCTTTTGCTTTTTCCACTTCCAGTCCTCTCCGGCTCACTCCTGCTTCATCTGCATGTTTCAGAAGGTTTCTCCAATTACCGAGGCGTTACCCCCAACCGCTTCTCCATCCGCCACCAGGGGGGGAAAGTAGGAAGGTGTGTGAGGAGATGAGGAAATGGAGAGGCTCTGGGAACAGTGTGAGCTTGAATTAATGGTTGAAATTAGCGCTTCTACAGGATGGAATAAAACCAAATGTGAGGGAGATTTGCATTTAAGTGTCTGCTGTTTAATATACACATTACATTGACAGAGCAGTTACTCTCACTCAGCCTCGTCCTCACTGCTGACCTGCTGCACATGGACACACATATGCTACAGTGAATATTTCCCCTGAGGGACCCTCCGTGCACCGTGTGTGTGTGTGTGTGTGTGTGACGTCAACTAAAGCAGAAGACGTTGTGAATCAGAGCCTCTGAGGGGACATATAGATGTCACACATTCATGCAGGGTTTACCCTTCTTGGGATGAGTCATTGACTACATCATGGATTATCAGTCATCAGTGAGGACAGCAGCCTTTAAATGTCAAAGACGGGACATCAATCTTATTGATACATCGACTGATTAGAGACATCTGAGTTTGTAGCGTCCACCGCAACAGACACACTCTAGATAGCAGTCTCATGCACACACACACACAGACACCACACACTCCATCTCGTGTCTCAGTTTTGCAGAATCAGCTGAAGCAGAGGTGACAATCTGACGGTGCCGAGAGGAGGCCAGTAAAGGTGAAAATGACAGGAGAGCCGAGGCGGGGAGAGAGGAGCGGTGATTTGGATTTACGGCCTCCTCTGCGCCCTGATTGGAGTGGGGGTTAATGATGCTCTTTGGGGAAATATAATGGATACCATCCATATTTGTTAAGAGCATGGAGGAGGGGGGTTATCCAGAGAGGTGAAGCCAAAAACTGCAGTTCATTGAGTGACCACATGAGGCTGGGTCCAAAAGTGAGTCGGTCCTCCAAGATTTATTCATTTCAAGATTATAGTTAGAGCTGGATCAGGCAAGACCAGGTCTTAGTTATGCTGCTATAGGCTTAGACTGACACACTGGGATCCTGTCTCTCTCCTCTCTCTCCTCTCTCTGCCGGTCTCTCACTTTAACTCTTCCTGTCCCATTAAAGTTACTAACCATAGACCTTTCTGGAGTCCCTGAGCTCCCTTGTCTCGTAGGTTCCTCTGGATCTCTGCTGTAGATTCCTTTTTGGGGTCTTTCTTTCTTTCTTTCTTTCTTTCTTTCTTTCTTTCTTTCTTTCTTTCTTTCTTTCTTTCTTTCTTTCTTTCTTTCTTTCTTTCTTTCTTTCTTTCTTTCTTTCTTTCTTTTCTTCTTTCATTCATTCCTTCTCACTTTCTGTTCTCTTATTTATCTTTCTTTCTCTATTTTCCATTCATTTTTCCTTTCATTCCTTCCTTCTTCCTCCTTCCTTCCCTCTTTCATTCCTTCCATCCTTCCTTCTGTCTTTCTTTCTTTATTTCTTCTTTCTTTCTTTCATTCTTCTTTCTTTCTTTCATTTCTTCCTTCCTTCTTCTTCTTCCATGTTTCTTCATCCTTTCTGTCTCCTTTTCTTATCCCGTCCTTTCCTTCTGTCATTCTTTCACCATTTATTCTCCTTTTTCTTTCTTCTGGTCTCCCT
This sequence comes from Notolabrus celidotus, assembly GCF_009762535.1. NCBI lineage: Eukaryota > Metazoa > Chordata > Actinopteri > Labriformes > Labridae > Notolabrus > Notolabrus celidotus. Next base: position 3,104,805 of record NC_048275.1, read on the forward strand.
CTCTTTTCTCTTTTCATAGATCTTTCTGGAGTCCCTGAGCTCCCTTGTCTCGTAGGTTCCTCTGGATCTCTGCTGCTGTGAACGTGCCAGACTCCAGCTGCTACAACTACTACTATCCGTCTCCCCACTATCATCTCTCTCTCTCTTCATCTCCCTCTATCCCTCTCTCCAACACGGTCTCAGCAGATGTGTGTCTAACATGAGTCTGGTCCTGCTGGAGGTTTCTGCCTGTTAAAGGAAGTTTGTCCTTGCCACTGTAACTTGCTAAATGCTGCAAAGTGCTCTGCTCATGGTGGATTAAGATGAGATCAGACTGAGTCCTGTCTGGAAGATGGGACTGGATCTTGATGTTGGGTCTTTGTTAATGATAGAACATAGAGTACGGTCTAGACCTGCTCTGAGGAGAATGTTTGTTGTGATTTGGCGCTTTTTAAATAAAGATTGATTGATTGAGAGAGAGGGAGATGACGTGCACCAAATTATGTCAGGACAGGGAATAGATATTTCGACCAGGACTGTAGCGCCTGTACATGGGGCGCCTGCTCTAAGCCTGTTTGTCCTTATATGGTCATTCCTGTGTCGACAAAACAAAAAAGTATAACATACCAGACTGAGGGTTTCAAACAGGACTTGCATCCTCTCTCCGCGACTGACCAGGAAGTCGTTCTGACTCTTTCATGATGACGGATCCTCTGATTTCTTTAATGCACCTGGAGGGAAAGAGGATTGAGGAGAGAGGAGGAAGAACTGAGCCGGATCCTCTGTGGAAGTCTTTCACATAGATTCTGATGTGATTGCTGGAACAAAGCATTATAATTAATGCACATGTTACTCTCACAGCCATGATCTGCAGGAATGAAAGACTGTAAGAGGCTGTGAGTCACACCCTGACCACTTGGACTAACACTGCAGGCGTTAGTTAAGAGTTGTGTAACCTCTGAATGACTTAAGAACTTTAAATCGATCGGCCACTGAAGGAGCAAAATGAGAGAGGAGGAGCAGCCTTTCTGTGAAAACTGTCGAAGCGAGGCTTTTAAGAACAAAAAATTGATTGCTATTAAAATAGATTTTCCACGAGTCATTATTTCTTCATCATTCTGCAGCACAGCGAGCACCAAAGACTGCATGACTGTGCCCTCTTCAGAGCTGCCACGTTAAAAGGTGTCACTGTGTTCCAGCAGCGGACACCGTGTCGAGTCGGCTGGTTGTTACTCTCTGTTAGTCCTGACTGCTTAATACATCAGCTTGGATGGAGACGGGCTCTTTGATGGGAAACTCAGGCGTGCTTCGGCTTAATGGTAATAATGAATCCAGATAAATTATATAGAAGAAAATTGGCGACTTTAACCATTATCTTACATTTTCACCTGGAGAGGTATTGAAAGACTTTTTTTTCTCCTCCGTTTCTGCTTCAGCTGCTTTTACTAAAGATCTGCACTCATTGTTTCCCCTTTCAGTTTCCATTAGTTTCTCACTAAAATAGCAGACAGCAGCAAAAAAAAAAGCTCTGTAGCTAATCTCCTCCCTCCTAGTTGGTCAGTATCAGCCCCGTCCTCGCTCTGCCGCTCACTTTCAGCACAGATTAGGATGTATGAATTCATTCGGCTGGCTGTGGCTGCACCGGAATAAAATGAAAACATGTGAGCCTCCGCCTGAGACACGTGTGCTACACATCAACCCATACGCTGCCTCTTTATATTTCTGTTGACCCCATAATTCTCAGTTGTCCCTGATTTATAACTGACAATTGCAACAAAATCCCCCCTCTCCGCCGCCGCTGTGCATTCATACACAGGAACCAATGAGAGGCGTATCATCGCCTGCTTATGAATAAAAATAGATAACAGTATGGGGGTTTCATTTCAACCATGTAATGTTGCTGTCATTTCTACTTCTTGGATCCCAGTGAATGCCACACCAGAGAAATATCCTCCAGATCCCATGAGGGAAATTTCATTCTCACACGGCCATAAGTCCTGAAACATCCTCAGAATATGAAATCACACAGCGGGGGGGTGGGTGGAAACAAAATGCCATTGGGTATAATAGGCAGACCTATTAAAAAACATACTGCGGTCATGGGAGGAGGGAGTGCGGTTGGAAGGTCATATTGGGGACCAACCTAATTTACAGTGGTCTGTAGTGTTGCCCAGAAATGATCTAAAGTACTTTCCTAGCAGCGTTATTGCAGAGGGACAGCTTCCCCTCAAATGCATTAATACCACGCCATTACTAATTACTAAATGACCTCTATAAAACCAGTATGGAAAGGTCCCTGCTGGAGACTCCCCCCCCTTTCAGTCACCAGCTCCTGCAGTGAGGAGAAAAAAAGAAGAGAAAGAAAGAGTTAGTTTTCTACAACACGAAACATAACAGATTAACAAAGCACCATATTAACCTTCAGGTGCATCTAATTGTTGGGAAATTGAATGCAGCTCTCTGTGAGGGGGTGATCAATATATCGAGCCGGCCCGGCTTACAACCTCTAATCCTGCAAATCTTCCCGAGGTCCTGAAGTGCTGTATTGAATATCCGAATGACTGGGAGAGCACTGCTTAAGCATAATTTATGTAATGCGTCTGACTGTGTCCACATTCATTATTGTAGTGGCCGGTGATTTCTCAAGATCAGCCGACCTTTCCACCACCAAGATATATTTAGCTGCAGTGGCTATTAGTGTACCGGTTAGACTGCAATCACATCAATCTCAGGACACATCGGCCATCCTCCGAGGACGGTGTGTGCCTCTGGGAGTGATGGCAACGTCTTCAGTGTTTTCAGTGTTTTCAGTGGAGCGGTGTTAAATGACATCCAGCTGAGACCGTCTTAACACACACTGTAGTTTTTACAGTCCTGAGAAGTGATCATGTGGAAAGATCATTAAAGAGACATTTTGATCCACAAAGTAAACACTGTCATTTATTCATAAGAGAGATGCCGGTATATTTGTTTCTGGTAGGTCTCAGATTCTCTGTAACATCCCCAGATCAGTGCCTGTATATATGTCTCTAGTAGGTCTCAGCCTCTCTGTAACATCCCTAGATGAGTGCCTGTTCATCTGTAACTGCTAAGTCTCTACTTCACTATAACATGCCCAGATTAGTGCCTGTTCTTCAGTTTCTGGTAGGTCTCAGCTTCACTGTCACATCCTCATAGGAATGCCCCGGAATCTGTTTCTTGTAGGTCTCAGCTTCACTGTACAATCCCCAGATCAGTGCCTGTTTCCCTGTGTCTGGTAGGTCTCAGCTTCACTGTGACATCCTTGGAGGAATACCTATTTATATAATTATCATAGGTCTCAGCTTCACTGTAATATTCCTAGATGAGTGCCTGTTCAGCTGTAAATGTTAGGTTTCAACTTCACTATAACATGCCCAGAGTAATGCCTGTTCATCAGTTTCTGTTAGGTCTCAGCTTCACTGTAACATCCCCATACAAGCACCTCTATCTATTTCTGTTATATCTCAGCTTCACTGTAATACCCCTCCAGGAATACTTGTTTTTCTGTGTCTGGTAGGTCTCAGCTTCACTGTAAAATCCTCATAGGAATGCCCGGTAATCTGTTTCTGGTAGGTCTCAGCTTCACTGTAACATCCTTGGAGGAATGCCTGTTAATATCATTATCGTAGGTCTCAGCTTCACTGTAATATCCCTAGATGAGTGCCAGTTCATCTGTAACTGTTAGGTCTCAACTTCACTATAACATGCCCAGAGTAGTGCCTGTTCTTCAGTTTCGGGTAGGTCTCAGCTTCACTGTAACATCCCCTAGAGGAGTGCTTTTTAATATCTTCTTCATAGGTCTTAGCTTCACTGTAACATCCCCAGATGAGTGCCTTGTTATCTATTTCGGTTAGGTCTCAGCCTCACTGTAACATCCCCAAGAGTAGTGCATTCTAATATCTTCCTCATAGGTCTCAGCTTCACTGTAACATCCCCAGATGAGTGCATTTTTATCTGTGTCTGGTAGGTCTTCACAGTAACATCCCTAAATAAGCTACTGTTTAGCTGTTTCTTGTGGGTCTCAGCTTCACTGTAACATCCCAAGATGAGTGCATTTTTTATCTGTTTCTGGTAGGTCTCATCTTCACAGTAACACTTCTAAATAAGCTACTGTTTAGCTGTTTCTTGTGGGTCTCAGCCTCACTGTAACATCCCCTAGAGTATTGCCTTCTAATATCTTCCTCATAGGTCTCAGCTTCACTGTAACATCCCAAGATGAGTGCATTTTTATCTGTTTCTGGTAGGTCTCATCTTCACAGTAACATCCCTAAATAAGCTACTGTGTAGCTGTTTCTTGTGGGTCTTAGCTTCACTGTTACATCCCCAGATGAGTGCCTGTCCATCTGTAACTGTTAGATATCAACTTCACTATAACATGCCCAGAGTAGTGCCTGTTCTTCAGTTTCTGGTAGGTCTCAGCTTCACTGTCACATCCCCTAGCGGAGTGCCTTTCAATATCTTCCTCATAGGTCTTAGCTTCACTGTAACATCCCCAGATGAGTGCCTGTTCTTCAGTTTCTGGTAGGTCTCAGCTTCACTGTAACATCCCCTAGAGGAGTGCCTTGTTATCTATTTCGGTTAGGTCTCAGCCTCACTGTAACATCCCCAGAGGAGTGCCTTTCAATATCTTCCTCAGGTCTCAGCTTCCCTATAACATCTCCAGATGAGTGCCTGTTAATCTGATTCTGTAAAAAGTTAGTTCCCCCTGAAAAAGAAACCAAATTGGTATGTGAATTAATCACAAAAAACATGTCAGAAATGAAAACACTGTGATGCAGATTTGTATTCTGGTCTTTCCTCACAGAAAAAGAGAACAACTTATAAAAAGGTTGTTTGTTAAAAGAAGGCAGGCAGATTATTTCTGTTGCATTCAAGTGACTCTGAAAATCGAAAACACTGATTGGCCTTCATGACATAGCGTCAAGCTGATTTGTTGCTCAAATTGAAATGTTGATCTTGAACAGATTGCTTGCTGCACTTACATGGAAATATCTGTCACATAGATTAGAGATGTTCCAAAGCAACTAGTTCTTTTAATGGAGATTTAAATTCTGCCCACCTGTTAGAAAATGTTCTGAAAAGTTTGTTTAACCAACTGGTAAGTATGTTGCCTACTAGTGAGGGTGATGTTTCATTGTTGAGTTGACTAAACGTGTCCAAACGTGATGGAGATAAAAAAAAAAAGTCATCATTTTACCATCGATGGGAGCATGATGTGTGTTCTGCTTGCTTTTGCTCTCCATACAGACTGATTCTCCTGCAGACGCCCAAACTTAACTGATGCCTGATTTGTCGATACTTCTCAGACTGCAAACGTGCAACGAACTCATGCATTTTATGTTGTATCTATATACAGAGATCACAATCAGTTTGAAAACCATAAATTACACTGAAAAAAAATCCCCCCAGCACCAGCCTTTTCAAATGTTAGCTTTCTATTCTGCTTTCTAAAGACCGCAGCATGCAGTGCATCTCTAATGTGCTCAGATCCCATCATGCATGGCCTTGATCCAAATAGTAATGATATACACCTAGACAGAGGAACATCTGAAGGCGTGTATGGCACAGGGAAAATAAAATTTCTCTTTTATCAACAGCTGAGTGGAGCCCGCACGTATGCTCCACCGCCCACATCCCCCTAATGTTTATCATGAAAACAAACCGCCTCCTCTCTTTGTTTGCAGGCTTTGACTCTGTATAGGATGATTGTAGAGAGAATATTAAACGCACTTTTACTTACTTACTAAATGAAAAGTAAAGAAATATGAAAAGATGAAATTAAGTTAATTAATTCCCCAGTTAGAGAAATCCACTTCCTCAAACTTTCTGCAACTTTAAACTCAACTTTCTGCACTGTGCACACTTTTAACTTGCATAGTTGCATAATTGCATGAAAGATGGAACAACAGTTTAAATGCAAAGTGAAAAGTTGCAGACCTGTGCTTGTTTTGCACAGCAGGGATTAAGAAGTGTTTCCTGCAGGATATTTGTAAGGATATAAAAATACTCAAGCAACGATTTAAAGGGATATTTCAGTTTTTTTGAAGTGGGGTCGCATGAGTTACATCACACTATTGCTCCTGTTAGCCACAACACGTGCCGGTGAGCTCTTCCCCTTTAATAAGAATATTCCCAGAGGACCGGCAGGTAAGCTAGGATATTCTCTCTGCAGACGGGGTCGCCTATATCACGCTAAAACTAAGAAAATATGGTCCAGGCACTCATCACAGTGCAAATGCATGCACCAGTAGAAAGCATTGGAGCTCTTCAGTTTGCCGTCGGCCTTTGTTTCGGCACTATTTTCAGACGCACCTCGCAGACCGGTGTTCTTCCACTGCATGAGCACGGATACACGCCGATCAGCTGTTTGGATCTGTCTTCACTTTAAGGATCAAAAACTACAAACTGCAGAAATGAGGGATTCTGACAGCGACGATGACATGCCGTTTACTGTGGACACAAGAGGATCCCTCTATGAACCAGAGTTTACAGAGGAAGAACTCCACATGCAGACCCAGCGTACCAATGAAGAAGAAGAGAGGGGAGGAAGTCCTGTGAGCCCATGCCAACGAACCCAGAGAGCTTCTGCTGTCAGGAGAGGGACTTCGTGACAACTTCAGGACCTTTCTGAATCAGAGGACACCAGCGGCTCACATACAGCTCCAGTCTGCATCACTCATCATCCAGAGTTCCCTGCCTTACAGGAGGTCTGCTTGTTTGAACAGCCGGGATAAAGACAGGAACGTGCCATCTTTTAAATGTGCAGGAAAGTGAGTTTAATTCACTCTAAAGACCGACACCGCTACTTGATCCTGCTACGTGCTTGTTGATGCAAACAGCTGATCGGCGTGTATCCGTGCTCATGCAGCGGAAGAACACCGGTCTGAGAGGTGCGTCTGAAAATAGTGCCAAAACAAAGACTGACGGCAAACTGAAGAGCTCCATTTTTTTCTACTGGTGCATGCATTTGCACCGTGATGAGTGCCTGGAACATATTTTCTTAATTTTAGTGAAATAACTTGAAATAGGCGACCCCGTCTGCAGAAAATTGTAGCCTAGCTTACCTGCCGGTCCTCTGGGAATGTTCTCATTAAAGGGGAAGAAATCACCGGCACGTATTGTGGCTAACAGGAGCAATAGTGTGATGTAACTCATACGACCCCACTTCAAAAAAACTGAACTATACCTTTAACACTCCCCTGATATATGCATGAAAACAACAGTGCAGATAATGTGTATGAAGTAAACAGATGTGACTGATATGATGCAAAGCAGCTGCACTATGTCACCAGTAACTAAATGATTTCATATTTTAAACACAACCATCCCCAGAAAGACACATTCCCAGCTCTTGAATCCGTGCCGTGTTGTCCTCTCTGCAGGCTGAGCCAGCTCTCCTGTCGCAGCCTTCAATCACAGGTTACTGTGCCACTTGTCATCTGCAGTGACGCCTGTTATTGAGAGGTTTCCCTCAGGCCGCCTCTTTGTCTTTAGTGGCTCGATTAAATTATTGTGACACCTGGCGTGGATCCCCGGCTGTAATGGCCCCTCTTTTCATCCCGGCCTTTTTATCAGCATAATAGAGCTCTGATGAAATATTGCAATCCTTCAGCTCTCCTGCTCCGTGCCTCAGCCAGTCAGAGAAAGAAACAAATCATCGGTGCATTGGACTTAAATGATGTAGCAAATTAAAACATGCATTCAAAGAGGTGTGAGTAACGCCAGTTAGGAGGAATCACGGTCTGTCAACAAACGCTGCATATTGTCGTCATCGGATAAATGACTTTTGGGATGTAATCACATTAAATGTTTGCTCGCTGACTCGTGCAGCCGTCATGTTAACTTGGTGGTGGGTGGTGATATTTTTAACCTCTCAAACGTTCCACTGTCGCACTGAGTCTGCTTTTATTCCTGGAAATAGAGGAGCGTGTTGGTGAGACTTCTCCCCGTGACGCCTCACAGTTACACTTTGCCATATATAATGCATTTTATACACCTTTGTTATGCAAACGAGACATGATGAAAAGAGTTTCATCATTGAGAAATGGAATTGTAGCTGCCCCTCCTCCTCCTCTCTGTGGCGGTAAGTGCTGCTGGAGGTGCAGCTCTGCACAGGGGAGGAAAATCCCCTCCACTCCAATCTTGTTGAGCTGACGTACTTGGCCTTTTTATATTTCATGTCCTTTTTTTTTTTTTTCATGCAGCACGGGGATGGGGAGGGAGCTGCTGCAGGGGGTAGTTCAGAGCCTGAATATGGAGTCATTCTGTCTCCCTGTAAACCAAGCTGCTCTGTAAATAAGAGCAGAAACTACACACTCTGCCTTTTAAATGAACCCACTGGTTCTGGATGAAAGATATTAATTATTCACATTGTATCTTGCTTACAGTTTCAGCACACAATCCCTGACCTCGCACATTTTGAGCATATTTAACTTGGTTCTATTGTTCCACCTAAATGCTAATTCTGCAGGAATTGTAAGCACTCGTACTGCAGCTGTGGAGAAAGTGAACGCTCACTTCCTGCTCTGCTTCCTTTGTGCTGCCTTGGGTGACAACATAATAATTGATAGCCGAAGAATTATGTTAGAATTGGATGCACCACCAGTTGGGTTGATATTACATCTCTCCATTGACTCCGTGTGGCCTCTGGGTGGTCGGGGATCTTCAGCAGCAGAAGTTTTCTGTCTGAGAATCTGAAGGAAACATCTTTTTATATTCTCGATTAAAGCCGTCATAAACTTCTGAATTATTGAGTGGATACAAATGAATCACGCCAGGATTTAAAAATCAGAGTAGAATGTTTTAGTCTCTGCTTTTACTGCGGTTGAAACTCAGATGTTATATCCTGCAACATGCAAGAGGTATCGAATAGAGCAGCCATTCTCAACCCTGGGGTCCCAACCCCAATGGGGGTCGCGAGATGATTTCTGGGGGTCGCCAAATAATTTTCGAAAAATATATCTAATATTATATTACAGAATTTCAGTCAGGGAGCTGTTCTAGTTGCTTTGTGCTTCATTACTTTTTCAAAATGCATTGTATCAACTAAATTTGTATGAATTGACCTGTGCGCGTGAGATCATGCTCCGTGACCCACGGCGGGAAAAAAGACAAAGAAAAACAAACCATTAACCTCGCGCTACATTTTGCAACAAGTTTGCTAGCTTTCTGATGCTGTAAAATGGAGCGATGGCTTAAGAGAAAAAGTGTTCCAGCTCGAGACTTGGGTCAGCAGCAGGGGTCTCAGAGTCAGTCACCAGACAGTCTGACAGCAGGACCACCCCCTGAGAAACGGAAGGCACTGGGGCCGACACCGGCTGACTCCAGAGCTTCGAGGCTCCGTAAATATCAGCCCGACTTTCTTAAATTTGGATTTTCGTACATGACTAAAAACAACGCAGAATACCCACAATGTGTCATTTGCTCTGAAGTGCTGGCAAACGAGAGCTTGAAACCAGTAAAACTTAAGAGACATTTGGAGACAAAACACAGCGGCTTCATTGACAAGCCAGTTGAGTTTTTTCGGCGCAGGGAGCAAGAACTAAGGAGCCAGTGCATGTTAAATTGGGGGTCGCGACTCAAAAAGGTTGAGAACCGCTGGAATAGAGAGAGGGTTGAGTGAATAAAAGTACAAGAAGGGACAAAGCAGACTCTTTCTGCTCAGGAGACTCAGGTCTTTTGGTGTGGAGGGGGCTCTTCTGAAGTCCTTCTTTGACTCTGTGGTTATTTATAGGCTCTTGTTTACTTTATACTGTTTTGCACTATCTACTCTGATGCTGTAACACTTTAAATTTACCCGTTGTGGGACGAATAAAGGAATATCTGATCTTATAGTGGAGTGAAGTAGTCGTATTGCAGGCGTGCAACGTCAGTCATATGACCTGCAACACGCCATCCTGTCACTTAGTGCTGGGCGATAATTCAATAACGATAATTATCGCGATATAATTTTTCTCGATATGAATATAAAACATTTTAATGAACCTGTAATTACACCCCCCGGCCACTTAAAATAGAGGGTGCGCTAATGAGCATTTAACGCTATTTGCCGCCCAACATTAGACAGAAGCAGAAGGCGGCTTAAAGACGTTCAGAGCGGAATGTAAACAAAGCTGAGACGAGGGACAGCAACACTGAAAAGACTCAAAACTTACCAGCTCAAAGCAGAGTGGTTAGTCTGACACTGAGTCGACTCTAAGTTAACTATTAACTTCAGACACTTTATTAAATCTACTTTCAGGATGTGGGTAAAGGAAGAGCACAGAGACAACTTCTGCTGTTCATTTCTAACACGTTTAAAGGTGACATATCATGCAAAATTGACTTTTTAATGGTTCTTTACCTGAAATATGTGTCCCTGGCATGTCTACAAACCCCCCGAGAATGAAAAGAATCCATTCTGCCCCTGTTCTGATTTCTCCACCTTTCTGTAAATGTGTGTGAAACCAGCCGTTTCAGACTTCAGTGTTTTTGTTACGTAACAACAATATCCGGTCTGTAACAGAGTCAGAGCTCGGAGCTTGTTCAGCCCATAGACTGTATAAAATAATACTGAATCCCTCCCCGTTTTTCATTACCTGCACAAATGTGTGCTAACAAGGAGCTTAGGAGGGAGGCATGCTAGTTGTAGGCTGTCTTAATAAACACAAAGGTCGGTTTGACTCCCTACGTCTGCAGATTTGAAGATCTAGTGGATGATTTTTATTTTCCATGGATAAATGCTAGCGCTAATTAGCATAGCCACATAGCTATATGTCCATAGCTATATGTCCATAGCTGTAGCTGTAGCTGTAGCTGTAGCTGTAGCTGTAGCTGTAGCTGTGTACCAAGACACACGTCGACATACTGTCAAATAAAACAACAAGAAACACTAAATCTGTGACCAATCCTTCATAAAAGGTCCTGCTGCCTTTCTGGCAGAGATCAGTTTTACTCCCCACGTCTGCAGATTTGAAGATCTAGTGGATGATTTTTATTTATCATGGATAAGTGCTAGCGCTAGTTAGCATAGCCACATAGCTACATGTTCGTAGCTGTGTACCAAGACACACGTCTTCATACTGATAAATAAAACAACAAGAAACACTAAATCTGTGACCAATCCTTCAGAAAGGTCCTGCTGCAGGCGCCTCTCCGTCAGGATCAGATTCAGAGGGTTGAAGTAACGTGATCTCTGAGCAGCCGTGTATATTCAGCCAACATGTAAACATTAGATCAACGTGCTGGAGAGCCGAGGCACATCCACTTCCTGAGGGGGCGTGGTCAGAGAGAAAACAGAGTGTTCTGATGAGGAATGAAGAAGAGGGTTTTTCAGGCAGACCAAAATCTGATTTCAAAGTGTTTTTTTTGAGCATAAACTTTAAAGACATGTTTTGGGGACCTCTTAGACCAATATATGTTGATGAAAAAAGCGTGATATGTCCCTTTGATGTCCAACGTGATCGTAGGACACTGAATAACTGTGATGCATTCACTGTACTGTGGGAAACTACATCACTCCACCTGGTGTAGATTCAGCGTAGAAGTAAGAAGAACGTACTTTATTAATCCTCAGGGGGAAATTACATTTTTCACTTGTGTTATTTTTCGGTCATGCTACACGCACAGTTTTTGGTATATTCATACAATGCACACACATGCAGTGGACATGCTTAGGGAGAGATGTAAGAGTGAGGATGCTGCCATCAACCAGCGCATCCCGAGCAGTTGGGGGTTTGGTGCCTTGCTCAAGGGCACCTCGGCAGTTCCCAGTCAAGTTTTTATTTAACCTTTATTTAACCAGGTAAAAGACCCATTGAGATCGAAACCTCTTTCACAAGGGTGACCTGGCCAAGAGAGGCAGCAACATACGTCATAGTAAACAAAACAGACAGATAACAACGACAACAAACATTAAAATATAAAATACAAGCAATTTGATCAAATAAAGTGCAGAAGTTATTTTACAGTTACAATTTAAGAACACAGGCACTGCTCGAAGGATTTCCGTTGTCGTTTTTTTAAGATAGAGCGGAAAGCTTCCAATGAAACAAATGCTGACAGTTTCAGTTCAGATTGGAGGGCATTCCAAGCAGAGGGGGCGGAGAAACTGAATGCTTTTTTTCCCGTTTCAGTTCGAACACGAGGAGTAGAAAGATGCAAAATGTCATTTGATCATAGGGCATAACGGCTTCCAGTTCTCTGAAGAAAAGTGCATAAATAAGTAGGAGCCAAGCCAAGAAGAGCCTTATAAACCAGAGTCATCCAGTGTGTATATCTCCTTACATTTAAGGAAGGCATGCCAGCTTTAGCGTACAAATCGCAGTGAACCAACACCTCTCCAGCCACCAGTCCACTTACCAAACTTCGTCCATACTGGGACTCGAACCGGCGACCCTTCGGTTCCCAAGCCAAGTCCCTATGGACTGAGCAACAACCACCCCCACTAATGTAAAAAGTATAATACAGGCTTCTGTCTTCTGTGCTAAGAACTGCATCCATAGCAAGAGTCTCTTTTTCATAACATCAGTCAGCTATCAAGAAATAACAGACCCCTGATATGAGTTGTGACAGTAATTCCTCCCTCTGTGCTGTAGGTCAATATTTCAGAGTCACATGTTGATGGAGAAAAAACACTGAAATAATAATAATAATAATAATAATACATTTTATTTATAACGCACTTTTCATTTCCAGAAATCTCAAAGTGCTACAGGCACACAGTAAAAACAAACTTTTAAAAGCAGTACTTAAAATCAGTTAAAAGCCTCTTTAAAGAGGAAGGTCTTTAAATGTTTTTTAAAAGCATCCACAGTCTGTGGGGTTCTGAGGTGGCTGGGCAGGGAATTCCACAGACGTGGTGCAGCAGCACAAAAGGCCCGATCTCCCATGGTCCGGAGCTTGGTTCTGGGAGGGTGGAGGAGGTTCTGATGTGGAGTGCGTGAGTTCCGGGTTGGGGTTTGCTGGGTGAGGAGTTCTTTTAGGTAGAGTGATGGGGTGATGTGTTCGTTTTTTCTGACTCTGAGTAGGATCCTGGCTGCGGTGTTCTGAATTAGTTGGAGCTTGTGGAGATTTTTGATGGGGGTCCCGATGAGGAGGGCATTGCAGTAATCGAGCCTGGAGGAGATGAAGGCGTGGACGAGCTTTTCAGCATCAGATACGGTGAGGGAGGGGCGGAGTTTGGCAATGTTCCTTAAGTGAAAAAAGCAGGATTTGGACAGGTGTTTGATGTGGTTGTCGAATGTTAGGTGAGGGTCCAGTCTCACACCGAGGTTGGTGACAGCAGATGAAATGGGGATAGATTTTCCAGAAAAGGTGATGGTGGTTATGGGGGATGATTGGACCTGGTGGGGGGTGCCAATAAGTATGGCTTCGGATTTGGAGCAGTTTAATTGAAGGAAATTTTGGCTCATCCACGCCTTCATCTCCTCCAGGCAGGCGGTGAGTGTTGAGAGAGGTGATGGAGCAGTTGAGTTGGTTTTGATGTACAGCTGGGTGTCGTCGGCATGAGAATGGAATGAAAGTTCATACTGGCTGATGATATGACCAAGGGGGAGCATGTATATTGTGAAGAGCAATGGACCAAGTACAGACCCTTGAGGGACACCGCAGGATTGGTTTACATCCTCCCAGAGAGGTAGGATGTAAACCAATCCAGGGCAGAGTTTGAGAGTCCAATGTCTTCACGGAGACGTTTGAGGAGAATGTGGTGGTCAATGGTGTCGAACGCAGCTGTCAAGTCAAGGAGGATGAGGAGGGAAGGAGAGCCAGCATCAGCTGCCATAAGGCATTTGCACTGATCAGTGACGATCATGTTTGTTCCTGCATGTGAAGAAACACCCTGAGTGTTTCCTCCGTCGCTCCCTGAGTGAATATAAAGTGTTGATCTCGTTCCTGCGTACATATATGGTGGCCCGCTAGCGTAAACACATTACTCCCCGTCATACAGACAGAGGGTCTGTTTGGGGGTAAGCGCTCTACATAAAGCTCCGATGCCGTCGTTATCACTCACACATAATTTCATTATTTCACAGGACCCGGAGTATAAGCTGCTGAATTTATCAGAGCTGTCACATGGCTTTCTGCTGCACAAAGCGTGTATAATACGTGCACACGAATACAAAACACGCCGAGTCAGAGCAGAGAGAAACTTCCACCAAACACAACGCTTTTATTCATCTCATGTCCTGTGATTATTTCCAGCAGCTCAGAGCGAGAAAAAGCTTTGCTATCTCAAAGCGGAGGGAAAATAAGGGGAAGGTAAGGCACAGTAAAGCTTAAATTGAGGCCATTATTGAGGGCAGTGAGGGAATAGTCTGGAGCTGGACTAAAAAAGAGCATAGGCAGACAGAGTTTTAGTTAGGTCAGACGAACACTGATGGCTGTTCTTATAACGCTGTGAGCTGAAACAAAGGTACGGAACATTGAATCCTCACCTCCACCTGACAATCTGAGCAGACGCCTCCTGTCTTTGTTTTCCGGTGAAGTACAATCATTGGATGTTTCTGTGAGTTTAAACCTTGCCCTGATATTTTCCCCCCGTCTGATTCGACATAAAGAAATCACTCCCGACACTCACGACAGTGGAGGCAGCTGCAGCTAATTACCTTGGATAATGGTGAGACGCAGAAAGAGCCTCTGCTTCGCCAACATCAGACTCATCATGAGCTCGACGGTGAGGGTCAGGATTGTGCAGCTGTGGGGATGTTTATGTTGAAGGATAATTGAGATGTGAGGATGCTGTGAACGCAGGTGCAGGAAAGAACCCTGCGTCTCAGATCTCAGTCCTTCATTCGTAAATCATTCAGACTTATCATGTCGAAGTGTTACTTCATCAGAGAAATTTAACTTTAAATAGAAATTGACATCCCTTGATTGACAGCTCTGTTGACAGATGTGACTCCTGTACTCAATCTTTATTTCCTTAGCACCAAATCTATTATTAACGAAGACCCAACATCAAGACCGGATCAGATCCAGTCCCATCTTCCAGACAGGACTCAGTCTGATCTCATCTTAATCCACCATGAGCAGAGCACTTTGCAGCATTTAGCAAGTTACAGTGGCAAGGACAAACTTCCTTTAACAGGCAGAAACCTCCAGCAGGACCAGACTGCTGAGACCGTGTGTAAATAGAGTCTTTAACGCACCAACCCAGGACTGTATGTTTAATGTATAATGAACCCAGCTTGACTGCAAGGCAAGCCTTAAATATGGTGAATAAATGTATTTAAGTGTATACACCGATCAGCCAGAACACCATGACCACTAAAGTCTCTAAAAGTAGTATGGGAGGTAGAGCCTCCAGTTATCAGGCCCCTCTCCTTTGGAATCATCTACCAGTCAGGGTCCAGGAGGCAGACACCCTCTCTACTTTTAAGAGTAGGCTTCAAACTTTCCTTTTTGATAAAGCTTATAGTTAGAGCTGGATCAGGCTTGGACCAGCTCTTAGTTATGCTGCTATAGGCTCAGACTGACACACTGGGATCCTGTCTTTCCCTCTCTCTCCTCTCTCTGTCTGTCTCTTCCTTTAACTCTTCCTGTCCCATTAAAGTTACTAACCATAGACCTTTCTGGAGTCCCTGAGCTCCCTTGTCTCGTAGGTTCCTCTGGATCTCTGCTGCTGTGGACGTGCCAGACTCCAGCTGCTACAACTACTACTATCCGTCTCCCCACTATCATCTCTCTCTCTCTCTTCATCTCCCTCTATCCCTCTCTCCAACACGGTCTCAGCAGATGTGTGTCTAACATGAGTCTGGTCCTGCTCAAGGTTTCTGCCTGTTAAAGGAAGTTTGTCCTCTCCGCTGTAACTTGCTAAATACTGTGAGGTGCAATGCTCATGGTGGATTAAGGTGGGGTCAGACTGAGTCTTATCCGGTCTTGGTGTTGGGTCTCTGTTCAGGATTTGACATAGAGTGGTCTAGACCTGCTCTGTTTGAAAAAGAGTCTTGAGATAACATTTGTTGTGATGTGGTGCTGTACAAATAAAGATTGATTGATTGTACCCTGGGGGTCTTTGCTGCTGCTCTGCCTGCCTTGGCTTGTCACGTATGCAAATGCATAAGAGGGCAGGTGTGCTCTCCCCGCCTTAGGCTATGGCATTCCGCGTAGGCGTATGGAAGGGCAGGGAGCTCCCAGAACAGAGCCACACCATCAGATATAACCTGTTGCATGTTGCAGATAATGAATTACTTGGAGGAGAGCGGTCCTGACTGGAGTCGTGATTTCTGGCATGATGACATCACAACTTTATAATAACTGGATTTCATCCGGTTTGAACCAGATTTGATGATAGAAATCCTGATACATGCTCTGTGAGCATGCTCAGTGAGCAGTGCTCTTAATCCTTCTTTGATTGAACGTATAATATCTGCGTTTAAACTAACACCACCTGAGTTACACTAACTTCTACAGCATGCATTAATCCCTGAAGTGATGCTGCTTCACAGATGCTAATTGCACGGACGTCCTCATGCATAGCTGCGGTAAACAGGACATAAGAAGAGGCTGAAGGACGGGAGATTGTGCTCCACTTTCCAAATGAGGCCACAAAACGAGGCTGTGTTGTATATTTCAGGAAAACCTCCACGGTGGGCGTGCGTGATTATACTCCTCGCAATGATTCAGACAGAAATTGCCAGTATGGGAAAACGTTCGGTCACTGTAAGGTTAAACAGAGAACAAAAACGGGCATCAGCGAATAACCATCAGTCTGCTAAATGTGCGTTCAGAGACACAGAACGCATCCGAGCAGCGCCGTTAAATAGTGCTGACTCCCAGACTTGTGATATTTCTGAAATCGTCTGACAAAAGAAGTACCTTGTTGCCGGTATAATGTCTCTGTTGATTACCAGACGTCCCGCCGCCACGTGATAAGATCCTGAAGGAGAGATAATGACTGAATATGAGAAATGGCACGGTTAAGGCGTGATTCTCTCCGCGACTGCACCGTGCATTTCTTTTCATATTTGCACAAATGCAGACCGTGAATGCAATCAAATAAAATCTGTCACTTGACATTTTCTTTGTGTGGAAAGGAAATAATTAAACCGGGGAAAGGCAACTTTTCTGTGTTCCACTTCTGAATGGATGCTCACGAGGCTCGACTCCTGTGCCTCTCTGCGCTTTTTCCTCCATCTCTGTATCTCTCTATCTCACATTAAAACACATTAGTGAGAGAGAGAGAGAGAGGGAGAGAGAGAGAGAGAGGGGGGAGAGCATGTGTACAAATGAATCAGAGCTGTTTGTTGTACTGTTTAAGGCCCGAGCTGTTTCAAGTAGCTTATTTGAGAGAGCCGCAGATCATGTTTAGTAAGCTGGCTCTCATTATATCAGACCCTGGGGAGAGAAGAGGCCCTCTCACTCCATACTATCAAAGCCACGGAGCTGCCTTAGAGGACATGCTTCAGTATGAATAGAGGCTCTAGAGTACATACAGAAAGTAGCATGCTCAGCCCTCATCACCTCTCGCAGCGGGAGCCTGCCAACATTCAAGGTTTTGATCAAGCCTCGCCGTAATGGCTGTGGGTGACAGGTATACGAGACCACAGTTGTGGGAATAAATAGCTTGATTAGCATAATGCATCCCCAACAAATTCAGCTTTCAGAGCACGTGAAAGGACTACTTTTTGCAGCATCCGTGCAGCTTGTGGGATCGGATTTCCTAGGACAAACACACAATTATGTAAACAGGGTATTTACCTCTGCACCGTTGGAAGGTAATATAATTTACTTCCTCTGCGAACCCAATCCTCCCTCTCTGTGTTGTCTATATTTTTGGCTGCTCTGAATAGACTCAGCAGCTCTCCCTTTGTCCACTGAAAGCATATCCCCGCTCTTTTCAGGAATCATAATTCAGCCGACACACACACACACACAGGCGTTTACCTCCAGAAATCCCAGCCATATTGATCCGTGTGGAGCCGAGCGACGTCGCTATAAACAGGCTAATCTGACATAAAAGCCGGCCTCTCAATGCGCCCGGCCTGTTGAAGCGGTTTAGCCGTGCCTGGTAGCAATGAATAAATAAATAGATAAATGAGACACAATCTCAGGAAGGATCCGGCGGTGCATCCCGGCCGCACACGACCGCCGGCACAGAGATTATTGGGAATAATATCCTTTACATTCTCAGGTCTTTAGCTCTGCAGGCGGACAAAGAAGTGAGGGCGGATATCATCAGTCAAACTCCTGTCTCCTCCTCGCCTCACGTCTGACCTCTGTGACCTCTCGCCGTTCTCAGGTGTGATTAATTGCTACTCGGACTGCCTACTAGTTATCTATGTGATGATTATGCAGGGACTGGCTGACCACGTTACCTGAATACTGCTCTCACAACACTCCCCTCTGTCTCCCCTCTTTGGTTCTCCTCTCACCCCCGCCTTGTCCTGCCGGCCCGGCTGCCAGCAGGCTGATGTTAGTGTAATACGGGGTAGTGGGGGGGGCTCAGATACCATTACATCTGTCAGGATTACAGCCATTCTTTCTAACCTTCAGCAGCCCTTGCCACACTCTCCCAGAACACTTACTGAGCAGTTTGTGCACACAGTACGCAGCAGTGTGCTGGGTGAATGATGCAGGGTTGTAAACACTCCTCAAGGCGCTCCAATAACTGGTTTGGTAAATACTGTTCATGCATTTTTTGAATTAAAGCCTTGCAAGTCCAAACATTTGAAAACAGGAAGGATTATTAAAGTCATGCAACATGCATATGTTTGGAAATGTGATGCAAGAGGAGAGGACGGAGCCGACTGAGTCAGAGCCTGTCCTAAACTTCAGCTCTTGTGTTCCCGGTCTGCAGGGTCAGCATCAAAAGTGGTCCAAGGAAGGAGAACCAGTGGCGGACGGGCAACAAGGTCATTGGTGGAGCTCAAGGTTCCCCAGATCTCAATCCAATCCAGCATCTGTGGGATGAGCTGGACAACCAAGTCTGATCCGTGGAGGACTTTAAGGATCTGCAGAGTCCATACTTGATCAGGTAAGGGCTTAAAATCGATGCATAGAAGTAGAGACGTGTGGACAGCTTCATGCACGCTCTGTTCAGCCTCATCCTGTTTTTTTCCACTCACTATAAAAACATGAACGAGTGTTTCTGTCTGATGACTCGTTTCAGCGCTGGAATAAAAAGTAGAACAGCTCTTTGCTGGAATAATCGATGGAAACACGAACACCTTTGGAGAAACATATGGTCTAAGAGTTGTGCGGGGGAAGAGCTCGGGGTTCTCCTGTGAGAGTTGTTGAATTAAAAAACATATTTCTAAATAATTTCCTTTGATGAATTCTTTAAACCCACAGCTGTGTTTCCCTCCTCTCGTCGGCCATTATTAATTCATTGACATTTTGCTCGGATGGAAATGATCAGGATGTTGCGGAGCGGGTGTGTGTGTGATCGCCTGCAGTGAACAGGCTGATGTTTGATAGAGAGTGTGGTTCCTCTTGCTGCTCTCTCTTCCCTCTGTGTGGTACTTTTACATGCTGGATTTTAGGAGACATTTCTATCTCTCGCTGCATTAAAAGGCCCTGCAGGTTGGGGTGTGTATGTTTGTGCGGGATGTTAACCACAGCGAGGACACAACAGCTTCCCTCTCAGACACCGGGGGACCTCTCAGTTCTGTTCACCAGTGATCATTACGTCAAGGACTCATTTCTTCATGATGAAAATGAGACTATGACGAGCTAAAGTGCTTCACTGATAATAAAAACTCTGAAGAACATATGTTTAGATTTCATTGACAAGACGATGAGGAGACAAAAACTTTAGTGGGGGATTGTTGGACATTAAAGGTGACATATGCTCTTTTTCATCAACATATATTGGTCTAAGAGGTCCCCAAAACATGTCTTTAAAGTTTATTGCTCATAAAAAAACACTTTGTAATCAGATTCTGGTCTGCCTGTAAACCCCTCTTTTTCAGCCCTGTTCAGAACAGGCTGTTTTCTGTGTCTGTGCCTTTAAATGAGAATGAGCTCTCTGACCACGCCCCCTCAGGAAGTGGGTGTGGCCTCGGCTGTCCAGCACGTTGATCTAATGTTTACATGTTGGCTGAATATACACGGCTGCTCACAGACCCGCGTTACTTCAACCCTCTGAATCTGATCCAGAATCTGATCCTGAAAACGAGACTGTGCGGCTGTAGCGTCGGTTAATTCATAGTTTTCAGTCACGTGATCAGAGTGAAGCCTGGAAGTCAGAAAGAGTTATTATCAAGCTCGTTAATCGTCCATCTCTTCAGAATAAAGCATATTTATATAGCCAGAACTTCACGTTGGTGATGTTTACATTTATCTAAACATGAATCCTTCCCTTTTCACCGCCGCCAGGATGAAAGATGAGAAAAGTGCAGACAGATAAATGTGTTTGGGATCCTATTGGGTCTGTAGGCTGTTTTCTGTGTCTGTGCCTTTAAATGTGAGCAAGCTCTCTGACCACGCCCCCTCAGGAAGTGGGTGTGGCCTCGGCTGTCCAGCACGTTGATCTAATGTTTACATGTTGGCTGAATATACACGGCTGCTCACAGACCCGCGTTACTTCAACCCTCTGAATCTGATCCAGAATCTGATCCTGACGGAGAGGCGCCTGCAGCAGGACCTTTCTGAACCATTGGTCACAGATTTAGTGTTTCTTGTTGTTTTATTTGTCAGCATGTAGACGTGTGTCTTGGTACACAGCTACCAACATGTAGCTATGTGGCTATGCTAACTAGCGCTAGCACTTTTCCATGAAAACTAAAAACCATCCACTAGATCTTCAAATCTGCAGACGTGGGGAGTCAAAGCGACCTTTGCGTTTATTAAGACAGCCTACAACTAGCATGCCTCCCTCCTAAGCTCCTTGTTAGCACACATGTGTGCAGGGAATGAAAAACGGAGGAGGGGTTGAGTTGTATTTTATACAGTCTATGGGCTGAACAAGCTCCGAGCTCTGACTTCCTGTTACAGACCGGATGGCGTTGTGACGTATGAAAAACACTGAAAACTGAAACGGCTGGTTTCAGCACACATTTACAGAAAGGTGGAGAAATCAGAACAGGGGCAGAATGGAGTCTTTTACTTTTCAGGGGGTTTGTAGACAGGGACACAGATTTCAGGTAGAGAACCATTAAAAAGTTGATTTTGCATGATATGCCACCTTTAAAGATGGCGTGATGACTTCCTGTGACAGGCTGAGTTCTTATCTGAGGGGCTCAGTGTTAGCTTGGTCTCTACCTGCAGCAGGTGTGCTTTATGAACCAGCTCTCCTCACCTCCATGCATCTGTCTCATCTTCATTGAGGATTTTTACCCCCCGGTGTGCGTTATGTTTGACGTTGTTGCCGTGGTTACCGTAAAAAGCTCTGCGTCTACAGCTTGATTTAATCCAGTTTGGTGAAACATCAGACACATTTAGTAAGTTTGGATCAACTCCTCGTCATCAAAGATGCAGATGCATTTCAGAGTGCCGTGAACTGACTGTCTGTCCAGTGCGCCTGTCACTGCAGGTGCATTCAAGGACCGTCGTAAATGTGCAACACAGACCTTTCATGGCATTTTACTGTGAATCAAGAGAATCAAAATACAGTCACAGTGGTCACAGAGAGAATGTTTTCTTTTGACATTTAAGCAGGGACAGGCTGAATTATTGAACTTCAGATATTACACAAGCTAAAGTGTTAAAGGAGTGTTGAGGATTTGAACACTTGGTATAACCCTGATACCGATATCTGATCCACTACATGAATTATTTAAAGAGTGTAGGTGTTTTGGAAAAAATCAAAGACTAACATGTTACTAAAACTAACAGGCATTTTCGTCTAAAGACTAAGACTACATCTAAAATATCTGCTGTTCTCAGACTTATCTACACTCAGAACAATCAATCTCAGAGAGCATTAAGAATGTTGATCAGCTGTAATCCAGCGTCCTCCCTCAAGTCAGACTGGATCTTTTCATCCTTAATTCCTATTGAACTGTAATTAAACCCTCAATGAGACTTTCCCGTCTTTGGGCGATATGTGCCGACTGTGTGTGTAAGTGCGCACCCTGCTCTGCTTTTCCTCCCCCATTAGCAGAAATTACCATCACATTAAAAATTCATCTTGAAATAGAGATATTTGTTATTCTCTTCTAGTATTTGGAGGAAAATGTTGTATCACCACTCGTACTCTTCCTTGGTGTTACACTCTCTCTGCTGTGTTTCCCCTTCACTGACAAAATAATTATAATTTGATGCCTAACCAAGCTTTTTATTCTCAGCCTGGTTGGATTTAATTACATTTCATTTGAATAATTAAAACGGCTAACTGCAATACTTGTCACCTCTCATAAAGAATAAAAAAAATACTGTATTCTACGAAGTGCAGCTTCATCACATAATGAGTCTTTAGCAATACTTGCACAGGATTAGAATTAAGAGGGGACTCTGGTGGTTTGTGAATCACACATTTACAGACATTACTGACTGAGAGAGCCGACATGCTGCACAGCATCCAGAGAGTCTTTGGGGTTAGCATCACACTCTGCAGCGTGCAGCCTGCAGGATGTTCTTTAAAGACACTTCAACAACAATGTGCATTAAAAACTTTAGTACAACCCACAGGGTGGAACTCTCTCCCTCCTGACATCCGCAGCGCCCCAACCCTGGACACTTTAAAGAAAGCAATCAAAATGCACCTTTTCCTCAAGTTAGATATCCCCACCCACCCCCCAGACCCCCTACCTGACCCTGTGAAGCAACCTTGGGTTTCTTGAAAGGCGCTATATAAATATCAGTTCTTCTTCTTATTATTATTATTACGAAAGTTATGACTGAAGATGCTTTTCAACTGGAAGTTCCAGGAACTAAATGGTTCCATTGTTGTCTGCGATTCCACCGAGACCTGAAGTCCCGTGGAGATCATGCAAACAAGGCCGGTGAAGCATGTAATCAAAGTAACTGCACTACACCGCCAGACCAGTAGAGGGAAGTAAGAGAGAGACGAAGGCCGTACAACAAAGATGACGCCATAGAAGGAGACAGACAGAAGACATCTTCATGTGTGGCACCACAGTTAGCCTGTTAGCATGAAGGAGATTCCTCTTGTGCTGTTTCTGATCGAGCTTTGAATCAACTCTTGGAAGGAGACGAGCTCTAGAGACAAAGAGGATTCAAAACGTCTGAAACGCTCGACTTAAAGCAAGAAGACAGATTTTAAAAGCCCTGTCAGAGATGGACCGGTGTTCCAGTTTAAAGAGCGACCCTGTTAACTGGAGACTCTCAGCCGGATGCATCCCTCACAAACGTCTTTAGACGATCATTAAATATCTGATGAGGATATTTGGAGAATAAAAACTAAACTAGGATGCATTCCCGAGGACTCCTTCTGTGTTTCAACAGCTGTTGTAAACTCCACAAACACTGACACGTTCAGCTGAAGGTCTCCAGTTTACAGGGTCACTCTTCAGACTGGAACACCGGGAGCTGACAGAGACGCATTCACACTATCAGGCTCAGAGAAGACCGATGTTCAGGAGGTATTAAACCAAGAGAATCACAGGTGTGTGTGATGTTAGTGTGGACGGAGGGTGAAATAAAAACACTGAGGGTACTCTACCAATCAGAAACATTCAGCATTGCAGGCCCCGCCCCCTAAAGTTGAAAGACCTTTGGAATGTACTACTGCTAAAGCAGGGACTTTTCAGGGGGTGATTAACTATCCAAGAACTAAAGTTCGACCCTGGTTCATGCTGTCGGAAAGCACATAGTTCCTTTAACCCTTAAAGACATAGACCATCTTTAGGAGTGCCAGACTCTCCTGAATTTATTTTGAATATGCTGAATGAGACAGATGTGGTATCAATGGAAAGCTGAGAATGTCCTCTCTAACTGAGTTTTTAAAGCTTGTTGATAGGATTAGCGGTTCAAAAGTTATCAAACATTTAAGGACAAGTTGCCGCCGCCAGCTGTCTAGGTCTTTGAGGGTTAAAAGTCCCTAGTTCCTGGTTAAAGTTCTTGCGGTTGAAAAGCACCTTAAGTTTATCAGCTTAAAAGTTAAACGGCAAATTCAGAATCACTATTCCATTATTCAATAACATCCTGTTGATGGTGTGGTCCTTGTGAGGGAAATGCAGCTTCAGGTTGTAGACACATTATTTTATCAGTGTTGGTTTCTGTTTTTAGCGAGTATTTGATTTTGTAAAATCAGATCAGATCAGATGAAATGTTCTTTATTGTCCCTGAGGGAGAATTTGCCTCGGGGCAGCAGAGCGAGGAACATAAAGATAAAGATATTAGTCTTGAAATGTGTGATTGGAAAACATCAGCTGCTTCCATTTAGCTCCTTTTTCCTTCTCCGTTGGCGCTCCAGGGGATGATTTGTCGATGGGGGCTTATGAATTATGTTACAGGATTGATGCATTGAGTGGCGTGAAGCGTTTTAAGGTCTGCTCTGTGATTCTTCTATCTATATCAGAAAACTTTCCACCACCATCTGGCAGAGAACTATAGTTTCTCTGTCAGCCCTCTGAGCTGACTAACCAACACCAACACCAACACCACCAAATGTCACGTCCGTGGGTCTGTGAAGCGATTGTTGCAGCAGAACAAAAAGGACGAGTCACTCTGGCTGTTGTTTCTGTTTGTGCTCAAACACTTGCATCAGTTCCTCCTCTTCCTTTCTTCTCACTGTATCTGGAAATGTAAATGATGTGTGTGTTTAGCCGGGGCCTCTCCTGACTCCTGGCACTCTCGAATCCCTCTCCGTCTCCCGTGCAATTAATGATCCTGCTTGTAACATTAGCGCCACAATCATGAAAAATCGCACCGCAGCACAGAGTCCCCCAACATATTGAGCTCAATTCATCAAGGGCGTCATGCTCATTGGCGATGTCAAACTTGGTCTCGGCGTTATTGAGTGTCTCTGTAATCAAGTACCTGCCATAAGCTCCGAGGACTGATTATCTTTTTGAACACACAGTTCAGGAAGAGAGAGATGATTCACTAAATGACTCATCTGGTTTCTACTTTCACAGCTTTTGAGGAACTGTTGCTCAAAGATCTTTAAAGTGGTGTTTGTTTATCTGTGTAGTGTACAACTTTTCAAGAGCATCACTAACGGACAGATTCCACTAGATCTGTGTCGGGTCAGTCTCCGATCTGTCACGGCACCGGATCAGATCGGAACCGCTGCAGAAAACGTAGCGGGGACAGAAACAGGCGACCCGACTATCAGAGGGGCCACACTGCCCTCTAGCATTTCAGTGGAGTACTGCTTCGTGACACACACACATGGACGCAGAAGTATGTAGTGCTCATGTCGGCGTCGGCCACTGCTGCGTAGGGTCAGCATATAAGTATAGACCAGCTTACATTCCTCAAAGCTGATTGGTTCATGCTTGTGTCACCTGATTTAAAGACACAGCTTCCTTTGTGCCTCATTCTCTCTCTTATGGCCAAATTCCATCAGATCCATGTCCGGTCTGTCTCTGATCCGTCACAACATCAGATCTGATATTTTTCTATTCTAGTCAATGTGTTAACTTCCACTGGATCCACTCCATTGCGTTTCGGCTGCGTCTCTGATCCGGCAGGTCGGAGTCCTCCGGATCAGATACACAAGACTTCTATTTGTTGCCGGATGCCGGAGCACGACGCATCAATCTCAACAGAGCAGATGGAGCGGGACAGGAAGTCAGGTTTCACCAAAACAAGACGAAAACATCCGGTTAATTTTCAGAATAAAACACCTCATCAGCAAATCAGCAGACGAGGGACGAACAGTAGAAGAAGAGAAACAGAGGTTAAACTTGAAGTCTGTTGTTGGATATTTGGAGGTTAAATCCAAAAGATTGTCGCCTCTTTCAGCGTGCATTAACAAATTGAGTTTGTGTACACATTTTCGTGACATATTCAGGGGCTTTGCTTTCCAAAAATGCTTGTTCATAAGTTTCTCACAGATTGAAGTGTTCCCTGACCGGTAAAAAGAACTATGGGTGGAGACATGAGTCCCAGGAGGCGGGACATGACATCAGAAGCCCGCTGTAAAACAGACGGATGTGCAGACGTCTTCTCTGCCCTCATTTTGAAAATAATGTCTTCTTCTTCTTCATGACCAAATTCCACCAGATCCATCTCCGATCCGTCACAGTACCAGATCTGATAGATTTCTATTCTAGTCAATGTGTTAACTTCCACTGGATCCGCTCTGTTGCGTTCCACCTGCGTCTCTGATCCTGCAGGTCCAAGTCCTCCGGATCAGATACACAAGACTTCTATTTGTGCCGGATGCCGGAGCATGACGCATCAATCTCAACAGAGCAGATGGAGCGGGACAGGAAGTCAGGTTTCACCAAAACAAAATGAAAACATCCGGTTAATTTTCAGAATAAAACACTCTGTGTTATCACCAGATCGTATTTCACTTAACTACAACAACAAACCAAAGTCATGATGAGCGGAGCCAGGCCTGGAGTCAACAGGTCAGAGGTTTTCAGAGGACCAGAAAGACAACATGGATGAGGAGAGGAGGAGGAGGAGAATCCTTGATTCAGTGATTACATGACTCAAGCTGTCCGGCGGTCCAGACACAGATCTGGTGGAAGTCCGATGTAACACAAAGATACAAACTGAGGTATGGATCTATTTTTCTGTCGTCTTTTTATCAGCAGACACTCACTTTGACTTTGACCTTGGGTCAAACAGAGAGTGGAGTGAGGCATGCTGGGAACTCAACATCAGGGTTGTTTTTCTCCTCTTCATCACTGAAACGTAGAAACATAATCGTCTTGTCAAGGCGACATTCTTTCAGACTTCAGTCCCTAAATTTTCCAGATAGTCTGAATAGTTTTGCCATCCTGTCAGAGTCTGCAGAAGTGATTGCACATAAAAAAAAAGCTGTACTTTTGAGTTGTCGTTATGTTTTCCTGCAAGAATAGAGTTTGAGTTTGACGGACAAAAAGCTCGGCGTGTAAGTGGCGTGAAGACAGGCGTCATCAATCACCAGACAGCTCTGCTTGTTACCATAAATCACCGCCGTGCCAGAGGGCATCATCTGTCCCCGACGCGTGAAATCAGATGAAGTGTGCAGCGTTATGACTTTCCACAGACGGGAAGAAAAAAACAACATGTACCACTTGTTTTGTTTATTTGCGTCATCAACAATCATACACATTCGTTGGTCTCCCAGCACTGTAGCACGTAAACACAGGACATGAACACCAGTTTGCCCGTCCATTGTCATCAGCAAACAAGCCTGTGGATGTTTATCCGACACCGGAGGAGGAGGAGGAAATATTCAGTAGCACGGAAAAAACAAAAAAAAACCTGCTTCATTAAAAAGAAGAAGAAATTACAAACCAACATCAGTGCAATTCTGTAGCATATACAGTATACTCCTGCAGTACTGATACTGTATGGTCACATTAGGAGGGAGTGCTCAGCAGTTCAGAGTGTACAGGGTTGGAACAAAGAGAATCAAAGTCCAGAAGATAAACAGCTTCAAACACTGAATCAATCATTGATCTTTAGCTGTAAACAAAACCCAGGCGCCAGAACAATTAGCAGGACACGAGAGATGAGGTGGAGCGGTTCTGCTCGTGTTGTAAGCGCCCGCAAACGCAGATTCAGACAGGAAACAAAGGAGCGATCACTACTAAACCTCAAACACTGATCTAAATGAAACCTCACTGTAGTGACTGAGATGAGTGTGCAGAGCGACATGCTACAGAGATACTGTCGAGGGGAACGTGTCTCTTTAAATCTAGTGCTCCCTAAACTATCGGACCCCCCCCGAGTCCTCTCTAAGTGCTCAGCTACGAGAATCAGAGTATCAAAAAACTGCATTTTTACTGGAAACCATTCAGATACAAACGCCTAAAGGTAGAGTATCACACACCGTCTTCATGTTGTGCTCACACCAGACAACGAGGAAATCATTAGATGTGAGTTGTGCTTGGGCACAAATTACACAAATTACACAAACTTTGTGTGCGTTAAATACACACAACGTTCACTTGTTCACGAGAGCTGAACAACCTGATCTTCAACAAATCTTTCCTTCAGGGATGTCCAATCAGCACAGAGGTATGATGTGAAGAGCGAACTGGCGGAAGTTCATTCATCTGAAAAATGGGAGGGGAAATTGAAAGTGTCCGTGTGCAGCTACCATGAACTGTACGAAACTAATAAAATGGAGCTGGCTTGGGGCGCTGGTGGCCTAGCGGTCTAAGCGCCCCACATAAAGAGGCTACAGTCCTCGTTGCAGGGGTCGCCGGTTCGATTCCCGGCCGGTTTGACCATTTCCTGCATGTCTTCCCCATAGACTGTAAATAAAAATGGACAGCGTTGCTCCGCCTCTTCCCGTTGTACGGTTCTGAAGCCAAAAAATCCCTCTCCTGGGCGCCGCCATTGTGAAGCCAGAGCCTGTGAAGCCACTGTAATAAGCTCCGCCCTACAGCATAGCGTCATAAGACGCTGTGTGTCCTTCGAAGTTTCGTTCTACGGCGGCTGTGAATCAAAGGAAACAGGAAGTAAAACCCCGTTTTTTAAACTCTAATAACCAACGAAGAAGAAACTTTTCAGAAAAAAGAGGCCTTGGACACAAAACAGTCAAATACTAACTACATATCACCACAGCATACGGATGTGAGAAACATTCGTACGACATGTATTTATTTTTTAAAGTTTGACAAATTTTTTTACCTATACTGCAGCCAGCCACCAGGGGGCAGTCACACTGCTGAAAGCCTCACCACCAGCCACCAGAACCTCTCCCTTGGTCTTCCCCCACTCTCTACTCCCCACATTTCCTGTCTCTCTTCAGCTGTCCTCTCAAATAAAGGCAAAAAGCCCCAAAAATATAACTTAAAAAAAAAAAAAAAAAAGGAGTTTGCTTGTAGGAAAGTGAATGAGGAGGTCGGATTATCTGGCAAGTCATGAAAACCTTTGTCTGTTACTTGTTTCCTGCTAGCTGCCTCAATTAGCATAACCAGCCTTGAATCTTTGGGTACTCGCGTACACGAAATCGTACACGCACAATTCAACACGTAAACAGAGTGAGTTATTTACGTGAATGAAGTGAGTAAACATTTAATAATCCGGTATTCAGGTAAGGAGCTAGCCTAGTGGTTAAGTCATGTTCCCATTTAGCACACGGCTGGGGTTCAATTCCACCCTGAAGCCCTTTTCCTGCAGGATATTCCTCCTATAGACGTCCCCATCTGATCCTGAAGAGCTGTTTTGAAGCCGATCATCGGTGGGTGCCATATTGGAAATACTCAACTTAACTTCGTCTGAGCTCGTGTGAGGTAAAGAGGCGGGCCTTTAGCCTCCTTGCTAACAGCTACAGGTTGCTTGTCTGTCAATAATGTCAGCCACGCCCTTATTTGGGCAAAACTTTAATATCTGCAAAAATAACGAGTTATAAAATACTTCAACCCCCGTACAGTGTGTGCTGAAAGAGAAATTAACTCTTCAGACCTGAACCGTTTTTTGAACCAGGCTGTAAACATGTTTATTTCTGCTGTAAAGATCGTCTTCTTTGAATTGGTGTGTATGTGGTTTCTGGTGTTTCTGCAGCCAGCCTCTAGTGGACACTTAATGAACTACAGTTTTTAGCACTTCTGCATAGACTTCATATTTTAAGCAGAGGTTGCTGCTTGATTCCCCCACACTCTCCTGGTTTCCTGCTCTATACACGGTCCTACTTTCTCCAAGGTGTAAAATGCCCCAAAAAATCAAATCAAATAATCCAGCTGTTTAAATCTGTGCGAATAAAGCGAGCTTATGATTGTATTCTTGTCCGGTGTGAACACAACATTAGAAACAACTCTCCCTAACGTACAGCTAGTGAGCGAACTACAGCAGATGGAGCACGAAAACTTCTCCAGATCTTCAACGGGTGATGGTGCTCGGCTGCAGAGAGGATACGATTATCTTCTTACCGCTCCTCTTCACGTTAAATTCAAGTTTCAGAAACAGTAGTTCGGCGTCTAGACCGAACTGGAGACC
The DNA here is from genome assembly GCF_009762535.1 of Notolabrus celidotus. NCBI lineage: Eukaryota > Metazoa > Chordata > Actinopteri > Labriformes > Labridae > Notolabrus > Notolabrus celidotus. Next base: position 3,134,742 of record NC_048275.1, read on the forward strand.
TGAAACTGTCTCCAGTGTTCTTTCCTGTTTGCAGGTATGAGTCAGTGAAATGCTTTGACTGAGTCATGACATGAAATGCTCATTGTTTAATACAGACTGTGAAGTATTGCTGCTATATATGTGCATTCTATGCAAGCATAGAAATAATAAACATATCGTAGCATATTCATTATATAAGATTTTCTGTGACCAGCTGTAACCACATGAGTGGCTTCATATACATTTCAGGATTTACATATCTTCATATTTACACGCACGCCATGTGCAAGGTGGTTTTTTTAAGGACTCTGACGGTCCAGAATCCTACAACATATGCTGCATGTGGTCCTACTCAAGTGGACCAATTTCTGAAAGTAAAACCACGTGAGACCTCCTCACAGGTCTGACATCAGATTCTTTTCATCGTGACAAAAATAAATTAAAGAAAGTGGCACTATGCACAGAGTGATTCTACTTTCCATAAGTGCACTGATATGAGTCCGCTGCTCGCACAGGGGGATGTCAAGCGTAAAAGATAAGCTCAGGAATCTGTCCCCCCTGCACCCCCGTGCCGTTAGTGCTGTCAGAGGAGCACTGAAACTGAAAGGTCACTTTCCCACACTGCACCTCTGTCATGCCCTCCTGTCCAAAGTAGCTCAGCTCGTTCCCGTCCAGCACCACGCTGGCCGTGTAGAAGGTATCGGGCTCGATCTGCACCGGGTACTCAAACCAAACCGGGAAGGTGTTGCTGGATCCATCAGAGAAGTATTTGCTGAGGTTTTGCCCCAGCAGGACTCCTTGACGTTTCAGCTCAATCTTTGCGCTGTACTCTGCCGAGCCGCAGCTCGACCCGTAGAGTCCGAACCCAGCGATGAAAACTCGCTTATCCACTGCGAACTGTATACTGTCACAGCGGCCCCTGTACCGCCACTGATTGCTCCGGTAGGCACAGGACTGGAATCTGTGGCAGCGCTGGGGGGTCAGGCCCTTCCTGGTCTGGCTGGCAAACTGCAGATCAGGCTTCTTGGCTGCTGTGTACCACAGGAAGATGTCATTGGTCTCAGTGAGCGTCAACACGCCCGACTGAGCTGCTCCGTTGGCAAAATCATCCAGAGCCATGGTAGGGATACGGATCAGGTACATGGCCTGGCCCAGAACCTTCCGCTTGTTATCAGTGGACGAGGTGAGCTCCTGTCTCTGGCACTCGGCCTCGGCCCAGCTGAGCGCCGCCTCGAACACCACTATCTCTTTAGCATTGAGTGTCTCCCGCTGCAGGATACTCTCCAGGGTCTGAGAGTCGATGTCGCAGAATCCCTCGGAGCGTAACGCCAGCTCGGCCTGGGCATCAATCACCTCCCAGCAGCGCTGCGTCAGCTCCGGCTCCTCAAACAGACAGCTCTGGGAGAGCAGCACGCAGGCGTTTTTGGCACTCAGGCTCGTCTCCAGGAAGTTGACGCAGGCACGTGCCAGGTGAGGGACAATGTACTTCTTGGCAGCATAAAGAGTGGCTAACACGGTGTCGGCGCTCAGGTCAATCTCATCACAGTAGATGTACCTGAGAACAAAGAGGAGACCGTATTTAAAAAACAAAGAGGAGCTTTTAGTGGATTGAGTACACTTATATCAGCGTCTGATCGAAACGAGGTCGGGATGAGACTCTAAAAGAGAGGAATCACTCCTCAAATTAGAGGAAATAGTTTTCCTCCTGCGACCCGTCTGCTGTAGCTCGTCTGCACAAACACAGATGATAAAACAGAGGAGTAAAGGTGATGGAGGATCAGCACGGAGGTAAATAACAGATAGAGTTATTCTGCAGGAATCGCAGCAAACAAAACAAAACGACCTAAACGAAATGAAAACAGACAGATATAGATTTTATCTCTGAGACGGAGAGAGGATCACTTTACAGACTCACTCCACCCTCGCTTTGACATCGCACTCTTCTACATGAAGATGAAATGATTCGTTTAAAGGAGGTGAAAAGGGGTCAAGCTGAAGGAAGCAGAGGGAGGTTTCTTACTTCAGCATCGCCAGGAACGCTGCAGGTTCTACATCTGGGATGTGGATTTCATCCTTGTTCTCCGCCAGCTCGCCGTAGAACATGGCGTGGAACACCGAGCTGCCGACAGCCAAAACATACTGCAGAGGGAGAGAGGAAGAAGAGAGGAAGAAGAGAGGAAGAGAGTATTTGAGATCAGACTTGTGTTCAGTGTAATCAGCTCACATGTTGCTCTCGTTCTTTACATAGAAACACAGCTCTGGTGGTGGATATTGAGCGATGCCGGTGTATCTGCTCACATAACGAGCCGTGTGTTTGCCCCCCCGAGGACACGGAGGCAGATTTCTAATGAACGAGATTTCATCTGACGAAAAAAACAACACCAAAAAGAAAAGACAAAGCATGCAGCATAAGTGTAATTTGCTGAAATTAATGACTTTGTGAACCCATGATGAAATCAGATGCAACACAATACGACTTTTATTCAGTAATTAGCGTGCTGTACAAGACGAGGGAGTCTGCAATTACACTTCGGTGCGCTCGTGTCTGTGTTTGTGTGTGTTTGTGTGTGTGTGTGTGTTTGCAGAACACGGACATGTAGGTGGGCGAGTGGGCGGACAAACAGACGCTCTCTAAAGTTAGTTTGAAATAAACCGTGCAAAACAAAGCTGGTGTTGTTAAAACTTCTGATTCATGTGTCATAAAGCGAGGTCAGCCACTCTTTCATAGACGAGTATAAAAAGTGCACATTAGAATAAGATTAGTGTCACCTCTTGACCCTTTGTGTTTTACAGATGTTCACATTAATTACCGGCTGCATGCGCTCGCCTCGTCCTTCATCGTGCACCGATATAACTTTGTGAATTAAATCAGAACGCGTATCTGACTCGCTGCCAAATGGACACAATAAAGATTGCCGCCCCGCGCGTCGTTATATCCAGTCGGCATAATGTCTCGGCGTAAAGTGCAGTCGAGTCATTCTGGATGTCCTCCCATTACTGCTTTCTATAAATGCACACTGCGGCCACCAATCATCAGATGAAACATCCTGCTCCTGTGCAGAGAACGGAACAGATGACCCGTCTGACAGCTCACATGTGGAGCGGTCAGGAGGGAGACACTCATGGCTGTGACTCAAATGAATGAATGGATGTATCAATACCAGGGGTGTACTCAGAGGGGGGCAAGGTGGGCGCCCTCATGTCCCAAAATAACCCTGCAGAAGTTTTTCCCTGTAGTGGATAAAACATTACAAACTTCCTTCTCTGGTGTCTTTCGGTGGGAAATGCATGAATATTGTTCTTGCAGCTGCCTTTCCAGTGGTTAAACTTAATAGATTGACCTGGATGCCCTTCTAGCGATCTAAATGCACTTTTTTATGCCGTTATAGTGAATTTAATGTTAAAAAGTGACCTCTAGATGTCCTTCAGTGGATAAAACGCTGAAGAAGTGTCCTTTGGAAACCTTACTGGTGAACTAAATGTGAAACGAAGCACTTTTTATGCCCTCTGGATGCCCTTCCAGTGGTTAAAATGTAATAAAGTGCTATCTGGTTGTCCCTTTGGTTAATAAAGCTCTTTTATATGCCCTTTTAGTAAAGTTAATGTAAAAGAAAGTGCCCTCTGGATGCCCTTTAAGAAACTAAACATACAATAAATCCCTGTCGTATGCCCCAGTAGTTAATTGAAGTGCTCTTTGGATGCTCTTCTACAAACTTTATGTAAAATAAAGCTCTTTTGTATGCCTTCATAAAGTTAATGTAAAAAACAGATGCCCTCTGGTTTCTCTGTCAGGTGTTAAAATGTATAAAAGTGTCCCCTGGATGCCCTTCTAGAGAACTAAATGTATAATGAAGCCCTTTTATATGTCCTTGTAGTAAAGTTAACTTCAAAATTGTGCTCAAGAAACCCTTTTAGAGAACTTCATGTAAAATAAAGCTCTTTTATATGACCTTGTAGTGGATTTAATCTGAAAAAGTGTCCTCTGGATTCCCTCTAATGAACTAAATGTAAAATAAGGTGCTCTCTGGATGCCTTTCTAGTAAACTACATATAGAATAAAGATCTCTTGTCTGCCCTTGTAGTAAATTTAACATAAAGGAAAGTGACCTGAATGCTCCTCCTGTGGTTAAAGTTTAATAAAGTGTCCTCTGGATGCCCTTCTTGTAAACTAAATAAAAAATAAATCCCTGTGTATGCCCCAGTAGTAAATTGAAAGTGCTCTTTGGATTCTCTTCTAGTAAAGTAAATATTAAATTAAGCTCTTTTAAAGGCCCTCCTAGTGGTTAAAATGTAATAGAGTGACATCTGGTTGTTCCTCCAGTGGATTGAATGTGAAAAAAAGAGTCCTTGTTCTGCCCCTGTAGTGAATTTAACATAAAAACTGCTCTCTTGATGCTCTTCAAGAGAACTTAATACAAAAGACAGCTCTTTGATATGTCCTTGTAGTAAATTTAAGGTCAATAAAAGTGCCCTCTAGATGCCATTCAGGAGAATAAAATAAACTGAAAATAAAAAAATGCCCATTAATAAACTAGATATAAAATGAAGCTCTTTTATATGTCCTTGTAGTGGATTTAATGTTAAAAAAAGTCTACTTTTGATTTCCTTCCAGTCGATAAAATGTTAAACAGTGCCCTCAGAAAAGTGCTGCTTCCCTTTTTTAGTCTAAAGGTAGGAAATCAGTCAAACTGGAACAAAATTTTCTTCTCAAAGCAAGAGTCTGCAGAGACAATGGAAAACTAGATTGCTGAATGAAGCTACAGTTAGCAGAGCTAGCACCACCAGCCTTCAGTCCTCCTTGCAGGTTCCACATGACTTAGTGAACCAGACACAGCCTACACACAACTTCATCTTCATTTTCTAGATCATACTGACACCCGCTGTCTGTCGCCTGTGCTTGTTTACATCCAGGTAGTAGAGCACTACAGCATCATAGCCTTTAACAGTAGCTGCAGCCCCAACTAGTGGAGGGAGGCTGAACTACAGCTTAGACAACATATGACCGACATTTAAACTGAAATCATTAGAACTGCATCAAAAAGTATCGGTGTTGGATCAACTCTGCTCCACGTGTTCATTGAGTCTGTCTGTCGTACTTAAAGGTCAAAACAGGGACGAGAGTAGAAACTAAGCTAAGACTATAAACTCTCTTTGCATCCCTGAGATTCCTGCTCTGTATTCATGCTCCTCTACGTTAACAACATCGTCTCTATGACGTTTAACGAACCCAAATATTGAAGCAGAGCAGACATAATGTGCTTTTAGAGGGGGCGAGGCAGCTATGAACCTGCATCAATCATTCATGTGAACATGTTGAAAAACAGGAGGTCACAGAGTGGATCAAACAAAGGGAGTCAGGTCCACCTGCAGGTCACGTCTGATAACAACAGGAACACTTAAAATAATCGACCTATTTTAAGCAGATTTATGGTTCTCTCTTTCAAATATTTAAAAGCTCATGAAGTGAACGAGCTTCAAAGAGTTTTTAAGATGTGAGACGGAGCGCTGAATACACCTCTCTCTGCGTCTTCTCATCCTAAGTGTTCTCCGCTGGATGTGTTTGATTAAAAGTTGAGTGATTGCAGAGCTGTCTCTGAGAATCTGAGCCGCAGCAGAAACAAAGACGATCCTTTCTTTGAGATGACTGCCGAGGAGGATATCCCGTCCTCCTCCTTCTTTCTCTCCCTGCCTCCATCCTTCAGCCTCATTTACATAAATAATTGAGGACTGTCTCGAAAAGACACATGGTGCGGAAGTGAGAGCGGAGCACAAAGGATTTCACTCCCACTACAGCTGGCGATGAGGAATATTATTTCTACGCTGATATGATACGAACAACACGGGGCCGACCCGGCTGATAGCGGGTTTGTTCATTTCCTCTCTTGTTGTTGTTGTGTGTTTGAAAGTCTTACTCTGTGTCCGGGCAGCCGTTGGGTCCTTCCAGGCTGACCCACCACAAAGTGAACATCTGCCATCAGCTCATTGTTGAACATCACAGAATTCCTGAAAAGATAAGACGACAAAAACAAGGAGAATGTTAAATACGTGAGGTCAACTGTGCACTTTATTTTGGCGGGGTGAGAGGAGAAGAGCACGCTTTTCAGATTCTGCTGCAAGATTAAACTCATTCATAAATCACCTTTCATACAAACAAGCATGCAGCCCAAAGTGATAGATAATAAAAGGCATAATCAGGAAAAATACTTAAAAATAAAATAAAATAAATTAAATAAATTAAATAAATACAATAAATGAAATAAATACAATAAAAAAAATAAACACAATAAAATAAAATTAAATAAATACAATAAATTAAATTAAATAAATACAATGAAATAAATAAACACAATAAAATAAAATAAATACAATAAATTAAATAAATACAATGAAATAAATACAATAAAATTAAATAAATACAATAAAATAAAATTAAATAAATACAATAAAATTAAATTAAATAAATACAATAAAATAAATCAAATCAAATAAAAATGAATACAATAAAATAATAAAATAAATTCAACATAATACAATTAATAAAATAAAATCAACACAATAAAATTATTACAATAGATATAAAACAATAAAATTAATACAATAAGAGTCATAAAATAAAACTAATGCAATACAATTTAAACAATAAAAGTAATGAAATACAATTAATTAAATAAAATCATTACAATAAAATGAATTTATAAAATCAATACAATCAAATTAATAAAAAAGCAAAATTAAAAATCAGTTAAAGTTAAATAATCAGATAATACAGGAAATAAATAGATAACTAAATAAATAGGATAAATAAATGTTAAAATAATTATAATAATGCTATTAAAGACATATTAATGCACATAATCTCCTTTATATGCATTGACTCATTTCATTTAGGGAATCTCACGTGCATTCATCTTTCTGCAGCATTAAGAGTGCATAAAGAATCCTTATTTGTTCAAACACAAGTAGAGACGTGTTTTAGTTCAGCAGGTAAGGTCCTCAGCAAATCAACACACAGTGAGGGACCAAAACAAGACCAAAGAAGTAGTCTTAAGACAACTGTCAAGTCCTTCAAAGCTCACTTTAAAAGATAAAAATGACTCATAACCTTATCATTTTTCAACCTTGACTCTGTCTACATAAATAAAGTCACACTAAACAATGAAGTGAATGGAAACTCCCCGCTGTGAGAGAATGGGACCAACAATAAAGCAGCGTTCATATATTATTGAGCAGTGGAACATGTCACAGGGCGAGTAAACAGCCCCATGATGTTCTGGAGAGACAACAAAGCCAGGTCGGAAAGCGCCCCCGTTTATCCGCGGACAGCTGGGGTCTTTAGCTGATAGGCCAAGGTAAATATTTAGCTTTTAGCGTGGAGCAGCCTCTGCCTGTTGTGCAAATCAAACGCACCCGCTGCCTGTCCGCCCTCTTGTTATGTCAGAGCGGCAGAGTCTGCAGGAGCAGGAGAGGCTGTAAACACAGATACCCCCGGCGGATTGAGGGCAGGGCAGGGGGAACACCCACTGTTGCTCACTCCCACACACATAACACACACACACACACACATGCAAAGACACACACATGCAAGAGGATTCATCTTTTCTTTCACATCTTTAAAAGTACTGATGCTTTAAAACATGAAGTGAACTTTCCATGCATGCTTCCTGGTTGAGATGTCCCTACCTCTCTCTGATGGTGGAGTAGAGCCCCTGCCAGTTGCAGTTCTGTATGGTGTTGTTGTTGTTCAGGTTCTGCTGCTGGTACTGTTGCACCGTGGTGGTGGACGCCGGCTTTTTGGTGGGAAAAATATCCGCTGCCATCTTCTTCTTCTTCTTGCTCCTCAGAGTGATAATCTCATAACAGACGGGGGGCAGCTTGGAGCTCCCGCTGGCATTCCCTTTCTTGGAGCTCTTACTCGACTTGCTTTTCACTGACTCGGGGAGCATTAAGAAGAAAGTCAGACATTTCATGTTCCTTCCCTTGGCATCGACCATGAGTGTGTTCAACTGCCGAGCAGTGGGAGTGCATGCAGAGAAGACATTCACCAGGAGCGGGCAGATGGAGGGAGGACAGAGGGGGACTTGGAAAGAGGACAGCAGAGACTTCTCAGCAGAGAGTTCCTGTGTGTGGGTTCACCTTGCAGGATAACTCTCGTATTTGCTCACGCTGGAGAACCAAAGGCACTCTTCCGGTGTGAAGTTTGATCCGCAGACGCAGAGGCTCTATGAGTTTCCATTTCTGCTCATCCAGTGTGGTGAGATTAGCCCCTCAAATCACTCTGCTCCTACTCTGCTCCTCTTCCTCTCTCACTCAGTGCTCAGCCGAGGGTTGGCCTGACAGCCCCAGATTTAGTACAGCTGCAGTGGTCCTCTCACAGGCAGCGCTGTTCCCTTAATTCCTTTCATTTCCCACTCTTACTCCCTTTGAGCCTCTCCTCTTCTCCCAGTCTCCCCTCCAGCTGCGGATCCGTCCTTCCTCTTCCCGTCACTTGTCCTCCTCTCCTCCGTGGAGCAGGGTCCTCTGCAGGATGCTGGAGCCGTGGATGCTGCGCTGCTCTCCTCAGCCTCTCGTTCTGCTGACTACAGAGGTTGAATGAGAGAGAGCGCAGAGGAGATAGAGAGCCCCCCCCCCTCCGCCCCTCACAGCACAGTGCACGGCTCTCTCCGCGGCTCAGCCAATGGCAGCGAGCAGCGGTCATGATTGGCTGATGCAGCTGAGTGCAGCACATACTTGAATATGCAATAGTCAACGACTCAATTAAAGTGACAGCCGTGCCCCAGAAGAATGATATATTCATATGTAGGTTTGCTTCACCTGGAGCCACAGCCCTCAGTAAACAAAGACTCTGAGCTGTAGCTCCAAAGGGCAAATTTACATCCTCTTTGGAAGGGCAGGATTTGGTTAATGCATGCTCTCTCCTCTTTTATAAGGATCTTTTCATGCATGTATACAAACACATTCATTTGCAATTCATGGATCTGATTGCCGCTCTGACCTCTGTGTGTAAACATCTCATAAAACGTGGCAGTGTGCTTGAATGCACGCATCCTTAGACGTATTACGTTTGAAGGAATATGCATTCTGACTGTGCAAACTCGCTGTGACATACCCGAACCGTTCCTCAGAGTCCTCCTTTTTAAAAACCCTTCAGCTTCAAATTTGCAGCGAGGACTTGTGCCTGAGCTAAAGCTTTCTTGTTAAGTCACTTCTTCAGGAGAGCACACAGAGCTATAAAAGTAAGGCACTCTTTGCTCAATGTATAATGCATACAGCTCCTTTGCTCTTCACGTCTTGTTGGGCCTGAACACGCTGAGGATTCTATTTAAAGGGCTCGGATGATGCAGCTCTTTCAAGGTGGTGGCAAGAAATGTTGTGAAGTGGTGCTTTATTTAAAGGCTTGTGTGGATTTTGGCGCCCCCTGTGGACAAAGCAGTACTTTTATATATTAGCCAGTCTTGTGTTATACATAAGTTATGTACTGTTGCAGTGGATATAATACCATTATTTAAAATAATGCTAAAGAGTCGAGGTAGAGTGGGATGAGAGAGGGTTGAGGCAGGGAGCGACGAGTGGAGGTCGAGGTAGCCTGAACTGTCAGGAAGTGGGGAGTGGAGACTCAGGGTGGAGGTACGTCTTGAAACGCTGCTAGTTCAGTGTCCCCTATTGATTCCTGTTTAGAGTGGAGTAGAGTAATAAGGAGAGAATAGATTAGAGTAGAAAAGAGTAGAATAATAAGGGGTGAATAGAGTACAGTAGAAAGAGTGGAGTAATAAGGAGAGAATAGATTAGAGTAGAAGAGACGGGAGTAAAGTAGAAACGAGTAGAGCAGAAAAGAGGAGTAGAAAAGAGTAGAGTAGATTCATAAGGAGAGAAGAAAGTAGGGTAGAAAAATTAGAGAAGTGTTATATGGGAGAGCAGAGTAGAGTAGAGTAGAAAAGAGTAGAGTAGAAAAGAGTAGAGTAGAGTGGAGTAGAAAAGAGTAGAGTAGAGTAGAAAAGAGTAGAGTAGAGTAGAAAAGAGTAGAGGAGAGTAGAAAAGAGTAGAGTAGAGTAGAGTAGAAAAGAGTAGAGTAGAGTAGAAAAGAGTAGAGTAGAGTAGAGTAGAGTAGAAAAGAGTAGAGTAGAGTAGAAAAGAGTAGAGTAGAGTAGAAAATAGTAGAGTAGAGTAAAGTAGAGTAGAGTAGAAAAGAGTAGAGTAGAGTAGAAAAGAGTAGAGTAGAAAAGAGTAGAGTAGAAAAGAGTAGAGTAGAAAATAGTAGAGTAGAATAAAGTTATACAGGGAGAATTAAGTACAGTAGAAAATAGAAGTGTAGAGTAATAAAAGGAAAATAGAAAAACATAAAGAAGATTTATACGGGGTGATAAGAGTAGAGTATAGTAATAAGGGAAGATTAAATTAGAGTAGAGTAGACTATTGTAAGGACGATTTGAGAAGAGTATAGTAATAAGGGGAGAATAGAGTAGAGTAGAAAAAAGTAGAGTAGAAGAATAAGTGGAGACTAAAGAGGAGTTGAGTAGAAAAGTAATGAGTTATATTGGGAGAATAGAGTGGAAAAGAAAAGAGCAGAGTAATAAGGGAGGATAAAGTAGAGTAGAAAGATGTAAAGAAGAGTTATACTGGGAGATTAGAGTAGAAAAGAATAGAGAGGAAAAGAGTAGAGGATAGTAATAAGGGAAGAATAAAATAGAGTAGAAAATTGTAGAATTGATTTGCGTAGAGTGTAGTAATAAGGGGAGAAAAGAGTAGAGTAAAATGGGAAGAATAGAGTAGACTAGAGTAAAGCAGAGTAAAATAATAGGAGAATAAAGTTGAGTAGAAAATTGTCGACTTATATTGGAAGAATAGAGTAGAAAAGAATAGAGAGGAAAAGAGTAGAGTATCGTAATAAGGGAAGATTAAAATAGAGTAGAGTAGAATATTGTAGAGTCGATTTGAGAAGAGTGTAGAGTAATAATAATAAGGGGAGAATATTGTAGAGTAGAAAATAGTAGAGTAGATGAATAAAGGGGGAATAAAGAGGAGTACAGTAGATTTGAAAATTGTAGAGTAAGAGTTGAAAAAAGTAGAAGTAGAAGAGTTGAGTAGAGTAATAAGGGAAAGTTGAGTAGAAAAGAGTAGAGAGGAAAATAGTAGAGTAATATGGGGTAATAAAATAAAGTAGAAAAGAATAGGGAAAAGTAGAGTAGAGTAATAAGAGGAGAGTAGAGTAGAAAAGACTAGCTAGGAATAAAGTAGAGTATAGTAAAAGGGGAGAATAAAATACAGTAGAGTGATATGGGGAGAAGAGAGTAGAGTAGAAAAGAGTAAAGTAGAGTAGAGTAATAAGAGGAGAGTCATATAAATACTCTCAGGTAGTTGTACAGGTGAAAGAGATGATGAGATGCAGGTGATTAAATCAGTTTTGGATGTGTGATCCTGTTTCTGATAACTTACACTATAATAACATCATAAATCTCACCCTGCAGTCGTGTCACTCAGAGAAGATCTTAACTGTGAAAAATGTAAAGTAAAAATAAAGACGTGCCTCCTCTGACACCCACCAGGCGACCGCGTGTACAGGCGTTAAAAATAAACATATAGAGATAATGAATCTGTCTGATGGTGTCTTTTTCTTTAAGAAGCTTCAATATTCATCATAACGAGTTAAACTCTTCAGCTTCACCACCACTCTTATTATTTACCTTGTTCTGATAATAGCAGGGATAATTAGACGAACAGTGTCGTTCATTAGAGTTTTAATATTGTATTTTATTTGCAGGAACCCGAACTGAAAGCGAGCAGGAAGAGGTGGATGAATTTAATTGAGAAAGTCTTCCTTGAACCGCTGTCACAATATTGATTTTCCCATAAACCCTAATTAACTGTCTCAGTGTTTGAGGGGCATTAGCCCACTAAGCTCCCTCATGCAGTGTGCGCTGAAGAACACAGAAATCTGCTCTGCTAACATGGAGCCAACATTACCGGGCACTATACTCTCAAATTACAGGCCACTAGATGAGATGTTACCTTGGTAACCACCTCCTCTCGCAACAGCAGGACAGGATGTAGAGTACAGGCGAACTGTGAGGAGGGTAAAGGAAAAGTCTTCATATACAATCTGCATCCTCTGAATTAACAAGATAAGATGAGCCTCCACAGGGGAGTTTATTTTCTCCAGCAGCTCACAAACAGAGGAGAGTTAACAGGGCGATAAAGAGATAGTAATAAAATATATGGAGGAGGAATAAAAGGATACAACGACCACAATAAGAATAATAACAGTAATAATACAACCTATAAATAAAAAAGGGTTCTCTTGTTGCACAAAAGCTGTGCTGGATATTTTAAAAACACTAAATAGGCATCCTGTGTTAAAAAATGAAGCCAATGCAGAGGCGCACCCTGCAGTTCCTCAAGTGTCCACTAGAGGATGGCTCCTAAAGCAATAAAATTCCCATAAGGCCCCATGTTAAAATGTCCATGTGAGAACTGTGCAAACTTCTTATCATCTGCCAGCACTTTGTGTTCTTTCAGGATATGATAAGAGGTAGCAGCACATTGAGAGAAACATCTTCAAGGTGATTCTGCCCAGCAATTTGTGACTGATTTTTGTGCAAACCCAATGAAATATTATCACGCCCTTTGTAATACGATCACGCCTATGCTTTCAATAAAACAGCTGAGCAACAGAGGAGACTTTGAAGATGATCGACCACACTTTGTGGTGAACATGGATCAGTCTTCCCTTTTGCAAAAGCGAGCTAGCTGAAAAAGTTGTCCGTGTGTTCCTTGACTCTGCTGTGACGATTCCTGGACCTGACAGTCCACAGCAGAAGTTTTTGTCTTATAGCTTCTGTCTTCATTCATGAAAAGTGTGCAGGGCTTCACTTTCATATAACTCACCAGTTTAAAATACATAAAGCCTTAAAGTTTGAATAAGTTTGAGTTTGTATAAATTCAGTTACAGCGATATCGACCATGTTTGAGAATTTAAAAAAGGACCTGAAACTCTGTAAGCTGCTCTCTTTAGATGCTGTAAAGTGCTTCTGAATGAATGTGATCTGCTCATTGTTTGCTGTGCTGCTGCTTCTTGTCTTCACAAGGACGCTCTTGAAAGAGATGTTTTTTTAGTCCCTGGTTGAATAGAAATCTATTTCATAACTTCCTTCTTAGAAATTGAACTCATGATATGTTATGTGATTCGTGTACAGAGTCCAGGTTCAAGTGAATCACAGTCTAGCTCTGATAGCTTTGTTTTGACTTTAGGGAAATGCACTTTCAGTCGACTAAATGATTCGTCACTCTTGCTAGTTTGCACCACAATCACCTGAAATGTCGGTCATATGTTGAGTCAAAGCTGTAGCTCTGGTTAATGGCTACTCCCATCATGCTCTAAAGCTCTACTACCTGGATGTGAACGAGCACAGGTGACAGATGTCGTCTGGTAGCACGGCGTGGTTTGTCAGTATGTTGATCTAGTAAATGGAGATAAAGTTGTATGTAGACTGTGTCTGGTTAAATTGACATATAAACACTCCACCAGAGACATGAGGAACCAGCACAAGCAGCTGAAGGCCGGTGGTGCTAGCTCTGCTAACTGTAGCCACACTTACGGCCAAATTCAACCAGATCCGTGTCCGTCACAGCTCCGGATCTGATAGGTTTCTATTCTAGTCAATGTGTTAACTTCCACTGGATCCGCTCCGTTGCGGATCAGACACACAAGACTTCTATTTGTTGCCGGATGCCGGAGCACGACGCATCAATCTCAACAGAGCAGATGGAGCGGGACAGGAAGTCAGGTTTCACCAAAACAAAATGAAAACATCCGGTTAATTTTCAGAATAAAACACTCTGTGTTATCACCAGATCGTATTTCACTTAACTACAACAACAAACCAAAGTCATGATGAGCGGAGCCAGGCCTGGAGTCAACAGGTCAGAGGTTTTCAGAGGACCAGAAAGACAACATGGATGAGGAGAGGAGGAGGAGGAGAATCCTTGATTCAGGGATTACTGCAGGGGAAACCTCGGTCACATGACTCCAGGGAGAAGTCATTCTTTTTCTCAGATTCTCAGATTAAAAGTCAGATTTCTGGCTTTCTTGATATTTTTTGGTAAAAGTCAGAATTTAATATTTGTCTCAGATTTCTAAATTAAAGTCTGAATTCTGACTTTTTGCTACAGGTTTTTTGATAAATTTCTGATTAAATTCTGATTTTAAACTTTTTTCTCAGAATTCAGCTTTTTTCAGAGTTCTGTGAAAAAGTCAGAAGTAATCTTTTTGTCAGATTCAAAGTTTAAAAATCAGAATTTTGATATTTTCTCTCTCAGATTTGTGGAGAAAAGGGAGAAATCATACTTGGATTAAAAATCAGAATTTGTTATCACTCTGTGTTCTCACCAGATCGTATTTCACTTAACTACAACAACAAACCAAAGTCATGATGAGCGGAGCCAGGCCTGGAGTCAACAGGTCAGAGGTTTTCAGAGGACCAGAAAGACAACATGGATGAGGAGAGGAAGAGGAGGAGAATCCTTGATTCAGTGATTACCGCGGGGAAACCTCGGTCCCATGACACCAGCTGTGTGACAGTCCTGCTCCATGATGTGTTCTCGAGACCTGGTGGAGATCCGATGTTCCAAACCTGCTTCTTTTGTCATGGATCATGAGCCAGCATCAAAACCCTCTTACACATTACAGCAGTCCTCAAACAAACTTCCTCCTGATGGTTTTGTTTGTCACGTAGACGTCCTCCTGCTGTGGACGATCTGGACTCCAGCTGATACGGACGTGCTGGACTCCAGCGGCAACAGCTTCTACGACTCGTCTCATCACTATCACCTCTCTCTCTTACTCCCCTCTATCTGTCTTTCCAGACCCAACTCAGTCGAGGCATGATGGCTGTCTAACATGAGTCTGGTTCTGCCTGAGGTTTCTGCCTGTTAAAAGGAAGTTTTTCCTCACCACTGTAACTAGCTAAATACTGCGATGTGCAATGCTCATGATGGATTAAGGTGGGGTCAGACTGAGTCTTACCCTGTCTTGGTGTTGGGTCTCTGTTCATAATTTGACATAGTGTGGTCTAGACCTCCTATGTTTGTAAAAGCGTCTTGAGATAACGTTTGTTGTGATTTGGCGCTATACAAATAAAGATTGATTGATTGATTGATTGATAAGCATGAATTAAAGTCTGTTTCATAACAAGTCAAAAACTCCTTACTGAAGCTTTAATGGACAAACTTTTTGTTGACTCAAGTTCCTCTCTGAACATTCTGGGAGTCTGCTCTGTAAACTTCCCCGTACGTATTTCACACCTGCTGCAGCTATTTCTTGAAAGATAAAGTTCCCGGTTTGCCGTCTTTGAAGATAAAGGCGTTGCACTGAGCGCTGTCATCAAGAAGCAATCAACAAAGGCACAGCTGGACTTCTGCTGCTTTTTAACTCCACTGTTTGAAGTGAATAAGCTGAAGATGGAGCGCTGCCAAACGCTGAAATAGCAGAGGAATATTCAAACTGTGGACGGGGTCGGACATTTAATGGACCGGTTTCAGGAAGTCAAGAGTTCAGGGTTTTATCTCACACCATCACAGACTGACAGCAGAGACACGGTGAGAAGTCTTCATCATTATCTTCCCTTCACACTCATTGCAGCTCGTGATGGTGTTAATTTCTCTATTATGTTATCAGCGCTGATTCTAACAGCCTTTGTGGACCACGGCTCTAGCTGCGGTGCTACTACCCCTCATGCTAATTTGTTCCTTTACTGTGAAAATGTGTGATTATGGGATGACAAAGTGTGAGACAAAGGTGATGTTGACGCCATGACAACACCATCATTACTTCCTCCTCTGGCTGTTACCTCCAAACGTGTGAATAACACGATTACATTTTCTGCTGATGAATGGAGAGAAAATGTAATTAAGGAAAGCGGGGAGCCATTCAGGGTGATATATAATGACATCCTATTTATCATACAGGCTGCTGCACTGTGATGCCAGATAAATCATGAGACTGTCAGGTTAGCATGTGTATCCTGACAGTATTTATCAAGGGAGCTTCTTAAGGATTACACTTTTAAAACACAAGTTATAACTCGCTCTGGAATCATTTAAACATCTCATTTAAATTAAGGTGTTTATGCAATAAGAATCATCACGCTGCACATGTATACAGTGTCAGTAATGATTGTAGCAACCATGATGTGAGTCACTGCTTTCAAAACTGCATACATAAAGCCTTCAATTCAGCATTACATGACCATATAAGGAGAAGAGGGTGGAGCTTAAAGGGGTAAGCAAACAAGGGGTGTAACTGGCAACACATTTTCAAGTCATTTCTACTGAAATTTGAATTTTACTGTTCCAAAGGTAAGAAATCTAGTCAAAGTTGAGCACTTTTTATTTAGGGAAACAGGTACAAAAAAAAAAGTCATATTGGTCTGCTAACATCGGACCCCCACCAGAACTGTGTCCGGTCCAGCTGGACCACCAGACAGCTGGAGTCATGTGACCGAGGTTTCCCCTTCTGTAATCTCTGAATTAAGGATTCTCCTCCTCCTCCTCTCCTCATCATCCATGTTGTCTTTCTGGTCCTCTGAAAACCTCTGACCTGTTGACTCCAGGCCTGGCTCCGCTCATCATGACTTATTCTGAAAATTAACCGGATGTTTTCATTTTGTTTTGGTGAAACCTGACTTCCTGTCCCGCTCCATCTGCTCTGTTGAGATTGATGCGTCGTGCTCCGGCATCCGGCACAAATAGAAGTCTTGTGTATCTGATCCGGAGGACTCTGACCTGCTGGATCGCAACAGAACGGAGCAGATCCAGTGGAAGTTAACACAGTGACTAGAATAGAAACCTATCAGAACAGAGATGGACTGGACACGCATGCTAGAAATACAATGCCGTCGAGCCGACCAATCACAAGGCTTGTGGTCTGCGTTGATTTGATGCGTAGCTACATTTTGGATGAGATGTCGTCCTCTTTGTAGGTATGGAGGCCAGGCTACGGCATCGATTAGACGCAGTAGTGTAAACCAGGCTTCTGACATGCAGAAGTATGCACAGAGAGGCCGTTACAATGTGCAAAGAAGGATGTAGCTGAGCTGAACAACACAAAGCTTTCACCTTGTTTTGTTGTATGAAGTGTCGGGGCCAAAAACTGACCAGCTGGCTGCAGATGTTCAGAGTGGCCCCGAAGAGGAGGAGAGGGGAGCCTTAATGGAGTTTGGTGGGAGGACTTAAGTGAATATTCTGAAGAACTCCCTGAACTCTGAGGTCATTAGTGATGTTGTGGAGATGCTTTCTTGCTTGAGTTGTAGCGCAGAGATGCAGCTCTGTGTGGAGGCAGAAATCTTCTGCAGAGAGAGAGAGAGAGAGAGAGAGAGAGAGAGAGAGAGAGAGAGAGAGAGAGAGAGAGAGAGACACCTGCTGAGAGGCTTGGCTGAGCACAGCGGAGGAGAGACGAGGCCGGGAAATGAACTGTGATGCAGGCTTGGCACACGGAGGCAGGGACAGAATCCAGCAGCTCGTCCAGCGTTCACCCCCCCCCCCTACTCATCCCTCCTCCTCCTTCTTCTACCGCACACACAGCCGGCTGCCCTCTCGGCTGCCACCATTAAAGCAGGCAAGGACACCTGACAGGTGGAAGGGGCGGAAAGGATGGCGTCTGCCCAGAGACGGAGCTTAGATCTCCTGAAAAAGAGAACTGTTAGTCAGCAGGGTCCGGGAGAGAGCCGGCAGTCATGCACAAGAACACTGTGACTGTTTGTGTGTGTGTGTGTGTGTGTGTGTGTGTGTGTGTGTGAAGTTTCTATCCGCCACTTGATGTGCTTTTTAAAATCTGACACTTGTGCTTCATCCAAACTCTCTCCCTGTCTCTGTTCTTCTGTTTTCCCTCTCTGCTTGACTTTCCTCGCAGATTTTCGCCGCCTCGTTTGGTCAGAAATCCAATAAAAAGGATGAAAAATGGACGGGATAAACATTTAATTAGCAAAGAAACAACGTGCATTCTTAACAATGTCTTTCCCCGGCACTTAAACCGGACAGGAGGGGACAACAACACCACACTGTAGATGAGATGATAGCCTCTCCTTCGCTTCACAATCAATATGTCACCGTCAGAAGATGTATGGGGGTAATTTTATTCCTCTGGAGAGCTTACAGGAGAGCCAGAGACTGTAGGAGGGCTGCAAGAACCAGCACCCTCCATTCCTCCCTCCAACATGAGCAGACTGCCTCCACATGCATGTGCAGCTCTACCTAATCTATCCATCCTGCAGCTGTGCATGTAAGTCCATGCATGTGTGTGTGTGTGTGTGTGTGTGCTGCAGAGAGCGTGGACACAGTAATGACAGAGTAGAGAAGACCTCCTAACCCCGGCCCACCACACGCTCACACGCTGACTCCCACACACTTTAAAGCCTCTGCCCTCTCTCCTCGCCGTCGTATGAAAACTTGATAGCAGTAATTCCCACCGTGATTAAGTGTTCTGCGTTCGGTAAGAGGTGCTCTGTGTGGATTCGTTTATATTCCGCCCTGTGGTTAATTGGATTTATTTGTTGGAGAGTCATTTGGCGTTTCCCCCTTAAAGGAGTCACTGCTGAAGAGCGGCTGCTGTAGACCTTTGGCAGTGGGAGTGACTGTGTGTGAGCCTGTTCTTTCTTTCTGCACACGCACCGTCTAATTGGTGCTTCACCTTCTAACTGTGCGGACAGATTGCAACGTCAATATTTGCAGCAGGGAAACATGTAAAGGTCTGATAAGGAGGAGCTGCACGCAGATTGTGTAACCGGGGCTGCTTCATTACTGTTATTAGAGGACACATCACATGCATGCTTCACTCTCTCTAAAAGGTTTGGGACCCCACATCGGTCTGTTCTGATTCCAAAGAAGGGTTAGCGTCTCCTTCTGCCTCTCTGAGTGTAACACCTGCTTCACTATCACCTCACCTTTAGTTTATCTAACATGTTGAAGCTGCTTTCAGGCAGATAATCCCACTTTGTTTTCACGTGATGTCTGACATGTTTTGCTCCTTGTTTGGAAACTGTGTCTGATAAGAGTTTTGTGACCACAGATGCTGGCTGTTTTGTAGCTTCTAACAATTCATCCATCATCAAGGAGTATTTCTCATCTACACGATCTGATATATGATTGGGAGCCAGTACAGGGTGTTTTATTTTGAAATGCAGCAGATGGTATATGCCAGGGGTGTCCAAACTTTTTTCAAAGAGGGCCACATATGATGTTGTCAGAATACCTCAGGGCCAGTGGCTCCTACTGAGACTTAGGAATCCTAATAGTTATACATGAAATATTTATTTAATATTTAGTATCATTATTTTCCTATGGCAGGATCACAATCTAGATTTCATCACACTTCTTTTTCATGTTTTTTTTAAGACCTTTCTGACCAGCAGACAACATTTTAAGAACTATATAATTCTTTTCCTGAGTTCTGAACATTTTTGATGCACCAAATTTTGCCTTTTCTGCACAATTTTATAATTTGATCTTGTCTTGTGTTCTCTTTTGTGTCTTCTGAACTTTTAGTGTTCATCAAGAACATTTTCACATCATGATAAAAACATTAATTTGAAAACCTGTCAGCTTTAAGAGTTCTTGTGTTTCTTCTTTATTGCCGTCTTGCAGAATTCCCAGAGCTTTGGTTTTAGACAGGTAGTCCATATGAAGCTATTTGAGACGTTTCTGGATTGACTTTAGTTTTGTTTGTAGAAAGAAACTGTGGTTAATTTCTTTGCTATAAATAACACAATTTAAAATGGAAGCTTGGGGCCATAAATAAATGGACCTTGGGCCACAATTGGCCCCCGGGCCGTACTTTGGACACCCCTGGTATATGCTGTTCCTGTTCAGGTCGGTTTGCTCTCTTGAGTTTGACGCGTGCTGGGAGCATCTCCGTCAAAAATAGACTTGATGCAAAACTTTAGTGACCAACGACAGGGGGAGAGGTTCCCTTCAAACACCGCTCCAGTCTGTCATCTAGTGTTGTAGTACTCAAGACCAGTCTTGGTCTCGAGACCGCTGATTTAAGGTCTCGGTCTCGGAATTGAAAGCATTTTTACTCAGTCTTGTCTCGGTCTTGGACTGGCCGGACTCTGTATTTCATATCAAGACCGGTCGAGACCACCACTGATGCACTCTTTCATTCATTTTCTCCTCACCTGTTATGGAGGCGACGTTCGCGGTGCTACGGTGAGTGACCCGCCCCCTGCACTCAGGCATTAATGACGACAGGAGAGAGACTGTGTGCCGGTGACCAGAGATGTCTGCTGAGACACACTGAGAGAGGGGGACAGCTAAATACCTGACACAGGATTACCACAGTCAACACCTTTAACCCATCAGATAAAAACACTACAAGTATTAGAAAATAGAAAATGCACAAAACTAATGAGGGGAAAAAAGGCTTGACAAAATAATCCTGCACAGCTACCGCTTTATCTCCTACCTCTCCTGAGATCACAGGCAACAGAAAACACAGTTTTACCTCCAACATCTAAAGCGAAAGTTAAACTGACGATGAAATCGAAACTTAAGGAGTCAAAAGAAAGACAACAAAGACAAAACCAAACCTTGTTTGTTGCTGTTAATTGTATTCAAAGCAAATCTAAAGAAAATAAGCAGAAGTCTTTTATTTTGTTAACCCTCTGATATATATGGTCTTGATTTTGTCTTGGTCTTGCCCTGCCCTGGTCTTGGTCTTGACTCGGTCTCGACCCCTAAATGTCTTGGTCTTATCTCGGTCTCGGTGCACTCTGGTCTCGGACATGTCTTGGTCTCGGTCAATGTGGTCTTGACTACAACACTACTGTCATCATCAAACAAGGTTGAGCTCGTCTACATTGAACGTTGAAGCCGGTTATACTAAAGGGGGCGGAGCTAACTTCCTAGTACAACCGATATCTGGAATCAAGTGACAGACAAAGGTTTTCAAACCTTGGCAGATAATCCTCCTCCCTCTCTGTCCTCACAGTGAGCTCCTGTTTATTCCTGATCCCATAAAAACAGGTAGAGTCACAGAGCTCAGG
Organism: Notolabrus celidotus; assembly: GCF_009762535.1. NCBI lineage: Eukaryota > Metazoa > Chordata > Actinopteri > Labriformes > Labridae > Notolabrus > Notolabrus celidotus. The sequence goes on from NC_048275.1 coordinate 3,155,750, forward strand.
GAAGCTGCTCAGAGGCACAATCATTGTGTCCCATACAGTTTCATCACCGTAGGATCTGGATGCTGATTGGATATCACGGAACGAATGATTTTCAACTTTTTATTCATTATATCTTATTTTATTTCATTTTATTTGCAATTAAAAAGACAAAGAAAACATTTAAAAAATGTAATATTCATAAAAATAATTAAAATATATTGATAATAATGATAATACATGATATTCTAATGATAATAATACTACATACAGAAAATAAACTAATATTCCCCTCTAAATTATTTTCACATTTTTTATTATTATTTATTTATTTATTTATTCTGATCATCATCAAGGTCAGGGATGATTTTCAACTCTTCAAATGAAGCATGCAGATCGTATAACGTGTAAAACTCGCTCCATTTGCTCCGCTTATTTCATGTCATTCGTGCAGCCGAACAAGAACTTGCATCTAATTTTTACATTGTCTTCACCTTTATAACACAGGTAACAACATGATGAAGAAAAAATCCCCCAAAATAATCCTGAAACAGAAGCACTGTGTCGTTAAACAGGCTGGCAGCAGAGAAAAGAGCGGCTATGCTAGCAGTCACATACAGCACAAGTCTTTGTACGGTGTAGTGACATTTTTGGCATCCTGTACATTCTTCAACTCTCCACCTCATGTGTTTTATTTCTAAACTGATACACAGATATGTTATCTTTATTTATCATGGCCCTCCTCACCACTGCTCCACTGTCTTTAGGTCTGTTTGTGTAAACTGTAAACAGAGAGCAGTGTAAACCAGAGTGTGTGCATACTTCTCCAATAATTCTGTCCCTGTTCCTGTTCCTGATTCTGATTCTGCTCATTGAGGACAGAAAGAAACACTGAAATGTATCCAGGGGCGATTTGAAAGGTACATTTGAGCACTCTGAGAGAGCGGCGCTCCGCTCAGTGGGCTGAGCTGCAGCCTGGAGAGCCTGAAAAGCTCTTTAAAAGGCGTTAAGTGGTGCTAGGAAACACTTGCTGTGTGGACCTTCACTGGTGATTCTCTCTGAGTTCAGTCCCACAGAGTTTAAGATTATTTGTGATTATTACATATTGACACACAGGATGTCGTAGCTTCTTTCTCATTACGCCACTATCACCATTAATAAGTGATTCATACATTTCAAACACTCAGAGTCTGAGAGGAGGGGTCTGCTTCTTTGTTAATTTATGTGAGTAATAAAGTTCTACTTTATGAGCCCGTATTGTTCATTAAAATCACTGACGTGGAATCTACTAAATAACATTACCAGCATTGATTATCCTGCAATACTAACCCTGTGTGGACACAGCTTATCTCCTCTGCATGGATCAGTGAGGCAGCTCTGCAGCAGAGACGTTTAAAGCCGTGTTATCATGACGTCTGTGTTCCCTGAGATATCCACGCGGAGATGCTGCTGAGGTTTGGCTGCCGGGGAAACTTAAACTCAGAGTGAGAGCTGTTTTTAAAATATGCAGCCTACAGTGAAGCTTATTCAAAGTTGGTGCCAGTTCCAGGGATGATTTTCACAGAGAGAGAGATCCAGGTGCAGCTGAGGTTGAAGGGTGTCCATTTCTGCCTCATTTGAATGTGTGTTGTTAAGAGGAGTAATGTGCCGCTCAGGTGGGAATGAGTCAGCTGCTGCAAGTGGAGGTCGATGGTTTCTGCTAGTCTGGGGTCTTCAACCTGAACACAAGACATATCTAATCAAGCTGCAGAAAGGAGTCTGTCACATCCGCCTCTGCCTGTTGACACTGTGGTAAAACGGTAGAATAAAATGGGACACATCAAAGCAGAATAGAATGGAATGGAAGGAGGGGTGGGAATCCAAAACCTGATCCGACTTAGAACCGGTTCCAATTGATCAATTCCATCAGAATTGTACACCTCTAATGTTATCAAGTCTTCTTAACGATTCATTTCCTAGCACAACGATGCTTGGGGTTCACGTCGGGCCGAAGTAGAGAAGGGTTCCATGTGAACATGTTCGCATCGGGGAGGCGAACCCCCGCCTACCTCTCCCCTTTTCCTCCAGGCTCAAGGGGCCACGTCCGGACTCACGCGGCCGAAAATGAGGTACCAAGAGCGGGTAAAATACCTCGGCAATGACCCCTGGAGGAAAAGCGTTTTTCCTCTCCAAATTCAAAGTCTTTTCCTCCAGGCTCGAGGCGCCACGTCTGGACTCACGCGGCCTGAAAATGAGGCACCAAGAGCGGGTAAAATACTTCTGCGATGACCCCTGGAGGAAAAGCGTTTTTCCTCTCCAAATTCAAAGTCTTTTCCTCCAGGCTCGAGGGGCCACGTCCGGACTCACGCGGCCCGAAAATGAGGCACCAAGAGCGGGTAAAATACCTCCATGATGACCCCCACAGGAAAAGCGTTTTTCCTCTCCAAATTCAAAGTCTTTTCCTCCAGGATCGAGGCGCCACGTCTGGACTCACACGGCTGAGAATGAGGTCAACCTATTGTTCAGTATGTTCAAGTTGAATATGTTCATGTTCAGTCTTGTGCAGACATCATTTTGGAAGAAATAAAATGGTTCCTTTTGGTGCAGAAGACTGTGGAGAACTACTTTTTATCCCCTCAGAAAAAATCCTCAGAGATTGGATTGATAAGCAGAATCAACAATGACATTGACATTGATAAAATCTGATCAATTCCCACCCCTAAGCAGAATAGAATGGAATGCTTTGATGCTTTAGACAGCCTGATCACACGTCATATCAAATCACTCCACAGAAAGTAGTCCGCCCCATTCCCCCTCTGCCTGTTGACACTGTGGTAAAAACGTTAGTGTGGTCTCAGGCTGGGTTTGGTCGTGCGGAAATAATGACAGTTAGTGGGCACAGATGTGAGAGCAGCCTGAGGAGCTACTGGACCCCCAACCATCTCTGAGAGGGAGAAGTGGAGCAACATCGAACCGGCGACCCTTCGGTTCCCAAGCCAAGTCCCTATGGCCTGAGCTACTGCAGCCACTATGACATAGTTTGTTTATAGGGAACATCCAAAATCCTCAGAAACTAATATCATTGTAAAAATGTGGGTTTTGTTCATCTAGTTTAAAAGTATAATTTAATTTTGTTCCTGTAATCCAGCCTGAATCCAGATGATTGTGAGTCATCCGAACCCTACTCAAGATTTCAAACACGAACTGGAAGTTTTATCTGGATATAAAACAAGATTTGATTCCCTAATCTCCCTTTTTTTAAACCTGGAACCACCTGATTCCAGGATTTGATCCAATCTGATTGTGACACTTTGAACAACTGAACCCATCCATCCATCCATCCATCATCTTGGCCGCTTATCCCGTTAGGGGTCACGGGGGGGTGGAGCCTATCCCAGCTGGCTTCGGGCGGAAGGCAGGGTACACCCTGGACAGGTCGCCAACATACAACTGAACCATCAAAATAATTTCCCTGAAACCAGGAAGTTTAGAGACGAGCTAATAAGCTTATAACATATATATATAATACACTAAGCTAATACATTGTGGTATCAGCTTGATGCATTGAGGTGCATACAGACACACTGATGTGTCTCTGCATCCTTTAAGACGATATCTTTCTCTAAGGTTACTTAGAATCCTCTGTGCGATCAGTGCAGTCCCGTTATCTCTGCAGCTTCTCTCAAAAATGTAACAAATCAGCCTGCTTTCGATTTTCCACAACCTCCTTGAACTCTGTTAGAGTGGTGGATTCTTTTCATTGCATGCACTCTGAAATACACACACACACCTCTTCACCTGCCCACTGCCAACAGTGTCAGCCTCAAGTGGTCCATCACCTGATGAAGATAAACTCCTCTGCAGCACCACGAGTGTTTGAGTCAGTGTTAGACTTAAACTGTTGCATGATAAATTAGCAGGACTGAAACAAAACAGGACTTTCTTCTGATCTTTGGGAGTTTAAAATCTGTGTCCTTGCTGCAGTGCACGCTTTGCTACAACTCAAATATGTAAAGCAAGGTGTTGACGAAGCTGTTTTCACTGCTGGCTCGAGCTCCACAGGCGCTGGAGAGAGGCCGGCCATATGCTTCCTCCTCTGATGTTTCCTCAGGAACATGTCTGCAGCCCGTGCACATGTAGACGCTGCAGAAAGCAGAGTCACGCCTTACTGTATCTACAGCTCTTACACTCTCTCACAGCGCATTACCAGAGGACGTAGACTGTCTTGGACTGTGATAAATATGCACATGAGCTTCTAAACAGACTCCTTATGTGTTCAAGCTGCTGCAAAGGAGCCCCGGAGGAGCAGAGTGCTGACCAGGCACATTACAGGCGTGGAGAAACAGAGAGAGAGAAGGAGAGCAGACAGATGGAAAACAGATATAAAGATGGTTTGTAATGAGGGTCTCTTTGTGGAGGGAGGAGGGGACGTCTTCTCGCTGTCTTAATAAAGCAGAAGGAGAATGGCAGAGGGATAACAGTAATGATGTGCTCGGCTGTCTCTATTATATTCATGGCATTTATACAAAAGGAGAGGAGGAGGGAGAGAGAGAGAGAGGGGGGGAGTACAATGTAAACATAATGTGTTGTCAATATGCATGAATCATATCAGAGTTAAAGATGTCCATCACGAGGGGGCAACAGAAAATGTTCCTGATGAGTTCAGTCGTCAGTCGGAGACGATGTCATGCATGTTTTTTATTGCTCTAAGTGGACCGAGCTGCAGACGGGGCGAGCCATCTGGCGTCCTCACCGTCTCTGCTGAGAGTTGAGCAGCGAGACTAGGAAGACACGGGTAAACAAAACAGGAGGCCGATGCTACACCATGTGAAAATAACAAGTACTGATTCAATAATGAAAGTAGAGTTGCAGCCCTTGTTTATAACTTCTATAACCCCAAGTTAAAAAGGATTGTGAGGCTGGGTGGGCGGGATCATGCTTTATTGACAGCTTAACTCCCACTGCCATCTCAAGGGATCAGCAGCAGATGATGCTGTCACCTGCAGCTCTTTCAGCCGGGGGACGACACCAATACTCGATGTAAATAATCCAACAGCTGTATGTTACAGTTCCTGTCACTGAAGCACCATTACTCAGTTTGAAAGATCAACCTGAGTTTTAATTCCCAAATCAAACGCAGGACAGTTGACAGACATTTAACTCACAATGTGCCAAATAAAGATCAAGCTAAAACTAGACTATTTAGGGGGCGTGTCCAAATTACTCTTGTGTGTGTGTGGTGTCACCTGGGACTTCTACCAGATCCGTGTCCGGTCTGTCTCCGATCCGCTGCGGTCCGGCTCAACTCCAGACAGCTGGAGTCATGTGACCGAGGTTTTCCCCGCGGTAATCCCTGAATCAAGGATTCTCCTCCTCCTCCTCCTCTCCTCATCCATGTTGTCTTTCTGGTCCTCTGAAAACCTCTGACCTGTTGACTCCAGGCCTGGCTCCGCTCATCATGACTTTGGTTTGTTGTTGTAGTTAAGTGAAATACGATCTGGTGATAACACAGAGTGTTTTATTCTGAAAATTAACCGGATGTTTTCATTTTGTTTTGTTGAAACCTGACTTCCTGTCCCGCTCCATCTGCTCTGTTGAGATTGATGCGTCGTGTAAAAATAGAAGTCTTGTGTATCTGTATCTGACCTGCCGGATCAGAGACGCAGCCGGAACGCAACGGAGCGGATCCAGTGGAAGTTAACACATTGACTAGAATAGAAACCTATCAGATCTGGAGCTGTGACGGATCAGTGACGGACCGGACATGGATCTGGTTGAATTTGGCCGTAAGTGTGGCTACAGTTAGCAGAGCTAGCACCACCAGCCTTCAGCTGCCTGTGCTGGTCCCTCATGTCTCTGGTGGAGTGGATATGTCAGTTTAACCGGACACAGCCTACATACAACTTTATCTTCACTTACTAGATCAACACACTGACAAACCATGCCGCGCTACCAGACGACATCTGTCACCTGTGCTCGTGTACATCCAGGTAGTAGAGCTTTTGAGCATTATTGGAGTAGCCATTAACCAGAGTTTTAAGAGGTTTGCTTCTTGATGAGAGTACTCCTTTATCCGTAAAGAAGGCAAACTGAGAACTTTATCTTTCAAGAAATAACTGCAGCAGGTGTGAAATAAATAAATAATATAATAATAAATAAAGTAAGGTGAAATAAAACTGTTATAAGAATAAACTAAGTTAAAAGCAAGATTTAAAAAAGTGGACAGTCTGAGGGACACAAGTTTAACCTCGGACTCATAGACATACTGTGCTGGAAAAAAGTTTTCGGACACCCAGATACTGCTTTGAGAATCACTCTTAGGTCTTTATTTATTTTTTGTTCAGTTTTGAACACATTCTCTGTTATTTGTTGACTTTGATACCGACAATGTTGAGAACTGACATATTGAAACTATCAAGAATTTAGCTTTGTTAATTTTTCTTGTAAACCATAATCAAAAAAATATAATTTGTATTTGTTTATGTCTTGAAACACAAAAAAGATTTTTCCACAAACACTTCATGACAATATTTGAGATGGTGTAACATTTTAAGGGTTTTTTCCACCACTGTATATCTGATGATAGCCCAGTGAGTGAGTGTATTATAGATGCTGCTAAATGCCACCCTGCAGAGCTGCGGTCAGATGCAGTAGGTTGTTGCATTAAGGATGCTGTCAAGGGACCCAAATGCTACATATAGCAACATGAAATTGTGTGTGTGTTTGTGTGAGTATATGTGTGTGCAAGTGTGTGTGTGTGTGTTAATCAACAGAAACCTCAGGGCAGGAGAAGGTCAGGGAGGAGATTGGGTTTTCAGAACAGTCCCTATAGAAACTGGAAAAGCAAGAAGTGAGATAGGGTTGTGTGGAGCACATGGGAAAAGCCCTTCAAAGCTTGACTCTTAATCCTTCCTTACCCCAGACTTCCCCCTCTCCCTCCCCTTCTCCCTCCCCTCAGTTTAATCTCTGACTCTGCATTAACATTTGAATTTTTCACACCAATTTGAATCCAGTGTGAGCACGACCACCTCGATTTGTTCATTTACACTAATTACGTCCTGCTGGGATGGGAGTGGATGGTTTAACCTTCTCACAGCTAATTTCTCATGATGTCTGCAGAGCTGCACCCTCCCCCACACGGCTGAAATATGACCTTTTCCCTTTTTATTACCAGTAACACAAACAGAATGGCACTAATCAGGGTAATGTGGTGGCACCTTTAAAAAGCATTGCGATTTGCAGCCTTTAATGACGCTAATGAGAGCGAGCGCTCATGGAGTTTATTTATTTTCAACACATGCTCCGCGCTTTGTGAAATGTTTTTGTCCTTGCAGACACATTTTTACTCTCAGTTTGAACATCTGAAGTACTAAATCTGCTGCAGAGATTGCTGTGGAAGATGAAGTTGCTGATTTGTCCGCCCATCCTGCCAGACGGTGTTATCTTTTGGTTGTTGCTCCAGGCAAAGAGAAATAATGACAACGTGAGACGCAGACCTTTATTTTTCAGACAATTTCACCAAAAGACTGAAGGTTAGAGAAAATACTGAGAAGGGATGTCTCACTGTCAGAGGCGAGTTTTTACAATTTTATGATTTAATCTTTTTCAGAAATGGAGCGTTGAGTTAAAACAAGTTAAATGTGGAGTTAAAGGGGACATATCACGCTTTTTTCATCAATATATATTGGTCTAAGAGGTCCCCAAAACATGTCTTTAAAGTTTATGCTCAAAAAAACACTTTGAAATCAGATTTTGGTCTGCCTGAAAAACCCTCTTCTTCATTCCTCATCAGAACACTCTGTTTTCCCTCTGACCACGCCCCCTCCGGAAGTGGATGTGCCTCGGCTCTCCAGCACGTTGATCTAATGTTTACATGTTGGCTGAATATACACGGCTGCTCAGAGATCACGTTACTTCAACCCTCTGAATCTGATCCTGACGGAGAGGCGCCTGCAGCAGGACCTTTCTGAACGATTGGTCACAGATTTAGTGTTTCTTGTTGTTTTATTTATCAGTATGTCGACGTGTGTCTTGGTACACAGCTACGAACATGTAGCTATGTGGCTATGCTAACTAGCGCTAGCACTTATCCATGATAAATAAAAATCATCCACTAGATCTTCAAATCTGCAGACGTGGGGAGTCAAACCGACCTTTGTGTTTATTAAGACAGCCTACAACTAGCATGCCTCCCTCCTAAGCTCCTTGTTAGCACACATGTGTGCAGGGAATGAAAAACGGAGGGGGGGTTGAGTTGTATTTTATACAGTCTATGGGCTGAACAAGCTCCGAGCTCTGACTCCGTGACAGACCGGATATTGTTGTTACGTAACAAAAACACTGAAGTCTGAAACGGCTCGTTTCACACACATTTACAGAAAGGTGCAGAAATCAGAACAGGGGCAGAATGGATTCTTTTCATTCTCGGGGGGTTTGTAGACAGGGACACATATTTCAGGTAAAGAACCATTAAAAAGTCAATTTTGCATGATATGTCACCTTTAATAGAAGCACTCAAAGACGGATTAGAAACAGTCCTGAGGGCTGACTTCCCAGACGGAGAACATTTCCTCAGAGTCCTCGGACCAAATGTTAAAGCAGGTTAATCGTCTCTGCCGTCCAAAGTGACCTGAAGTAACCTCTTTTAAAAAATGAGCACCTTCTGTCATCGTCTTCCAAACATAGATGCTAAAAGAAATGGACATTTGTGTCAAACCAATGCTAAAGTTCCTTAAACATGCATTCTTACTAACGGCCAGCAGGGGGAGACTCAACTTGTTGCAAAGAGGTAAACAGATTAAAAAATGAGCCTCTATCTGTGTTGATTCAGAACCTCAGTGAACTTTTAATTACTGAGCATATGATCTCAGTTTTTAGTTTTAAGTTTTCTTTAATAAGCTATGCTAGTGAACAAGACCAAAACACTCAGTGATAGTTCCCCTTATATGCAGGTTAAGTTCACCATTGGGACGTAGATTCCTGGCGTGTAAATTGTAACCTAGCTCTCATGCATAAATAGAATTATTATAGATAACAAAAATAAATAATTATATAGTATAGAAATACAAAAATATATATAATTGATGCTATTATAAATTTAAGCTACAAAGCTTACAATAATAACAATAATAAAACTGAATAAAAAAAAATAATCATGATGGTAACAATGATCATTATAATGATAACAATAATTAGAATAATTGAATGATAATAATTATAATGTAATGTTTGGCCTCCCCCACAAAACCCTGCATAAACTTCAACTGGTTCAAAATTCAGCCGCCCGTATCATCACACGCACCGCCTCCATCCACCACATCACACCCATCCTGCAACAGCTCCACTGGCTCCCCATCACAGACCGCATCAACTACAGAATACTTCTCCTCGCCTTAAATCCAAACACAACCTCGCCCCTCCATATCTCTCTGACCTCCTCCATACTGCCACACCCGTCCGCACCCTCAGATCCTCCTCCTCCATCCACCTCACTGTCCCCCCTGCTCGCCTTGTTACCATGGGGAGCAGAGCCTTCAGCCGCTCTGGAACTCTCTCCCACCTGACCTCTGTGACACTGACTCACTCCCACATTTTAAATCCAAACTCAAAACTCATCTGTTTAAACTGTCTTACTCCATCTGACCACAACTCCTCTGTCCATTCACTTAAACTTTTTAAACTGTGTTGTATTTCCTGTTTGTTATTTAAACTCTGTTTGTTTTAATGTTGTAAGGTGACCTTGAGTGCCAAGAAAGGCGCCTATAAATAAAATGCATTATTATTATTATTATTATTAAATAGTAAAAATTACTAACAATAACATTATTGATTATCAAAATAATCATAATAGTGATAATGATTGAAATAAATAATAATAATAATAGCAATTCAAATACAAATAATACAAATGATTAAAAATCATAATGGTAATTATAATAATCCATATCCTAATAATGATGATGATAATGATAATAATTTGTATAAATGAATAATAACAATAAGAAAATGTAAATAAAAATATTAAAAATAAATAAAAATAATATTATTGATAATCAAAATAATCATAATAGTGATAATGACTAAAATACATAAATAAATAACTAATAATAATAATAATAATAACAATGCAAATAAAACAAATAGAATTGATTAATAATCATACTTGTAATGATAATAATCCTGAAACTAATTAATATTATTATTATCATAAATTATAATTATAATGATGATAATAATAATACAAATAATTGTAATAGATGAATAATCTTAATAAAAATGTAAATAAAAATAATAAAAATGAATAACAAAAACATGAATGATAATCAAAATAATCATAATAGTGATAATGATTAAAATTAATAAATAATAATATTTTTTATTTTATTTATTAGTTTATTTGACAGGGGCCATGCAAAACAAAAACAGTCAAGCCAGAGTTAGCTATAAGCTAATTTTCATCTGTGGTCCCTGGGCAGGAAGATGTTAACAAATGTACAATACAAATAATACAAAACATACTAGCATTTAAAAGAATACATAGACTACTCAACACAGTCCATCACTAATAACAACACATTTAAAATTACATTTCATTGTCTCTAGTTTGATGCATTCAGATGATCACATGATTGTTTTTCCTTGAGCCATAATTTCAGTTTACTTTTAAAAACACTGAGGCTTGTACAGTCTCTAATGTGGGTCGGGATTGAGTTCCATTTTCCTGCTGCTCTGACTGAAAATGCAGACTGTCCAAATGCAGTCTTCCTACGTTTAGCTGAACAGTCTCCTCTTGTTGATGCCCTGGTCTCCCTAAGATTGTTCCTGCAGAGTAACACACATTGTTTAAAGGGGACATATCACGCTTTTTTCATCAACATATATTGGTCTAAGAGGTCCCCAAAACATGTCTTTAAAGTTTATGCTCAAAAAAAACACTTTGAAATCAGATTTTGGCAAGCCTGAAAAGTCTTCTTCTTCATTCCTCATCAGAACACTCTGTTTTCCCTCTGACCACGCCCCCTCCGGAAGTGGATGTGCCTCGGCTCTCCAGCACGTTGATCTAATGTTTACATGTTGGCTGAATATACACGGCTGCTCACAGATCACGTTACTTCAACCCTCTGAATCTGACCCTGACGGAGAGGCGCCTGCAGCAGGACCTTTCTGAACCATTGGTCACAGATTTAGTGTTTCTTGTTGTTTTATTTATCAGTATGTAGACGTGTGTCTTGGTACACAGCTACGAACATGTAGCTATGTGGCTATGCTAACTAGCGCTAGCACTTATCCATGATAAATAAAAATCATCCACTAGATCTTCAAATCTGCAGACGTGGGGAGTGAAACCGACCTCTGCCAGAAAGGCAGCAGGACCTTTTATGAAGGATTGGTCACAGATTTAGTGTTTCTTGTTGTTTTATTTGTCAGTATGTCGACGTGTGTCTTGGTACACAGCTACAGCTATGAACATATAGCTATGTGGCTATGCTAATTAGCGCTAGCACTTATCCATGACAAATAAAAATCATCCACTAGATCTTCAAATCTGCAGACGTGGGGAGTAAAACCGACCTTTGTGTTTATTAAGACAGCCTACAACTAGCATGCCTCCCTCCTAAGCTCCTTGTTGGCACACATTTGTGCAGGTAATGAAAAACGGAGGAGGGGTTCAGTATTATTTTATACAGTCTATGGGCTGAACAAGCTCCGAGCTCTGACTCCGTGACAGACCGGATATTGTTGTTACGTAACAAAAACACGGAAGTCTGAAACGGCTGGTTTCAGCACACATTTACAGAAAGGTGGAGAAATCAGAACAGGGGCAGAATGGATTTTTTTCATTCTTGGGGGGTTTGTAGACAGGGACACAGATTTCAGGTAAAGAACCATTAAAAAGTCAATTTTGCATGATATGTCACCTTTAAGTGGTGGTGGGGCCTGATCATTAATTAATTTATACATCAGACACATATCTGCATAACAAAAAAAACTGTCAAGGGTCATTAAGTTATATTTCGTAATGATTTTACAGTGGTGGTACTACTAGGTACTACTGGTAATAATAACAATGCAGATAAAAATAATACAAATTATTAATAATCATATTTGTAATAATAATAATCCTAATCTCTAATAATCATTACTTTGATAGAGATAATGATAATAATAATCAAAAGGATACTAATTAAATCATGTAGCTGATGACATCATGTAATGTTATCATATGGAGTGCATCTTATTTTGAAAGGTTGGTAGAATATTGGGGTCGCTGCTCTTCCTGTCTCCGCTCACAGCAGCCAGAGGTCCTCGTCAGGGAAATGTCGACTCAGGTAGTTTCAGACATTTTGACACCTCCACTAAGGCTGTCTCATTTTCTAACCTGACACTCAGGTTAGAAAAACAATATGCAGATTAAGGCTAAAGAACCCAACCATCAACAGAGGCAGGAGAAGGGATCTGTCCTAACCTTTCCATGCATGCTGCCCAAACATATGCTCAGCGCCAATTAGACAGCTGAAACAGTCCAGGTTTGTTCCTCTTTGTCGTGTGTGCGCTCAGCTCCTGGGCATCTGGTAATTTCTCAGCACAATTAATTTGAGTAAACTTTGTAGAAAGGTCAGCAGTGAATGATGGATTACGGCTTGTTTTAATTAAGATTTTTTTTTTTTCATGTGGTGTGATTGGAAGTGAGATTGTGAGTCAACACAAATGCAAATCACCGCTCACCACACGCTCACGCCTCTACCTGGCAGAGTGTGATGGAGCTGGATGTATTTTCCAAAGCTGTGTGCATCTCAGCGAGGTGTGCTGCTGCTGCCGCTGCTGCTGCTGCACTGAAGCACACAAACACATTTTTATACTCATCACTGCAGGAAGATTCACATACGCTGCACGAGGAGCGACGTAGGAGCGATGTAGCCCTGAAGCAATGTCAAATCTGTGGTTTCAGAGGCCTTCAGATTCTCTAAATTGCTGATGTCAATCAAACACAATGCTGCTTTGGCTCGTAAACACGCTATTCAGACTTTTCACATCTCCATTTCTTTTGGAAAGCCAAAGCTGACTAATTAGACTGATGCTGCTTTTGGAGCTGCCCGCTACAGTTTGGCTTTCTAATTTGGGATTTGTCTGACAGTGGTGCAGCCCATGTGGGTGGTGTAAATGCCTGGCAGCTCCCATCAAACATACCCAGAGAAAAGACAGCACATACTTATTATAAGACAAGAACATCCTTGTTACATTTCAGGATGCTTTAAGAATTTGTAATTGTCATGTCACTGATTTAATCCTTCAGGATGAGCTTGTGTTTCCTGTTGGAAGGGCTGAAGTTAAAATAACGTGATTCAGTCTCATACAGAGGACGGGATGTAAACAGGAAAGGATTAGGATATAATTCCTTCCCTTATAGAATATGTTTTAACTGTAAAGCGTCTTAAACTCACAGCCAAAGGCTTTTAAAAGTCAATTTAGCAGATTTCAGCTGTCAAATGTGACACAATTACAACAGCGTGGATGCAGGAACTCCCTTCCATCTGCCCACTGAGCAAGACAAACATTTGCACAGCCTGTTTGCTGCAGGGTTTACGGTGTACCGTACAGTAGGTGTGGTGCAGCCTGTCGCCTCTGTATTCCACCCCTGGGTGCTGTGAAGCTGATTTATAAGAGGGAGGGGCCTGTGAGCAGCTATCAGCTCATTTCCATCAGCGTTATGGCCGCCTGACAACATCCAGCTGTCCCTGATGTGCCACCACCGAGGGCCGGGGCGGGTTTGTCTGCTCGGCTGTTTTACACAGCTGAAAGCACATGATGCGAAAGCAAGATCTGAGAGTATATGCTGCCTCAGGTGGTGCAAATGTTCCAAGTTTTTGGCAGATTGCCAAGAAAACCTCAAAACTTGACAGTGTGCCACGCCCACAATTTTAGTCTGAACAGAATTCCTTTAACACTAATTTAATCGTCAATATGTCAGCTATAGAATGTGCCTTGTTTGGACTGAAACAGAGAAAAACTCTAGGAGGAGCTCTCAAAAGTATGCACCCTTATTTGGGCGTCATTCTTCACATTCAAAGCTGTATGTGCGTTTGATGCCCCGCCTCAACGCCTGCCATGCCCACAATTTTTGTCTGATCAAAATTTGTTCTGATATTTTTTTCTCGTCAAGGTGTCTCCTATAGGTTGCCCTTGGTTTGGACTGAATCTGAGAAAAGCTCTAGAAGTTAATAGCGAAAGTATGCACCCTTATTTTGGCCCCGTTTTTCATGTTCAAAGCTAGGTGGCGCTCTTCCTGTTGAGTTTGGGATATGGGTGCAAGAGGCTTTTTTGTGCGTCCTGATGGTATGAATATAGGTAAAAAAATTTCAAGCGTGTAGCTCAGAATAACCCCTATGGGGAGGGGTTTTTGAAAACTGTAGGGGGCGCTAGTGAGCACATTTTTTCGACTTTTTTTGCGAAACCCATAAAATGTCGCAATTTTTGGCAGCACTGATGAGTGTGTTGGATGAGGTGAGATTACGTTAATTTTAAAGTCACAAAAATCCATTTTCCAACGTTATTTTTTTATGCCCCGCCCCAAAGTCTGCCACGCCCACATCTTTCGTCCGAACGGAATGCCTTTACTTCGTATTAATCGTCAATGGGTTTACTATAGAATGTGCTGAGTTTGGACTGAATCGGAGAAAAGCTCTAGGAGAAATGAGCAAAAGTATGCACCCTTGCACGGACCCATTTTGGCCCCATTTTTCATGTTCAAAGCTAGGTGGCGCTCTTCCTGTTGAGTTTCAAATATGGGTGCAAGAGGCTTTTTTGTGCGTCCTGATGCCGTGAATATTTGTAGGACTTTTCATGCATATAGCTCAAAAAAACTCTATGCGTAGCATGTTATTTTTACCTCTAGGGGGCGCTACTGAATTCTTTTTTTTGCAAGACCTATAATAACTTGCAATTTGCACCAGACCCGATGAGTGTGCAAAAATATCTGCGCTTTCATTATCGTTCAGGGGTCCAAAAATGCGTTTTAAGTGGCGGAAGAAAGAACAATCCTTAGGGTTACAATAGGGCCTTCACCACCAGCGGGGCTCGGGCCCTAAAAAGTCAACAGCTCTACTTGTAGTAAAATAAAAATAAAGAAGAATGTTAAATCAGGGCTGCACGGTGATGCAGTGGGTAGCGCTGTTGCCTTTCTGTGTGGAGTTTGCATGTTCTGCATGCGTGGGTACTCTGGCTTCCTCCCACAGTCCAGAAACATGCTCACCAGGTTGATTGATCACTCTAAATTGCCCGTAGGTGTGAGTGTGTGTGTGAATGGTTGTCTGTCTCTCAGTGTTAGCCCATAGGTTGGCGACCTGTCCAGGGTGTACCCTGCCTTCCACCTGAAGCCAGCTGGGATAGGCTCCAGCCCCCTGTGACCCCTAACGGGATAAGCGGTCAAGATAATGGATGGATGGATGTTCAATCATACAAAGACTTACATACAAAACTCGAATGAAAAGCTGATACGTAGCTAACATAAGCTAATTCTAGCACTCTTAGAGGAAGAAGGGGAGCTGTGAGAGGCCTGACAACTCACCTGGATGAAGTTTGTCTCTGTAATTAAAAGCAACAAACACGGCGGGTGGGATCTAATTATTCAACATACGCTACAATCAGTTAAAACACAGGTGTTAGCAGATATTTAAAGCCCTGTGTCAATCCTTTTATATTAAAGAAAGCATCATCGTTCCTGTAAAGTGAAGAGTGGATGATGTGGGAGACTTTAAAGAAGCTCATCCAGAGACTGAGTTTCAGGCGATGATGCTCTGTTCTGGTTTCAGACTGAGCGCACACCTTTCCTAAACTCTGACAGTGCTTCAGTGTTTTGATTCATCCCCGCAATCTCTGTCTCTCCACCTCCCTGGCGTCGTCTCTCCAGCTGCTCCCACTAACTTATGATATAACATCATTATTCTGTAGCCCGACAAATTGTGAACCCAGCTGTCTCAACCTGATTTCTCTTTTCACAACAGCTGGGACGCAGCTTGTGCCGTGCTCCCACCATGCTGCCGGGGAAACGCAGGAAAACAATAAAACTTTGACTGTAATATATCAATTATGTTTTTGTGAGGAACGCTCAGATTTAAAGGGATTACAATGCAGAGATCATGAAATAACACATGGCTGTGCAGAAGGAAGATTTGCTCTCAGTGAATAACACGGAGGCTGAACGAGGACAGTCGGTGCTATTCCTGACTGCGTGCTCTCTGATGCATGCTGCTCGCTGGAAGAGCTGCAGAAATTACACCCTAATGGATAACTGAGAGCAAGATACAGACTCCACGGTTGACTCATCCACGTTAAATCCACTGACTTTATGAAACATGGACGTGTTCTCAGTGATGGCATTGGTTTCTGTCGAGGTTATAAAGCATGAAGATGGAGGTTGCAGTGTTGGAAATGTTGCACCAACCTAACTTTTGATCAACCTAGAGAGCAGCGAGGAGGAGGAGATGAGGCGGGCTTTAAGCTTCCTGGCTAACCTGTCAGTCAAATCAAGCACGCCCCTAATTATGCAAATATATGCACAACTCATAATACAGATACAGACAGGACTCAGTCTGATCTCCTCTTAATCCACCATGAGCAGAGCACTTTGCAGCATTTAGCAAGTTACAGTGGCAAGGACAAACTTCCTTTAACAGGCAGAAACCTCCAGCAGGACCAGACTCATGTTAGACACACATCTGCTGAGACCGTGTTGGAGAGAGGGATAGAGGGAGATGAAGAGAGAGAGAGATGATAGTGGGGAGACGGATAGTAGTAGTTGTAGCAGCTGGAGTCTGGCACGTCCACAGCAGCAGAGATCCAGAGGAACCTACGAGACAAGGGAGCTCAGGGACTCCAGAAAGGTCTAAGAACAGAGAGAAGAGAGGGAGACCAGAAGAAAGAACAAGAGGAGAAGAAATGGTGAAAGAATGACAGAAGGAAAGGAAGGGATAAGAAAAGGAGACATAAAGGATGAAGAAACATGGAAAGAACAAAGGGAGAGAAAGAAAGAAAGAAAGAAAGAAAGGAAAAAGGAAGAAAGAAGGAATGAAAGGAAAAAGAAAGAAAGAGAAAAAATGGAAGGAAGGGAGGAAGGATGGAATGAAGAATGAAAGGAAAGAAAGAAAGAAAGAAAGAAAGAAAGAAAGAAAGAAAGAAAGAAAGAAAGAAAGAAAGAAAGAAAGAAGAACAGACCCAAAAAAGGAATCTACAGCAGATATCCAGAGGAACCTACGAGACAAGGGAGCTCAGGGATTCCAGAAAGGTCTATGGTTAGTAACTTTAATGGGACAGGAAGAGTTAAAGTGAGAGACAGGCAGAGAGAGGAGAGAGAGGGAAAGACAGGATCCCAGTGTGTCAGTCTAAGCCTATAGCAGCATAACTAAGACCTGGTCCAAGCCTGATCCAGCTCTAACTATAAGCTTTATCAAAAAGGAAAGTTTGAAGCCTACTCTTAAAAGTAGAGAGGGTGTCTGCCTCCCGGACTCTGACTGGTAGATGATTCCAAAGGAGAGGGGCCTGATAACTGAAGGTTCTACCTCCCATACTACTTTTAGAGACTGTAGGTACGATGAGCAGGCCTGCATGTTGGGAGCGGAGTGTTCCAGAGGGGGAATAGGGCGCTATGAGCTCTTTGATGTCGTATGTTTATCTGATGCAGATCTGAAGGGCGCTGTGAATGGATGACAGGTGTCAGTAGATGGACTTGAGCAGTGCATGATGGGCCGCTGGCTGTCTCAGATCTGATCCAGGATCAGTGAAGTATCGTCGAGGGATTAGAGAGCAGCACGGTCAATATACGGGACAAAGGGGAAGAATCCATGTGGTTTTAAAAACAGGATGTCTCCACTATCATGATGCAGGTTCAGATTTAGCTCTTTTTTTTTTGATTGCTGTCTTTTGTCTCCTTATGTAAGTATTTATTTTAGCCGCTAGCGGTCACCACTCCGGAAAAATCCTGCATAGACTCCAGAAAAATGCTCCCCCACAAAATAACAGAATTAAATCTGGTAGAATTTATAATTCCGAGGCCTTGTGATCATATTCCTCCTCTTTAAACGCTTCCAGGGCTGGAGGCTGTAATCAGCAGATTGTCGGGCGGAGAGCGTGGCAACACGGAGGAAGCAGCCATTTCTAATGTCTTAACTTAACCGTGGTTAAATCCTGCTCTCCTGGTAATTTCATTTTTAGACCGAGCGTGAAATAAAAAATGTGTTTCCCTGGTCTGGCAGGCTGACAGAGCAGACATTTATTGATTTATCCATTTAATGCATTCCAGATATTGTGCTCCGTCTCCCCCAGCTGAGGAAGTTCTCCATCCTGCTTTTATCAAGCGTGACTAACTCCTTACATTTCATGAGGAGCGGGTTCTCTGCAGCAGGATGGTCGGTCTAAGACAAGGTTATGAATCCACTGCAGAGAGATTCCAGGAACTTGTTGCACTGATCATGTAAACTCTGCTCCCTTGTAGAGGTGTAACGATTCTTTTTAACAATGATTCGATTCATGTCATGATTTGTGGTTCCCGATACGATTAAAGGACGATGTTGGTTCATTTAATACGATACGATCTGAATCGATTCACTGACTTGAAATCGATTCAGTGACTTTTTAGCCAGAAATTCATCCAGTGTGACTGTGAGATAAACACCTTGATACTGGACAGTCCTAGAGTCCTGTTGTTGCTGTGATGCTTTTGGCCAAGAGGCGCCTGGACGGTCTGCGTTGTGTGAAATCCCATGGCGCCTTAGCAGGTGGTTGGATAGATTTGTGGTGTTGCCTTGGTAACTTTACTTGACCTTTACATATCCTACAAACAGCGAGCGACTTATTTATTCATTTTTTAAAATATTTTTATTGAGAGATATGGCAAATTCAAAATGACAGATCAACACTGGAAGTCACAAAAGCAAAGACATGTATAGTGAGTGACTATCACAACAGAATACTGTGCATCCCAAGTATTGAAGTACAAAAATAATAATACAACAAGCCATCATTTCCTTTTTTCAATTTTTCAGTGAGCATAGAGAAAAAACAGAAAACAAAACATGACATATCTCCTGAAAATATCTATATATAGTGATAATTAGGGATGCACCGATCCTACTTTTTAGGTCCTGATACCGATATGCATACCTGGGCTTTGGTATCTGCTGATACCGATACTAGCCGATCTGATCCTAGTATTGATTTAACAATCTCTATTCCTTAATGTGAGGATAGAATCATGTTTTGGCAACTTCAGGCTTTTCTGTCTTGATGGTGAACTGTACCTGGGTTCCAAGTCCTAAACCAGAGGCTGGAATCCCTTAACTTCAAGGATCCAGAACAATTAAATCCAATAACCTGTCCGTGTTTTCACATTTTGAATCCATTAAAGGTGACATATCATGCAAAATTGACTTTTTAATGGTTCTTTACCTGAAATATGTGTCCCTGTCTACAAACCCCCCGAGAATGAAAATAATCCATTCTGCCCCTGTTCTGATTTCTCCACCTTTCTGTAAATGTGTGTGAAACCAGCCGTTTCAGACTTCAGTGTTTTTGTTACGTAACAACAATATCCGGTCTGTCACGGAGTCAGAGCTCGGAGCTTGTTCAGCCCATAGACTGTATAAAATAATACTGAATCCCCTCCTCCGTTTTTCATTCCCTGCACACATGTGTGCTAACAAGGAGCTTAGGAGGGAGGCATGCTAGTTGTAGGCTGTCTTAATAAACACAAAGGTCGGTTTTACTCCCCACGTCTGCAGATTTGAAGATCTAGTGGATGATTTTTATTTATCATGGATAAGTGCTAGCGCTAGTTAGCATAGCCACATAGCTACATGTTCGTAGCTGTGTACCAAGACACACGTCTACATACTGATAAATAAAACAACAAGAAACACTAAATCTATGACCAATCCTTCAGAAAGGTCCTGCTGCAGGCGCCTCTCCGTCAGGATCAGATTCAGAGGGTTGAAGTAACGCGATCTGTGAGCAGCCGTGTATATTCAGCCAACATGTAAACATTAGATCAACGTGCTGGAGAGCCGAGGCACATCCACTTCCTGAGGGGGCCGTGGTCAGAGAGAAAACAGACTGTTCTGAGGAGGAATGAAGAAGAGGACTTTTCAGGCAGACCAAAATCTGATTTCAAAGTGTTTTTTTGAGCATAAACTTTAAAGACATGTTTTGGGGACCTCTTAGACCAATATATGTTGATGAAAAAAGCGTGATATGTCCCCTTTAATAGAAGGTTTCTTCCTTCTTTGCAGTCGGCTACAGCTGACGTAAACTTCCTCCTTTGGGCTTCCGTTATATTTTTCAGTGTGACTGCCATCCGTTGAAACATTAGCGCTGCACATGTTGCAAGTTTCCGGCGGAGTTGTTAGCAAAAGAAGCGTGACATGCAGCTAAACTGCAGAGTCTCTGTAGTTATCCTCCATCATGCTCCACCGGGCAAAAACTCACAGACCGCCCGGTGCTGAGACGCACATGGCTGTTAAACACAGAAAAGCATAGAGCTGAGAGGAATAGATCTGTCATATGGATCAGCACTATATATCGGCCCTTTGTCACCCATATCCGATCTCGCTTTTTGAGTCCGATCTAGCCGATATCAGATACCAGGATCTGATCGGTGCATCCCTAGTAATAATGTTGTAACAGTTATAATGGTAATATTTAAATAAAAATAAAAATAAAAAAAATGAATTAATAATCAAAAACAAATACAAATTTGTTAAAAAAAAAAAAACGCTAAAGGCTGATTTATACTTCTGCGTTGAATCAACGGCGTACCCTACGCCGGGGGTCCGCGTAGCTCCCGTACGCACGTAGCTGACGTGCACCTCCTCCAAAATGTAAGCCGACGCGGACCGTAAGCTCTGTGATTGGTCCGCTCGGCGGCTTTGTCTTTCCCGCATTTACAACACTTCTGGGATCCCGCACATCGGCCGCACATTGGCCGCACATCGGCCGCACATCGGCCGCACATCGGCCGCACATCATCCGCACATCATCCGCACATCATCCGTGTATTTCATCTCCTCCTCTCTATTCTTCATGTAATCATGTCTGTATGATAAACAGCAACATGTATCAGCTGTAGATTAACAGAACACGCTCTGAATCTCTGTGGAAAAGGAAACAGAGATCGTAGCGGGACAGGAAGCAGGCGACGGCTATCAGAGAGACCACACTGCCCTCATGCGTTTCGGTTTTGGCGGAGAATTGCTGATCGATTAGTGCGCGACACGGACACACCGACGCACAAGTAAATATCAAGGGCTCATGTCCGCGTCAGCCCCTGCTGCGTAGGGGAGACGCAGAAGTAAAAATCAGCCTTAAGAAGGGGACAGGCAGACAGACATGGGGGGCTGGGGGGTCATTAAATAGGAGGTAAAAACTTCAGAGTTTAGAAGAAGGATAGAAAGGATTGCCTCCTATCATAAAACTTTGCGGGTGACTTATTTAGAAAATCTGTCTTTGCAAAATCCAAAGTGTTTCCACACGCTGGACGGCGATGGTGGCTTGATCATTTCCTCGCTCGCCAGCTTCTCCTCTGCCGTCCTCCATGCTTTGTTTAGTTGTCTGCTGGCGCGGACAGGCAGCCTGAATTGAGTCACGTTTAACGTCTTTATCATTAAAAGTGTAAAAAAAACACATCCATATAAAGTCTGCCTGTTATGATTGTCACTAGGACTGGACCCAAAATGCAGAACTCAGGCAAGCTGGATTGTGAAAAATACAAGTGTTTATTTAGAGTGAACTCCGTGGTAATGGCGCCGTGGGTAACGAGTGGAGCAGTCCCTCTTTCCAGTGTCCTTCCACAGAGGGTAACTGGAGCTCAGGCAAAGGCAGGCAGGTTCAGCAGCAGACAGGGAAGCGATCAGCACGAGAGCAGGAAGCATGCACGGCAAACTCTGAATCTAGATGAAAACACACAAGGACGTCAGCTTGACACACACAAAGACAAGCAAAACAAAAACATGCTTGAGGAGCCACGGACTCAGTATACCACTGAAAAACTGAAGTACGATCTGGCAACGAGTAGGAGAGAATCCGGAGTCTTTATAGGAGAGGGTTGATTATTGAGTGGCTTCACCTGGTGCTGCCTGCAGAATGGAAACCCCGCCCACATTCACCCACAAGACACAAACAAGGGGAAGAGACACAGGAGGAGGAGCAACAGACAGGGAAATGACAAAACACACACAAAGAGGGAGAGGAGAGGGCTGCCATGATGAGGATCATGACACTGCCGTGCTTAAATCACGTGTTATTTCCTCGTATGGATACAATCCATTTATTACCTTTTAAAACGATGTTAGATCGATGTATGTCGTCTGGAAGGCCAACTAGCCGAGCACAGATGGATGTAGTCGGATCATAGGAATATAAATGGATACATCGATGTAGTGGATGAGTCGTTACACCCCTACTTCCTTGCATCATTTGAAGTCAGCGCTTCATGCATGGTGGTGATTTATTGCAGTATTGTGCATTTAAAGCAGTTAAATGTAATGTCATCAGGTAAACTGTTGATCTGAGAAATCTACTAAATGAAGACTCACTCCGTCCTCCTTCTGTTGTTCCAGCTCCCGTCGTGTCGTCTCAGAGACGGTAATAGCTGAGTCGGCTCCCAGAGGAAACCTTGTTTGAAATTGAAAACAGTTGTTCAAACGGAGCGGCTCAGATTGGAGTCTAATCAGGTTTGAATGCATGTACCAGAGGAGCCACAGCATCATCTCCATCCCTGTCTTTCCTCTAAATACCACAGATATGCTCCTCTCATAGCTCAGGCTGTTATCATGTCTGAACCCCACATTCATCCAAACCCGTAATATTTAGTTTTGACAGCAAACGTCTCGCCTGAGGAGGTCCTTGTAACTTCTCAGATTTTAATATCAAGATGAAATTATGAGCAACATTCATAAATAACACGTCCGATTCACTGATTCTGACTCTGTGTTTCTCTTAGCTCGTCAGTGTCAGGGTGGTTATTGGACTGAGCGTCGTGTTACACTCATATAATCACAGTGGGGATGCCTGGGTGATGGAGCAGCAGACAAAGTGGCCTTTCTCCGTTTCTCTTCAGTGACAGACGGATGAATGGAAATGATAGAGAGTGGTGTGGGAGGGAAAAGGCCAGTTGCAGTCGCCGGGCTCGCTTATGTCTCCTGGAGACGGAGCGAGACTGATCGACACAAACACTGAACGAATCATCCGTGTTAGAAATGTTCTGTTTCGACGTGACGGGACTTCTTGACACAGCGGGGAGTCGTCTGCGTAAGGGGTGATTTAAATCGCTGTAACAAAACATGAGTTTGATACGGCTTTTAATCAGCAGAGGGCGCTGTCTGCTTTTAACTCACACTGTGAGGCGTGTTCCTGCCAGGTGTTTGAATGTTTACTGCTGTCCAACAGGCTTTTTGATGCAGACTTACAACGCCAAATAACTGAATCTGAGTGAGTTCCTATATACGCAGATGTTGTTGTTAGACTTACTCAGAGTTCATTGCAAAATTAGTGACATGAAGTAAGTGATTGTCCAGATATCCATCATATAAGATAACATATCCTTTATTCGTCCCACATACAGGGAAATTTAAGTGTTACAGCAGCAAAGTAGACGACAGAGCGCTCATCATCAACTCATCACCAGGTGAAGTAATCAAGCATGGTGACATCAAATGTGTTCAGAGTGAGGGCATGCCGGTTTACAAGGAGCCTTATGAAAAAGGACAGCTGATCATCAAGTTCAAGGTGGAATTCCCAGAGAAACATTGGCTCCCAGAACATCTCATGTTCCAGCTGGAAAGACTGCTCCCTCCTAGGGATGATGTGATGATCACTGATGACATGGAGGAGGTAGAACTCATTGAGGTGGATGAGAAGTCGCAACAGAAAAGCTACAGCAGGGAAGCTTATGAGGAGGATGAAGAAAGTCCCAGAGGCGGAGTGCAATGTCAGACTCAGTCATTTTGTAGACAGTGCAAAAGAGTATAAAGCAAACAAGAGCCTATAAAATATCAATTATTCAAAAGTTATTAGCAATTAAAATTAAAGAGGTCAAAAATAAGCATATCTACAACATATATTTATATATATATTATTGATTATATAGTCTGACCACTGCAGGAAGACACCGTGAGTGAAGAAGTATGTCACCGAACAAGCTCCTGTCCAGCGGGCAGCCCAGGACAGAGCTGGCCTTCTTCACCAGTCTGTTCAGCTTCTTCCTGCCAGCAGCAGAGATGCGGCTTCCCCAGCAGACCACTCCAAAGAAGATGGCTGATGCCACCAAAGAAGGACTTCAGAAGACCCCCCTCCACGCCAAAAGACCTGAGTCTCCTGAGCAGAAAGAGTCTGCTTTGTCCCTTCTTGTAGAGTGCGTACGAGTTGTCTGACCAGTCCAGTTTATTGTTCAGGTGAACACCCAGGTACTTGTAAGATTTCACAATCTCAATGTCCGTTCCCTGGATGTTCACTGGTGTGGGAGGAGGGAGCTTGCGTCCTCTGAAATCCACCACCAGCTCTTTCCTGCGTTGAACTGGAGGTGGTTTCTCTGGCACCAGACTGCAAAATCCTGCATCAGCTCTCTGTACTCCCTGTCGTCCCCATTGGTGATTAGGCCAACAATGGTGGAGTCATCAGAGAACGTTTGCAGGTAGCAGCTCGCTGACTTGTGGGTGAAGTCTGCAGTGTAGAGGGTGAACAGGAACGGAACCAGAACCGTTATCTCATACATTCAAGCATGCAGCCCAAAGTGCTTCACAAAGTAACAGAGAGACAGAAAAGAACAGCAACTGGTGAAATAATACTAGACAGAAACTAGATACAGGAAAGTAATATGAAATAATTAAACATTCAAATAAAATCAAATAATTACAATGAAATAAATAAAATAAGATCAGATATATATCAGAAAAAATGTGGAGACAGGAAGTAACTCTAGAACGCTCCTACAAAATAAAACAGGAAGCACCAAAGACAAGTAGACAACAGAACCATGAAATACAAGACTAACATATCACAGACAGGAAGTAAAACAAAACATGAAACACGAGGACGAACTTCAAAATACTAGAACTAGAAACTAGAAAATAGTGTCGTTAGTTTAGTGTATCTTTAAATCTCTACACTCGTCTGTTTTCATCCAGGTAGTCTGCAGATGTTTCAGTTTCCAGGCTGCAGTTTTTTGATCCACATTGTACATGTCCCCCTGGTTTTGGACTCCAGATGTCCGGAGTGACTCATGCTCTGAGCAGCAAGTCCACATGTAGGACTGTGTTTATCAGTCCCAGTTATTGGTGCCAGTCTCTGTGCTCTCTTCACCTTGGATATCATATCAGACACTTAGAGGAGAGGAGATTTGTAACAATGCACAGACGTATCAGCAGGGGCGTTTCTGCATACCTCAGGCATACTGCGTGGCTGTGCATCATGTGTGTGTGTGTGTGTGTGGTTAATTCAGCGACTGTGGCAGATCAGCTCACAGGGGCGGATTGCAGACATTTGAATTAAAGCTGCAAAACTATTAAAAATGTATGCTCTGTATGAATGCATGACCTATATTTCCTGCAGATAAATAAATAAACAAACAAACAAACCAACAGGGGTTTAAGGGGGATGATGCAAATCTTTAGAAGTGGGACACAGGATGAGCGGATGTCGCTTCAACAAAGAAGGATTTCACGCCGAGTGTGAAATAGAGACCGATCCGACCTACTCGTTTCCTTACCTCGTCTTTACCTCCTCGCCCACCATCCGTCCGTCCCCGCGTGTTTGTGTTGTCCTTTCCCGGTTCAAGTGTATAATATGACTCACCTCTCTGAGCTGCACTCGTCAGAGCAGAAAAAAGGCCTCAGCTTTCATGTAGAGGTGTATCTTTCAAGAGCGGCGACATCGACACAGGGGGGGGGGGTTTGGAGGCTTTGATGGTGATGTGGCCTTTCTCCTCCGTTCTGTTCCCCGGATCGTACGTCTCTCTCTCCTCCCTCCTCTGTTGTCTCAGTAGATTTCTTCTTCACTCTGCCGTTCTCAGGATGTCAGGGACTGTGGCAGCCAGAATAAAGGCCACTGGTTTCTCTTGATTCGTGATGAACTGTTGCTGTGAACTGAGGCGGCCCCTGAAATGTCCTAAAAGAGAGAATAGGAACAACAAACCCTCGCTGCTCAGCCTTCAGGGCTAAATCAATATTGTTTTTAGATTTGATGTTTGTAGGTTGCGGAAAAGAACTAAAGTACCACATTTAGTTTTAGAGTTCTTATTGTGATGCACAGAATGAGAGTTAGTTCAGGGCATGAAGTCGAGAGAAGCCGACAGAGCATCAGCTGCTCTTAACACCGGCCGATATCAGCCGACTGCTTCAGCCTGCAAACCTCTTTAACCCAGATCCTCCTTCCTGCTGTGTCTGATTTGATCAGTGTCAAACGAA
Organism: Notolabrus celidotus; assembly: GCF_009762535.1. Lineage (NCBI taxonomy): Eukaryota > Metazoa > Chordata > Actinopteri > Labriformes > Labridae > Notolabrus > Notolabrus celidotus. Next base: position 3,182,152 of record NC_048275.1, read on the forward strand.
CCATCACTGATGCTCGCTCTGTTCTGTACTTCTTTGCTGCTGCTCTCCCTGCCTTGTTGTTTCATGTATCCACGTGAAATAGAGGGGAGGTGTGCTCTCCCTGCCTCACAGCCAAATTCCACCAGATCCTTCTATCAACAGCAAACTTCAGTGAGATGAATCTGAAGCTTTTGGATAAGACATAACTTTATGTTTTATAAGAGCAGATTAAATATGAAAGATTATGCTTTCTGAATAAACAGGCTTAAATATCAAACTCTATCATCATTGAACTGGCAAATGGAAACCACCTTATTTAGAGGCGCCTTTCTGGATACACCTGCGCTACGCAAACCACAATTATTGCATCTGCATGCAAAAAGTTATATTGGGCGGTATGGCTCTGTTCTGGGAGCTCCCTGCCCTTCCACCTGCATAAGTGGAATTCCAAAGCCTGACATTGGACTTCAACCAGATCCGTGTCCGGCTCCGGAGCAGGACCACCGGACAGCTGGAGTCATGTGACCAAGGTTTTCCCTCAGTAATCCCTGAATGAAGGACTCTCCTCCTCCTCCTCTCCTCATCCATGTTGTCTTTCTGGTCCTCTGAAAACCTCTGACCTGTTGACTCCAGGCCTGGCTCCGCTCATCATGACTTTGGTTTGTTGTTGTAGTTAAGTGAAATACAATCTGGTGATAACACAGAGTGTTTTATTCTGAAAATTAACCGGATGTTTTCATTTTGTTTTGGTGCATGACTTCCTGTCCCTTGGTGCCTGACTTCGTGCTCCGGCATCCGGCAGAAATAGAAGTCTTGTGTATCTGATCCGGAGGACTCAAGACCTGCTGGATCAGAGACGCAGCCGGAATGCAACAGAGCAGATCCAGAGGAAGTTAACACATTGACTAGAATAGAAACCTATGAGACCCGGAGCTGTGACGGATCAGAGACGGACCAGACACGGATCTGGTGGAATTTGGCTGTGAGGCGGGGAGAGCACACCTCCCCTCTCTTTCATGGGGATACATGAAACGACAAGGCAGGAAGAGCAGCAGCAAAGAAGTACAGAACAGAGCGAGCATCAGTGATGGTTCGTTTGACACTGGTCAAATCAGACACAGCAGGAAGGAGGATCTGGGTTGTGAAGAGGTTTGCAGGCTGAAGCAGTCGGCTGATATCGGCCGGTGTTAAGAGCAGCTGATGCTCTGTCAGCTGAGCTCGACTTCATGCCCTGAACTAACTCTCCTTCTGTGCATCACAATAAGAACTCTAAAACTAAATGTGGTACTTTAGTTCTTTTCCGCAACCTACAAACATCAAATCTAAAAACAATATTGGTTTAGCCCTGAAGGCTGAGCAGCGAGGAACAAGAGAGCTCTGCTCCTCATTGACAGAGCAGATTGATTTCAGGCAGGAGAGAAGCAGACGAGTTTACATGCTCGTCTTAGATTCTGCAGCTCGAGCAGCAAACATAATTTATTCATTAGTTGTTATTTTAACAAATATTTAAGACACCTGAAGTTGGCTGTAACTTGTTTAAAGTCTATTGGATGCACAAGAAGCATTGAAGGCAGTGATGTAGTTACCAAACCTCAAGTCTGGGTCCAGTTTGAGTCATGAAGAAGAATCAGAGTTCAGTGTTAGTTAAGTTCCAGATTACCTGAGTCTGAGTCCAAGTCAAAACTGAATCAATTGTTGGGGCTTCATACCAAAAACCTACAAAAACAGTCTTTATGTAAAGGATAATGTTGGTTAGGAAGTGGTTATGGGAAAAAGAATCTGGACCGGGTGGCGTCAGGGTCTTGTCTCACACTGAAGGTTTTATTCAATGATTGATGGACAGGATCACTTAGGAAAATGTCCGCATTACCGAATTAGCATGCTAACCAAAACTGGAGTTTAAGCCACATTGTTTACCAATATGATGCTAACAGAAACTAAAGGCTGATTTATACTCCTGCGTCGCCATTACGCAGCAGGGGCTGACGCGGACACGAGCTCTACATACTTGTGTGTCGATGTTGAGGACAGTCTGGTCTCTCTGATAGCCGGTCGCCTGCTTCCGGTCCCGCTACGATCTCTGTTGACTTTTCCACAGAGATTCAGAGCGTGTTCTGTTAATCTACAGCTGATACATGTTGCTGTTTATCATACAGACATGATTACATGAAGAATAGAGAGGAGGAGATCAAATACACGGCCGATGAGCGGGGATCCAGGAAGTGTTGTAAATGCTGTAAATACAATGCAGCCGAGCGCGCCGGTTGGTGGGCTCTGGTCCTGGTCCTGCCCGTCTGCCTGGCTGTCTGCTCCTGGTGCCGGGCCCCCTCGGCCCTGGTGGCTCCTTTGGCTCCGTCTTGGGGGGCTGTGGGGGCGGTGTTGTGGGGGTGTCCCTTGGGGGGGCTGCGGGATCTCTCCCCCCTCGCCCCCCTTTCCTCCTACTGGGTGACCTGGGGGTCGCCCTGGGTGCTCCGGCGGTACCTGCTTGCTTCCGGTCTGGGTCCTTGGCTTGTCCCCTGGCCTGGGTCTCCCGCGGCGGGTTGGGTCCTTCGGTCTGACTGCTCTCGCGGCCCGGGTGCCGAGTCGTACCGCTCGGCTGGTCTGACCCAGGTGGTTTCATCTGCACCAGTGGTGGTCTTGTTACACAAATAGAACACAGCTCGGCGGCAACCCTCTGCGACCCAAGCTTCAGTAATGATTGTGGACACTAAGGGTTGCTTAATCATTAGTATCACCCCACGGATTTTCTTTTTGGCGTCATGGTGAGATGGTCCCTCTCCATCTAAGTGTGTTAGGTCTCTCTCTCCATCTCTCTCCCTGTCCCTTTGTATATCCTTATGTAATCTTTCTTTCACTTTCTCTTATTTTTATTTTTTTTTGGCCCACCTCGGTGTGCACGCCCTCTTTTACAGAACATGATATTAGCTGCCAATAAAAGATAGGCCAGAGTTCTAAGAGGGATGGTGATGGTTGCATGCACACAGTCACAAGCACAGAAGAAAAATATTCTCTTTCTTTTCTTTTGTTTCAACTGTCTTTTATTGTTTTTTTTGCATTAATTACAAATCTCACATGACATTCTTATGCGGCAATATCAGCACATCAGCTTACAAAATCTGGTCTAGAATGAAATGAAGTAAGGGGGGGAACGACTCACCCTTAACATAATACATAATACAAACAGTACAAACATCCCTTGTAAAAATAATACTAAAAAATAAATAAATAAATAAATAGAAAAGATTGGTTCTACCACCAATACTATATACACACACATATAAATACATACATATATACATAAAGAAACATAAAGCCATGATGATGATGATAATAATAATAGACTGAAATACACATATAGATCACAGATAAATAAATACATTAAAATTAAAAGGAAAAAAAAAAAACAAAAAAAACAACAAAAAAAAACAACAAAAAAACAAAACAAAACAAAACAAAAAAACACGAGAGAGAGAGGGGGAAGAGGGGGGGGGGGGGCTTCACGAGGGCCTCAGTCTGCTACTTTTGCACCTGGTAAGTTGTTGAAATAGTCCAAAAAGGGCTTCCATGTTTCAGAGTACCTCCTAGCAGAACCCTGGCTACGGTACCGTAATTCTTCTAACTTTAAATGTGTCGCCACATCTCTGACCCACCGAGCGTGTGAAGGTGGAGCCCTGTCCTTCCACTTAAGGAGAATAAGTCGGCGGGCCAGAAGAGAGGCGAAGGCAAGAGAGCTTGATTGACAACCTGAAAGGGACATCCCTTCTGGAGCCACGCCAAATATAATAGTTACAGGGTTAGGTGTTAAGTTGCATGAGTACATAAGAGAGAGAGTCTCAAAAACGGAGGTCCAAAATGGGACAATAGATCGACAAGAAAAAAACATGTGAGTTTCCTTCTTTTCTTTTGCTGCAAGAATAAATTGCATTAATATTTGACAGTTTGTGACAAACATGACACAAACCAGAAATATATATGCAGACAAGAGGAGAGAGAAAAAGAAAAAAAGAAAAAAAAACAAAAAAACAATGCAGCCGAGCGGACCAATCACAGAGCTTGTGGTCCGCGTCGATTCGATGTGTAGTTACATTTTGGAGGCGGTGCACGTCAGCTACGTGTGTAGGCCTCTGCGTAGGTACGGGAGCTACGCTGGTCTCCTGCGTAGGGTACACCATCGCCATTCGAGGCAGAAGTATAAATCAGTCTTAACAGATTTAGCTGCATTGTTTACCAATATGAAGCTAACGTAAGCTGACAGTTTTACCTCACCTGACGGTCTGAGGTGTCAACAAGCAGAAGCTAAATGTGTCTGAACTCTTTTCAGCGGATTGATTTGACATGACGTGTGATCAGTGTTCCTCTGGCGTTGCTCATGTTAGGGAAAGTCAATAACCGTTGTCAAGGGGTTTTAACCAATCAGAATCAAGCATCGTAATGACAAAAGATAAATATGAATCATCTCCATCTTTTGAGTCCGTATGCTCAAAGCTGGAGTCTCTATCCAAGTCCAGACCTGTGCTGATTTTGATGAGCTCTGCAAATGTCTCTCTTTCTTTTCTTCTCAGCACTCCTTCCTCTTGTTTCCCTCCATGTTGCACGGTGACTTCTTACATCACATGCACAAGAAAAGCCTTTTGTTTTCCTGTAATTTCTCTGCGTGCACAACCCAGAACATTTACAACACTTAGCATTTGCGTCCCTCGCTGAATCATTGCACCTGTGCTGCAGCGTGTGTCCGTGTGACCGTAAGCTACAGCTGTTTGGAAGAAGAAGAAGAAGAAGAGCAAAGGGGTTTTTAGTGGAGGCATTAACATCAGTTTGTCATTGCACGAAAAGGTCACCTCTTTATCTCTCTCTGGGTCTCATGCGGCATTATTTCACAATCTGATATCCGTCCATAGAGCGCTGAACCACAGAGGTACCGCTGACCCTCTCTTTCTAACAGGACAGTAACCTTTTACTTCCTGTTTCCCACAAAGGCCACCCTGTCTCTGCAGCAGCTCATAAACCTGTTCTCCTCCGTGTGTGTCTGCGCCTGTTTGTCTCCCTTTATGCCTGTGTGTGAGTGTAAGCTCGGGCGAGGCTGATGGCTGTTTATATGAAGCAGAAGAGTGTATCCATGCTGAAATGACTAATTGGGAAACATAGTGTACGAGCTCATTTGACGCACCGAGCAGCTTATTCTCTTTGCATGAATGACTGCAGGTTTATACCCTGAACGCAGCACTCCTTACCTCACCGAGGAGACTGTTTGTTTTAATTTCATACTCAGTGATAGATTAGGAGAATCTCTTCACAGCATTGTGCTCTTGTTCAGTCTTGTTTGTATTTTGTTTTCCACCCTGAGGGACTTCATCTTCCCTCCTCCTCCTCCTCCTTCCTCCCGCACCTCTGCTCCGACTGCTGCCACAAGCTTGGCATCAAAGGGCCGTTAAAGAGGCCGCTTCTAAATGAACTTGACAGCAAAGCCAAGGCGTGGTGATATGGGTGGACATGCAAATCAATATTTCACATCATCAGCCTCTGGTTGGTGGAGCATGGGGACAGGATGGCAGGGTGCGGCCGACGCTGTCATTGATTTAGACCACAAGAGGAGTCAGAGCGGTGCACGGCGAGGGCTTCGTGGTCGCGTCTCAGACTGGAGCTGTAGATACTGCCGAGTCAATCAAACTCCAGATATCTGTAGGAGGGTTTGTTGTTGCAGATGCTAGCAGCAGTATGAAACATGCATGAAGTGCTTCAGCTGATCACCGTGTGCCGTGGCCTGGTTCTAAAGGATGTTATGTTAACGATGACCTGGAACAATCAGGCTCTTAAAGGTTTGCTCCTCATTGAGGCGATAGAGCGTCACAGCTCCACTCTCTGCTGTGAGATCTGTGCATGCAGAAGGAGTTAATAGCATAGATTTTCAACTGTACTTGATGAAATCTGGTTGTTTTGGTCAGGATTATGCTCAAATATATGTTCCTCAACTATATCTAAGTTCCCTATTAAGAGCCAACCTTCGATTTAGTAAATTCCTGGTTTATTCCCGTTTATTCCCATGGAAAGTTTCCAACTTTATAAATTCCAGGAATTTTGCAACCCTACATCTCAGTGCCATCAATACAACTGATCAGCCGTGACATTATGGCCACATGGAACAAGAGCTCGCCCATTCATTGTACTTTCTGAAGCTTTTACATTGTCAGTTTTTGTTGATACAGCAGAAAGGTGATTGTTCTTCTTTATATTTATAGTTGACGTCATATTCTCCATCTGTTGGAGTTTTCATTACTGTGCCCTGATTTAACACTCAGATCTTTCATGACATTCAGACTACATCTGTGAGCTTTGGTCATGCGTCCCCAGGGCTCCTCTCACACTGAGTTTAGTAGAGTTTTTAATTCTTAAATTTTCCAGATTTATCATGAAGTCAAGAAATTGATGTTCCCACAACTCCAAGTGCTCCATTAGGTTTAGAGTGTGCGAAGGGAGGAGGAGTCTTCTGCATTGATGACATATGTGTTGAAGGATGTGTATGCATGTAAAGAGATATAGAGACAAACAAACATGGCTATTGTTAGCACTCACAACTGTCATGCTAGCATTATCCAGTTGTACTGGTGACACGATATCAGGAGAAAAGTTATAACACATATATAATATTGTAACAGCTCTACTGTTTGTTAAACCTGTTCAGTGTAGATGCTCTGAATTCCTACAGTGCTGACAGTCAGTGAAGGCATCAGGAGAGGTGTAGAGTGTGTGAGCTGGAGAGAGGAGAGACAAGAGGAGAAGTTCTTCATTCATTCAAACATTGATTGTTGCTTTGTTGGTTGTCGTGGTAACGGCCGACAGTGACCGATTATTAAAGATCAACGTGTTCACCAATCGGCTCGTCATCACTACAGCGTCCGGACGGACGCTACAGTACATCTACATTTCTGTAGGACTTACTAAATGTCATTAATTCTTCTGCTTGTCAGAGCCCCCGTGGTGAGAGCTTTTTAGACTCTGATCCGGACTACAGTCCTGAGCAAAGACCCTCATCGGGTCAGAGGGGACAGGCCCGAGGTGGAGCGAGAGGGGCAGTCAGTAGAGTCAGGGGAAGCAGAGGCAGGAGACGGGGAGTGAACGCCGGGGAAATGTACGCTCTGCAGGAGGCGGGCAGAACGGCAGGACAGGATCTGATTGGTTTCATCATTTGGCTCCTGATGGCAGGGATTGTTTGGTGTTTTCCCAGGTTTACTCCGGCTGTAGAGAGCAGCTTTTTTTTACCTCTTTCTTAAAAAAAAATTATGTATTGATTACCATCAGGACATAAAGATCATTTTAACCAGGAGAACAAAAAGTGGATCTGAATCTGACGACCAACCCCAGCTTTAAGAGTATAAAGTAGAGAAACTCGCACACACACTTGCTTGTCGTATATGTTTCTGGCTTCATGCATGCTGCAGTTTTGGAAAATGTCCACTGTCGCTACATTTCCATTCACACATGCAACAACATGTCTGAACATTCTCAGGTGTGCAGTGAATGAGTAAACGGGGTTAAACTGAGTACCGGCTATTAGCGCTGATGTTTGTGAGCAAGAGGATTTTGCAGTGAGCTTCATCTGCATGGAAAGGGGGCATTGTTTCCTGAGTGTGTGCACACACTGCTGGCTGAAGCATGTGCAATGCTTGGAGCACAGACTCAGTTATGGGTGTTCTGAATATCAGACTGGTTCTTATGGTGTAACGGTGAAACCTGTTCTGCGGCAGTTCAGCTCAACGTTTAGGGAAAGATGGTTTGGAAGCTGTTTATCACACCGGAATGACATCTGCGCTTTGTTTACACACACACACTGACACAAACACACACACACACACACGTTCGTCGTCTCATTGTAGAAAGAAAGGATCAGTGTGAGCAAAGCAGATGGAAGGCATATGGAAGCAAAGACAATCCCTCCTCATTGAATTGTTCCATTTAGTGCTACACACCAGCTAAGCAATGTGTCACAACACGAGCAGTATTGATGCAGCCTGGCAGCCGCGGCGTGAACAGCAAACATGTCATTCAGTTGTAAATTATGTTACACGCAAGGTCACCTTGTGTAAAGGTTGGGGAGGAGGAGGAAATGAGCTGAGGGTGTAATCTGTTTCCTGGTGTCAGAGATATATATCTGGGCGAGGAAATGGAGACACATGCAGTTAAACTGGCAGATAACACAAACACAAACATTGCACACATGTCTGTATTTATGAGCCGGAGAGAGCAGGCGGCTCTCGCACATTTGATGCCATAAATCACACAATCCAGTAAATTTAACCTGGGCTCAGAATAAAAAGTGTCCTCCGGTATTGATTGGTTAATCAGGTGTAGTAAAATCAATCACTTCAAACAAAGAGACTCGTATAAACGTATGCAGATGCAGCGCCGCGTCTTGCAGCTGGCATCGTCTTATTAGCTTTACTAATTCTCCAACCTTGAGTGACTTTCAACTCGGAGCCGCGCTCCCTCAAGGATACATGTCTTAGCATAATACAGAGAGCTTAGGAGTCATTGAGATGTGGTCCCTTTGCTCCGTTAGACACTGCCAGGCGAGGATCCTCCCTCCCCCCCACACCAGCTCTCTGCCAGCACAATGCCAACTCTGTGCCGCTGCAGCTTGGGCACCCTTGACCGTTGACTCTGTCTCATTCACACCTCCCCTCCCCCCAGACGCACAGAGTACACTGAGGCTGTGTTCTGAGGCTTCACTTCCACTTTGACTGAGGATGTTTAATAAACTGCTAAATCAACAATACTGCAAAACAAGCAGCCGTCAAACATGAGTCTTTACTTTGAATAATAAAAAAAGTACAAATAAATATATATGAAATAAAATAATAGTAATGATAATAAAAGTAATAAAACAAATAAAAAAGAAAAGAAAAAATAATAATACAAAAGTTAAAATAAACAAATAGAAATGATAATAGTTGTAATGATAGAAAATAAAAAAAGCAATAAAATAATAATAATAAAATAAAAAGTAATACAATAATACTACTACTAATAATAATAATAAGAATTATAATATTATTAAAGCAAAAAAAAGTAATAAGAAGAATAGTAGTGAAGTGTGCTTGAGCTGGTTATGGTTCTGTTTACTTGAGTTTGGTTCTGGTTCTGGTTATGTTAGCTTGAGTTGGTTTTGGTTCTGTTTGCTTGAGTTGGTTTTGGTTCTGTTTGCTCAAGTTTAGTTCTGTTTCTGTTTCCTTGACTTTAGTTCTGGTTATGTTTGCTTGAGTTGGTTCTGGTTCTGTTTGCTTGAGTTTGGTTCTGCCAGCTTGAGTTGGTTCTGGTTCTGTTTGCTTGAGTTTGGTTCTGGTTCTTTTTGCTTGAGTTTGGTTCTGGTTCTGGTTCTGTTTGCTTGAGTTGGTTTTGGTTCTGTTTGCTTGAGTTGGTTTTGGTTCTGTTTGCTCGAGTTTAGTTCTGTTTCTGTTTCCTTGACTTTAGTTCTGGTTATGTTTGCTTGAGTTGGTTCTGGTTCTGTTTGCTTGAGTTGGTTCTGGTTCTGTTTGCTCGAGTTTAGTTCTGTTTCTGTTTCCTTGACTTTAGTTCTGGTTATGTTTGCTTGAGTTGGTTCTGGTTCTGTTTGCTTGAGTTTGGTTCTGCCAGCTTGAGTTGGTTCTGGTTCTGTTTGCTTGAGTTTGGTTCTGGTTCTGTTTGCTTGGAATGGTTCTGGTTCAGTTTGCTTGAGTTTGCTTCTGGTTCTGTTTGCTTGACTTTAGTTCTGGTTCTGTTTGCTTGAGTTGGTTCTGGTTCTGTTAGCTTGAGTTTGGTTCTGGTTATGTTTGCTTGACTTTAGTTCTGGTTATGTTTGCTTGAGTTTGGTTCTGGTTCTGTTTGCTTGAGTTTGCCTCTGGTTCTGTTTGCTTGAGTTTGGTTCTGGTTCTGTTTGCTTGAGTTTGCCTCTGGTTCTGTTTGCTTGAGTTTGGTTCTGGTTATGTTTGCTTGAGTTTGGTTCTGGTTCTGTTTGCTTGAGTTTGGTTCTGGTTCTGTTTGCTTGAGTTTGGTTCTGGTTCTGTTTGCTTGAGTTTGGTTCTGGTTCTGTTTGCTTGAGTTTGGTTCTGGTTATGTTTGCTTGACTTTAGTTCTGGTTCTGTTTGCTTGACTTTAGTTCTGGTTATGTTTGCTTGAGTTGGTTCTGGTTCTGTTTGCTTGAGTTGGTTCTGGTTCTGTTTGCTTGACTTTAGTTCTGGTTATGTTTGCTTGACTTTAGTTCTGGTTCTGTTTGCTTGAGTTGGTTCTGGTTCTGTTTGCTTGAGTTGGTTCTGGTTCTGTTTGCTTGACTTTAGTTCTGGTTCTGTTTGCTTTAGTTTGGTTCTGGTTCCGTTCTGTGGATATGTTTGCAGTTTTTTGTTAATTTGTACAAAAAAAAAGTTTGATTAAAATACTAAACAAAAGTAAGAATGGTTTTGTAACAGAATAAATGCACTTGAGGCTTCTCATAAAAACACCGTACATAAAGAGGTTTCAACACAGAAACCATTCTTTTTTGTTAAGTTAAGGTTAAATATGCGGCTACAAAAGATCCTAAAGTAAGAGCCGTTCAGGAGTCAAAAGAGCCGGCTCTCTGAAAAGAGCTGAACTTCCCTTCACTAACGCACACCCATTCAAAGAAGACAATCTTTACAGCAGAAATAAACATGTTCACAGCCTGGTTCAAAAAACAGTTCAGGTCTGAAAAGTTAATTTCTCTCTGCACACACTGTACGGGGTGAATTAATTATAACTTGTTATTATTGAAGATATTAAACTTATGAGTTTTCCATAATAAGGGCGTGGCTGACTTGATTGACAGGCGGGCTCCCTGTTAGCTGTTAGCAGAGACACTAAAGGCCCGCCTCTTTACCTCACACTAGCTCCACAGAAGTTAGGTTGAGTTCAGCATTTCCAATATGGCACCCGCCGCGGTCGGCTTCAGAAACAGATGGCTTCCCCGTGTGTTGGGGCGTTAAAGTCGGATCCTTCTGCCAAATATTCAGCTGAGACTTAGATATGTGTTTCTAAGTTTTCATAGCTGCAGATTTTCTTGTCTTTTACACTTAATACCTGTCTATAATTCAATATAATACATAATTCATGTAGTTTAGTAAATGTCAGTGATTAAGGGCTGGAGAACTTTCACAACACTGATGCAGTCACATTACTGCATACATGAACAAAGGAACCACACATTCCTCATTATCTCATATTTTGCAGTCCTTACTTTGACTCCTCACTCTCAAATTTGCTCTCCAAATAAAATCCATCTTGCATTCTCACATATTTTTTTTCCATTATTCATATAAACAACACTCTTATCATCAAATGTCCTTCTTTCACAGGGTAATGTGCCAAACACGGGGAGACAGTCAAGGTCAATCCATCCCCGTGGTCCCCAGCTGGCACTAACCCCGGTGACGAGGGTGTCTGGGAGAGGGAGATGTTTTCATGCTGGGATGCACAATTTGTCCAGTGTTTACTCTCCTGTCCATTTGCATCACTGACAGTAGACCTGAGTGACATCAACATGAGGCCACAGTCACAGAGTGCCGTGGCTTTTTTTTATTTTATTTTTTTAAAGTTAGCTCAGAAAAAAAGAGAATCTCTCCCAGGCTGCAGACGAGGCGTGCATGTACTGTGCAGTCATGTACACACGCAGGATTCTTATGTTATGCAGACTTTCTCTGTACTCCATCTCCAACATGACGCAGGTCTAACTATAACCTTTGTGTTTCATCTTAATCTGAAAGGATTGTTAGACTGGTGCAGGATGTTTTAACCTTTGAAATAGAGCTGCAACCATTATTATGATTATTCATCGACTGTATCAGTCAGTTTCAAACCATAATGTTAAATATTTGCTGTTCCATCCTCTGAAATGGGAGGATGTGCTCCATATCCTTTCAAAATAAGAGTCTGTTGGACTCATGCTTTGGCAAAAGATGCAGGTCAACAAACCACTGTGGGTTATGGAAAAATTGGAGAACTAATTTCATGGTTTTTTTTATTCTATAGGTAATTATTCATGTTTTAATTGTTAGAATATTTGCAGATTGATAAGTACTGTACATAAAAATGACAGAGCCAGGTTAGCAGATTTGCGCTTGCTCAGGCCAAGAAATCCAAGGTCGTCCCTTCACTCAATCAGCCTCTAAGGACGACAGAAGTTAGAGCATTGAAAGAGGTCATTGACTTCAAATATCTGAGGTCAAGGATCAACTCGTCAGACCAGGACAGACCTCGTCAAATTACAGAGACTTTGCATTTCTCTGCTCCTCAAATGCATCTACCTGTTACATTTCACCACAGTCCTTTGAGACCTCTGAGTGTGAAAACTAGCCTGGTGTCACTGTGATCTCGAAAGTTGGACATTTCAAGATGCCAGTCGGATACAGTCAATCAATTTTTGTTTGTATAGCGCCAAATCACCAAGACAGGGTAAGACTCAGTCTGACCCCACCTTAATCCACCATGAGCATTGCACATCGCAGTATTTAGCTAGTTACAGCAGAGAGGACAAACTTCCTTTAACAGGCAGAAACCTCCAGCAGGACCAGACTCATGTTAGACACACATCTGCTGAGACCGTGTTGGAGAGAGGGATAGAGGAGAATAAGAGAGAGAGGGAGCGGTGATAATGATGAGACGAGTAGTAGTAGCTGTTGCTGCTGGAGTCCAGCACGTCCGTATCAGCTGGAGTCTTGAACGTCCACAGCAGCAGAGATCCAGAGGAACCTACGAGACTAAGGGAGCTCAGGGACTCCAGAAAGGTCTAAGAAATAGAGAAGAGAGGGAGACCAGAAGGAAGAAAAAGAGCAGAATAAATGGTGAAGGAATGGATAGAATGAAATGAGACATAAAGGATGAAGAAACGTGGAAAGAAAAAAAAAGAAAGAAAGAAAGAATGAAGGAAGAAAGAAAGAAAGGAAGGAAGGAAGGAAGGAAGGAAGGAAGGAAGGAAGGAAAGAAAGACAGAAAGTAGGAAGGAAGGAAGAAATTAGGAAGGAAGGAAGGAAGGAAGGAAGGAAGGAAGGAAGGAAGGAAGGAAGGAAGGAAGGATGAATAACAGACCCCAAAAAAGGAATCTACAGCAGAGATCCAGAGGAACCTACGAGACAAGGGAGCTCAGGGACTCCAGAAAGGTCTATGGTTAGTAACTTTAATGGGACAGGAAGAGTTAAAGTAAGAGACAGGAAGACAGAGGAGAGAGAGGGAAAGACAGGATCCCAGTGTGTCAGTCTAAGCCTATAGCAGCATAACTAAGACCTGGTCCAAGCCTGATCCAGCTCTAACTATAAGCTTTATCAAAAAGGAAAGTTTGAAGCCTCCTCTTAAAAGTAGAGAGGGTGTCTGCCTCCAGGACTCTGACTGGTAGATGATTCCAAAGGAGAGGGGTCTGGTAACTGAAGGTTCTACTACCTCCCATACTAGGCAGAAACCTCCAGCAGGACCAGACTCATGTTAGACACATATCTGCTGAGACCTACCGTGTTGGAGAGAGGGATAGAGGGAGATGAAGAGAGAGAGAGATGATAGTGGGGAGACGGAGAGTAGTAGTTGTAGCAGCTGGAGTCTGGCACGTCCACAGCAGCAGAGATCCAGAGGAACCTACGGGACAAGGGAGCTCAGGGACTCCAGAAAGGTCTATGGTTAGTAACTTTAATGGGATGGGGAGAGTTACAGTAAGTGATGAAGGGGTTGGGGGGAAGCATAACTAAGAGCTGGTCCAAGCCTGAGCCAGACCTAACTATAAACTATAACATCAGAATCACCTCCTGAATTGGGACTCCTACTTGTTGAAACTCAGTTATCACGTTTTTTATTGGCGGATATAACGGACTCTCCTGTGACGGGAGCGGCCATCTTGTTTGTTTACAAAGTGTCTCATCTTGTAGAAATAAAGGACAGTGATTGGTCAGGTGGATCAGGAATGATGACAGCGGCTCCACAGTCACCTGTCAGCTGGCTGCTAACGCCCGGCTGTATGAACCCATCAGAGCAGGTTATCAAGATATGAAACCGTGACTTTAGAAGACGCTCGTTCTCACCCTCTAAGAAGCTCTGATCCAGTCATCACAATCATTTGGTCACCTTGGTTGTTTCATTAAAACCTTTCATGTTGTTCCAACGCTCATCAGAAAACAACCATCAGAGAGTGTAGCCGGGTACATCTGATTGATATCCAGGTATGCTTTGGGAGGTGTAGAGATGTAGCGTATTACATAAGCAGAGCTCTGCCTGGATGTGTAGTCACACCTGATGATGAGCAGAATGACCTGATTTCCTGTGTCCCAGGAGACAGATGTGTGCAGATGAAGGAGCGCGGTGCATCAGGCCTGCTTTCACTTCTCCTCCTCCAACCTGTCATGGAATCAATCCTGCCTTTAGATGTGCTCTCCACCGGGAACGAATCAGAGAAGGTGCTGTGGTTAACCTTCTCTGTCTTTTCTCTCACTCTCTGTTTCTATCTGTGAACACATCTATCCATCCATCCTTATGTTTTGTCATCCTCTCTCTTCTCCTTCCTCCTCAGAGATTAGCTCTCTGTCTCTTCCCTCTCACTCATGCTGACTTTCTTTCCGCCTTGCTCTCTTTTTATCTCTCCACATCTCCTCCTCCCTCTCCCTCTCTCCCTCTCTCTTCCTCTCTCTCCCTGTCTTTGCAGCGCAGCAGCTCTCGGAGCTGAGGGACTATGATTAGGACAGAAGAGAACTGGCTGTAAGACAGAGACAAACTCAGAACTGGGTCATCATTGTTTCTGTGTGAGGGCCCGCTCGCTCGCTCGCTCTCTCGCTGGCTCGCTCTGCAGATGAAAAGCTTGAAGACGAGAGCAGCAAACGGCGCTCGATGCAGCCCCAGACATTTCTGGGCTACAGAAACACTCATGCAAAGGAGTGAAAGCAGCTGCAACACAGGATTTATGTAATAAGAGCTGAATAAAACATGCTGCCGGCCCGCTTTCTCCATCTCTGAACCCTTCCAGTTAGTAGTCATCGGTCGGTCGTAGCTGCAGGACGGAGGAGCGGCACGGTCACACAGAACGCGGCCAGCAGGGAAAACCTTGGTTGTCACAGGGTAATAGTATTTTGACATCGATTCACCATTTTTCTCCTGCTCTCTCACGCTCCGTCTCTCCTTCCTGTCCTCTCTGCACTCATCTCTCGCTCTCTCTTTCTCTCTGTCTTCCACCCCTTTAGCAGACCGTCTGACAGGGTCTGTCCCACTGGCCAACCATTCAGCACTCATCATGCGCATCATTTCCTCTCATCATTCCCCCCGGTGTGCTTCTTCCATCTCCTCTGGCCTGTTCTCTCGCCATCAACCACTCCCCACAAACCTTCCTCCTCCTCCTCCTGTGTGTGTGTGTGTGTGTGTGTGTGTCTCTCTCAGTGTGCAGCGTATAGCGGTGGCATTTATGGGTATGC
Source organism: Notolabrus celidotus (assembly GCF_009762535.1). NCBI lineage: Eukaryota > Metazoa > Chordata > Actinopteri > Labriformes > Labridae > Notolabrus > Notolabrus celidotus. Next base: position 3,197,553 of record NC_048275.1, read on the forward strand.
ATGCTTTTACATGGAGCCTGCTTCTCTATACTGTTTAAGTGTGTGCCAGCGTGACAGCACATAATATTATCACACAGAAAGGATGAGTAACAGTGTGCTGGGGGGTAAAAGAGGACGAGGTATCACTTTGAGACCACCAGGAAGTCATAAAACATAGATATGTTTCATGTCAGAGCTTCAAACTTTCAGTTTAATCTTAATAAGTGTCTCACTTTATCACCCGGCTATCTTCCTGATCTTCAGGCTGTGTATGATGCTTGATTCTGATTGGTCCAAACCCCTTGACGACGGTTATTAACTTTCACTAACCTGAGCAGTAACATGAACCGCAGAGCTCAGAGAAGAAGGAGAGCTGAATGAGGACAGTTTCATGTTCAATCCAACAGGCAGAGAAGAATCCATCACCATGGAACGATCACTGACGAGGAATCACTGAGACTGATTTTAAAAACTGTAAACATAAATCATTTTAAACCCTTCTGGGTGGTCGAGACCCCTCTGCTTCACATCAGGGTCTTGTCTCACCCTGTCTGGGTTCTTCTTCCCATAGCAACCTGCTAATAGTACGTTATCCCTTACTTAGATTCCTTTATGAATGACCCACAGGCTTTGCTTTGTGTTTCTGCGACTGAATATTGAGATTATTTTTGAAGTTTGCTCAAGAAAATGTACAAAACATGACATCCAACAGAGATGGAAGGCTCATTCTGCTTTAAAGGAAGACAGAAAAAAGCCGTGTCGGTGACAGAGCAAAGGCCAGCTTCATATCATTACCTGGACATTTTGCTCAGAGACATTCTTACAAGACGTTTAATCTTTGCAAAAGAAAATAATTAACTATCTGCATGCACTAAGTTATATTTGGCGGTATGTCTCTGTTCTGGGAGCTCCCTGCCCTTCCACCTGCCTACGTGGAATGCCAAAGCCTAAGGCAGGGAGAGCACACCTCCCCTCTCTCTCATATATATATATATCGGCCTTTTTGCCTCTTTTTATTTGATAGGACAGCTGAAGAGAGACAGGTAATGTGGGGAGTAGAGAGTGGGGGAAGACATGCAGGAGATGGTTGACCGGCCGGGAATCGAACCGGCGACCCCTGCGACAAGGACTGTAGCCTCTGTTTGTGAGGCGCTTAGACCACTAGGCTACCAGCGCCCCCTCCCCTCTCTTTCATGTGCATGCATGAAAAGTCAAGGCAGGGAGAGCAGCAGCAAAGACCCTCGGGGTACAGAACAGAGCGAGCATCAGTGACAATACATATGAGACTGGAAAAATCACGGCCAAATTCAACCAGATCCGTCTCCGGTCCGTCTCAGCACCGGATCAGATAGGTTTCTATTCTAGTCACTGTGTTAACTTCCACTGGATCCGCTCCGTTGCGTTCCAGTTGTGTATCTGATCCAGCAGGTCGGAGTCCTCCGGATCAGATACACAAGACTTCTATTTGTGCCGGATGCCGGAGCACGACGCATCAATCTCAACAGAGCAGATGGAGCGGGACAGGAAGTCAGGTTTCACCAAAACAAAATGAAAACATCTGGTTAATTTTCAGAATAAAAAACTCTGTTTTATCACCAGATCGTATTTCACTTAACTACAACAACAAACCAAAGTCATGATGAGCGGAGCCAGGCCTGGAGTCAACAGGTCAGAGGTTTTCAGAGGACCAGAAAGACAACATGGATGAGGAGAGGAGGAGGAGGAGAATCCTTGATTCAGGGAAAACCTTGGTCACATGACTCCAGCTGTCCGGCGGTCCTGCTCCGTGCTGCGTTCTGAAAACACAACCGGTGGGTGTTGACGGACGAGAGAGCATGGAGCCGGACTGGACTTGGATCTGGTGGAAGTCCTGTGTCATACTTTCTGTCCCATGACATTTTTTATACTTTAAAATTTAAACTATCTTTCCTTAAGAAGTCTGGTTAAAGAGAGACGTGCGTGAGGTGTCTCATTCTGTAAATCCGGCTCCTCATAGAGCAGGAAAGAAAGATGTCCCTGAATCAGAAGGTGAACCACACTGACTCTCCTCTCAGCCGCACCATGACACGGCGATCTCTCTGAAAAGAATCAGCTGAGTCAGTGAATGATGACCCTTCATCCTGCACACAGCAGAGCCCTGTACGCACGTCTGCAGGCTTACAAACATGGCACTAAATGAAGCCCTCTGTCTCTGCATGTTTTTGTGTTTTCCCTCTTCATGGTGCATTCAGTGTGTGTCAAACCTTTACAGCGGATCAGAATTAGAGGAGCCTTGGCCTACTTTCCAAACCATCGAGGAGCAAATAATCAGCCTGAGCCGAGGATTTGCCTGGCACTCTCTCAAATGTCTCGGCTGCTTGTGAAACATCCTTTTTTCTGCGAGTGTTTGGTTTCACCGAGACGCTCAGGAGCAGTCTGTGAAGCTTTGACTGAGAGGATACTGAGACCTCTACTGCCATCTAGAGGCTGACTGCAGGAGGTTCAAGAGAGAGGGCTGTGTGTCTTCTGCACCAAATGATCTGCATTTTATCAATCGAAGCCCTGTAGCTTTAAATGTGTTTAACTTAAAGGCACTATGAGGAGTTTTTCACCAGCTGAGAAACAGACTGAAACGCACACTGATGCCTCTTTATGATCTTCAAAAGCAAACAAAACCATGAACAACAACACTGATACCTTCTCTGTTGTCATTTTAATGCCGTAAACCACTCAGAGGGGGTAGGTGTCAGACCACATGATTGATATTTGGCTTTAGAAACACCCTATTTCCTCTTTTTTCATGTCAAATAATCACATCCAGTGATACATCTGGCTGTTAAAAGACAGCAGGGTGAGGTTTTTGTTGAAAGCACTACTTTTGCATGTACAGAATAAGAAATAAGAGGTATCACTTTGTCCACAATGGAGCACCTAAATTGATATAAATCAAAAGTTCCTCACAGCAGCTTTAAAGAGCTTCATTAAATCATGAGAGTCTGGTCATGATTGGCTGCAGCAAAGTTTAATAAAGCTGCAGAAATACAACATTTAACAACTGAAAACACAGGTAAACATAACCTTGGACACGTCCCAGAAAGGGGGGCGGTGGTTGAGTGAGTCAACGCTCGATCTAATGTCCTTGTCACACCTTGTTTTTTAATATATATATATTTTGGGGCTTTTTTTGCCTTTATTGGATAGGAGAGCTATAGAGAGACAGGAAATGTGGGGAGTAGAGAGAGGGGGATGACATGAAGGAAATGGTCGACCGGCTGGGAGTCAAACCGGCAACCTCTGCAACGAGGACTACAGCCTCTATACTTGGAACACTTAAACCGCTAGGCTACCAGCACCCAGGCCCTGTCACACTTTGACAATTTAGCCAGCGTATGCCGGCTTATAAAAAACTTGGCGAGGACGCTGGCGTACGTCGAGTTATAGGTACGTTTTGTATAAGTTAAGAGCACGATGAAGCATGCTGGTATATGTCGTAGTACGGCGACCATGCAGCTTATGGATCATACGTCCGGCATACGCCTGCCATAAGTTGTAGGTAAGTTATCATTGACACACGTTCACACACGTAGAGCTGTGTGTCTGCGTGTGTGTGAGTGTGAGAAGCCTTGAAGCCCTCACTCAGTGTCAAACAGCAGAGCCTCTGGAACAGAAGCTGAAGCCAGCATGTCAGAGTCAAAGTCTTCTTTATTGTCAAAGTATGTACTAGACATACTGAGGATTTCATATTGTGTTTCTCTCTCAGACCCTCAGTGTTGATTTCGGGGGGGTCAGTGACCGGGTTAAGTCTGTGAAGGGGGCACTATGGGAAGAGGGGGGAAAACAGGGAGAGAGTTCAGCATCCTGACTGCCTGGTGGATCAAACTGTCCCTCAGTCTGCTGGTTCTGGTTCTGGCCTGGAGACTGTGTAGTCTCCTTCCTGATGGCAGCAGGCTGAAGAGGCTGTGAGACGGGTGGGACGGGTCGCCTGCGATGCGTAGGGCTTTTCGGGTGAGGCGGGAAGAGTAAATGTCATGTAGGGAGGGGAGAGAGACACCAACAGTCTTCTCAGCTGTTCTCACGATGCACTGGAGGGTCATTCGTCAGGACGCAGTGCAGGCCCCGTATCACACAGGGATGCTGCTGGTGAGAATGCTCTGGATGGTGCCTCTGGAGAAGGTGCGCATGTCGGAGTCTGCTGGTGTTCAACGATAAAGCTGCTGTTGTTGAATTCAATGAAGTTCAGAATGTGATGTTTCTGAAAGCACTGCAGTCAATGAGTGTGACTTCCTGTAAAGAGCAGAGGCTGTGCTCCTGCTGGTTTCACTCCTCTGACTCTCTCCACGGCTCATCATGTTCTTACAAAGAGAGAGAGACTGCAGAGTTTTTAATAACACACACCTTTTTTAATCACCAATGAAGAGCATCTCATTTCAACACCGTCATTAACGAGCTGCAGCCTTTTTATACACTTCACCTGTGTTATTACGCTGCTGCACGCTTTGCACAAGTGGACTATAGTTGGGCAGAAGTTATGAATATGATATGTATACGCCCAATATTGAAAAAAGCATCAGCGTATGTCAGCGTTTTAGAGGCAACGCTGGCTAAATCGTCAAGGTGTGACAGGGCCATAAAGGTTGTTGGTCCTGCAGTTGCACGCCAAAGTGTCCTTGTGCAAGACGCTGAACCCCAAACTGCTCCTGGACACAGTCAGCAGTATCTGCATGCGGCGTGAATGAGTGTAAAATTGCATGAACAAGCTAATGCGTCTTCCTCCAATGCATTCAATCTACCTTTAAAACATTAAAGACACGACGCACTCTCACTCAGAAAGCAGAATCAAGTCTCATGAATGTGCCACCGAGCGAAGCCTGCAGCTCCCAGCATCACTCAGCAGAGTATTCTTAATAATCAGTGATTGTGCATGTGTCAGGGATCAAACCTTTAAGCTGTGTTCCCATGCAGAGCACAACTCCTCTCCAGGGATGAGGTTTTGGGATCCCTCTCTGCGTTTGCTCTGCAGGGATGAGGGTCTTAAAAAAAGAGTCCCGGGGCTTTAATTTACTCCCCGCTCTGGGACGTTTGTGCAGCTTCCTCTCTTGTCAGCGGACTAATCTGCCTAATCTTCACAGGTGTTTGAAACTCCGTGGAAAAGCAGACACCAAAGGGGTTAGAGGAACCTTTGAGAAGCTCCTGAGACTGAACTTAAAGACCTGGGTACTTTCAGCAGCCTGATGTTTCCTGATTACAGAAGTTACTCCAACAAACAGTATGATTTTTTAGAGTTTCTTCTCAGACGAGCCCCCCCCCCCCTCCTCGCGGCACAGAAGTAATGCCAGAGCCGTCCCCGGTGCCAGGAAGTGCCCTCAGGTTTATAAATGAACTAGTTGTTGTGCAGAGTGTGGGAAGATTTTTCTTATTACACAAATAACCCGACATCAGCTACCAGAAGAAGAGAAAGCTGGGGATCATCAGAGGCTTAAACCTTGAAGTATTTTCCACCTCCTGTTTTATTTGATTTCTCCTCTTTGTTATGACTTCTCTCCCTCGCTCTCCTCCGACTAAACAACTCAAACATCCCGTCCAGCTTTAAGCTGATTGTGCTCTACAGTGATTCCCCTAATCACCGTTTTCATCTTGCTTTAATTAAACCTGTTATTGTCCCGAGACACACGCCATTATGCTCTCCATACTTCACAGAGAATGGATTAGAAAATGACGAATACCTTATGCTGACCTTTCTCAATCACTGCCTGCTGGCAAGGCTGAGCAAAGTCATTTCAGCAACATATTTATCAATCCAGAGCACACCTTCAACTTAATCCTAATGGTCTTTTCATTAGCCCGTTAATTGAGCTCCATGGAGAGTGTTAAAACGTCTCAGCAGCTTTTGAAAAGTGGTCGCATGTCAGAGCCGGCCTTCACACATTCATTCCAAGTAGTTAAACCCACGTTAACCTCCGAGTGTTGACATCAATCACACGTGCACGCCCTGTTTTATTCCTTATCTGACTCTGTGACGCTTTAAATAACCTTCTGAATGTAAAGGACTCTGCCTCACATTTACATATCAGCATTATAGATAACAAGGCTCCGGGATAAATCAATGCAATTACAGTAATTACAGGATCTGTTTCATACGTTTATAAACCATGCTCTGATTCTGTGCTACGTATTTCAGCACAATGTAAGATTTCAAACAGCTTGAGTGATAGGAGAAATGTAATTGCAGTTTTTACACTCAACTCAACTTTATTTATAAAGCACTGTTCATCTAAAGCAGGGGTGTCCAAACTTTTTTCAAAGAGGGCCACATTTGATGTTGTCAGAATACCTTAGAGCCAGTGGCTCCTACTGAGACTTAGGAATCATAAAAGTTATAGATGAAATATATATTTAATAACAATTATTTTACTTTTTTTTCTCAATAAATAAGTAACTAGGTAGTCCTCAGTTCTCCACAAGCCACGTATACATTAGCAAACTTTATCTTCTTCTGGAGGAAAATGTTTTTCATGTTGTTTTTTAGACTTGTCTGACCAGCAGACAACATTTGAAGAACAAAATAATAATTTTCCTGCATTCTAAATATTTTTTATGCACCAAATTTTGCCTTTTCTGCACAATTTCATAATTTTGATCTTGTCTTGTGTCTTCTTTTATGTCTTCTGAACTTTTAGTGTTCATCAAGAACATTTTCACATCATGATATAATCATTAATTTGAAAACCTGTCAACTTTAAGAGTTCTTGTGTTTCTTCTTTATTGCCATCTTGCAGAATTCCCAGAGCTTTGGCTTTATATAAGTAGTCCATATGGAGCTTTTTGAGACGTTTCTGGATTGACTTTAGTTTTGTTTGTGCGCTTGAAAGAAACTACAAATGTACAGATGATTCAGAATGTGATTAATTTCTAATGCTATTAATTAATGCTATAAATAACACACTTTAAGATGGAAGCTTGGGGCCATAAATAAATGGACCTTGGGCCGCAATTGGCCCACGGGCCGTACTTTGGACACCCCTGATCTAAAGCGACCTGGTGTGTTGACCTGAGTGCTCTGGCTGGAGTGTGGAGGTGCAAACACTCACACAGGTATGATGGTGTACCGTCAATCATCTCATCCTTGACCCCGGACCCCTTGCAGCACTTTCATGCATAAGATAAAATAAGATCCTCCTTTATTCATCCCACAACGGGGAAATTCATGGAGTTCCAGCAGCAAACAAGAAGGTGTACAGAACAAGAATTTAACAAGAATATATATAGAAAAGAAATGTTCATCAGAGATGACAGCTTGTCAATAATTCTCCTGTCAGCCACCTCCTCCACAGGGTCCAGGACTGAGCTGGCCTTCTTCAGTTAGTTCAGTCTGGCTCTCCTGTATCCTGTCCGCCCACAGCAGGTGAAATCCTTCCAATGTGGCGTTCGTGTCCGGTGTTAGCTCTGTTAGCATGATGCTACTCTGGTGCTGGGTTAGCTGGTCCACCTTATCATAGATAGATCTTACAGTCCCCATAACGGTGGGTGGAAGGACAGGTCCATGTCGTCTTTTTTAGCTTGCACCTCAGTACCAGCACGTCGTCCTCGCCTCCTTCTCCTCGGCTCGCAGGGAACATCGAGCCTAGCATCGTTTAGCATCGACATGCTACGGGCTGCTAACAGCTGATCTCGTATGTAAACAATGCAACCACGGATACATGCAGGATCTCCGGACACACACAGGAACAAAAACAGTAAAAACACCCCTGCACACGTAGTCAGTTTGGTGTCCATGGCCAACAAATGAGTCCTTAAAAGTCCTGACAGGCTCCAAATACAAAGAGAACTAAACAGATATGAAACAAGATTAGAAATTAGATTAGAGACAACATAGATATATTCAGTCTTTGTGCTAATGCTCTCGTTAGCTTTCAAAGATTATTTCAGTGTGTTTTATGACCAGCTAAAAACTCCTCACAGGAGTTTTAAGCATGACTTTATTTCCCTGTTTTGTTAATAAACGTGCTTTTATTTTGAAGGGAAGCTAAAGATACTTCCTCTGTGTTATAATTTACTGTAGTGAGAAAAAAAAAAAACAGCTAAACAAACAACCAACAGCTTAAAATGTTGGATGTATTAGTGACCCCTGAAGAGAGATAACATCGTCTGTTGCATCTCTCTTTCTCTGTTACTTGAAGAGCAGGTGAGGATTCATTACTCACGACCTGCATACAGGAAGTAAAGAGAGAGAAAGAGAGGTAAATATCCTTTCATATCTTTGATGGGCCGACAGGTATCGTCTATGTGTGCAAGCAGAAGTCTTCACCTGCCTCCACGTCTGTGCTTCTCTTTTCGGCCACAGAGAAGTTAGAGGGCGTCCTCTGCTGTCTAAAAAAGGAATCACTATCCATTTTCCTCTCCCTGATTTGAATCGGCCCGTCGGTGCACCCCTCTTTCAGCTGCATCCTTAATTCAGTCTCATAAATCTGACTCCTCTGCCTCTGACAGAGCGTCTACTTTAACTGCTGTGTGCTTCTTTTTGTAATAACCTTGAAAATGTAAAAAAGAGAAGAGTCCTTGGCAGGCTCTGGTTCAGTGTTTGGCCCCATTTACTGCTCGGGAAAGATGTGAGTGTGTTTTGTGCAGTAATCAGATAAATCCAGCACAGGATTAAATCACTGATTACAATTCAAAGCATGCTTTTTTTCCATTCAGACATGCAGGGTAATTGTTCTACACTGCCTGCCCTGTATGAATAATAGGATCTAATCAGAATCACTCATAATCAACCCCGAGAGGCTTTCTCATCTGTGCACAAATCCCACATCATGATGGTGATGTGGAGTGTTCCCAGCGTCCAGTAGATGGCAGTGCTTCCTCAGGTTGTCTGGGCTGAGAGCAGCGAGCATGAACCAGGGACAAAGGTCACATAACACCGCCGTGTTGACCAGGAGAGGGTCAACACATAAATATCTTCGGGGGACTTTCTCAAGTGCCTACAGCGGCTGCTTAGAGTGAGATTTGCCAGAGGAAGAGGCAGAAGTCCCGTTTCCACCTCGGTGAAATGAAATCAGAAGCCCCTGGGATTTGAGCCTGACCTTCCTGACTTTCCCTGCCGCTGAGTGATCACTGAAACATTAGAGGCTGGAAGGTGTGCGGCTGTGGAGGCTGCACTGAACTGCTGGATGATAAATGCACATATTAATAGAGATTATCTGCTAATTAACACCTCACTTCCTACCTCATTAACTGTAATCTAACGTCTGATGAAGCAGACAGAGCGGGGGGATATTTCAGAAGCAGGGTGACACAGAAGTTCCTGCATTAAGCAACAATCCTTTACACTGTACTGTTTAATATACGGCTAAATGCCAATCCTGTTTGTTTAACGTTCAGTGGACAGGAATTCCTTTGGTTCCCTCAGACCTGCATGCATTTTATTGGCTTGTGTGGGATTTGGGCAGGAAACCAGAGCTAATGCCCCCTCTCCCACTTCAAACGGATGCCAGGCACCCTTAAATGTCATGGGGTGGTTAGAGAGTTGAAGGAGGTGGAGGGAGGGAGGGAGGGAGGGAGAGAGTCAAAGAGAGAAATCCAGCCACACCGGGCTCTCCTCGGAGCTTATCAGTGTGTTCTGGATGTAGCTTTACCGAAGCTGTTAAGGCAAACCAGATGCAGCGAAGGTTGCTCTGTGCCACTGCGTGTCAGGTACAGGCTGGGTCGACCTGAGGCGCCGCGGCGGTACAGGAGGAGGCCAACGTACAGTTCAAACTGGCTGCAGATGTTCCTGACTGGAGTACAGTAGAGCAGAGGTAGTCAGTTGTCAGCCTGGGGGATGAATCCGGCCTTTTATTGACCTCGATCCGGCCTTTAAATCAAGCTGAATTATCTATGTGTGCAAAGGTTTGAGGCCTGAGAGAAAAAGACTTGAAGCTTGAGATCCCAGTGTGGAGAAATCAGAGTGTCTGGAGATTTGAATTATGCTCTCACCAATCATCTTGGATCCAGCTTGCTAAAATTAGCATAATCAACTGTGCAAGTAGCTCCAGCATCAGTTTCCTGGGTGCATCCAGGACCCATGTCTGTTAAAGTCTGTCCCAGTTTTCTCCTTGATGGTTTTTGCACGGCTCTTGCTCTTGCATGCTGGATTTTGTTGCACCTCTTTGAGCATCCTAGCAGGAGATGTTGCTGACCAAGGCGCCAGGTGAACCTGCATGACAGCTTCTGCAAACTGATTCAATCAATCAATCTTTATTTATACAGTACTAAATCCAAACAAACGTTGTCCTCTATGTTCTATTATTAACAAAGACCCAACATCAGGACCGGATCAGATCCAGTCCCATCTTCCAGACAGGACTCAGTCTGATCTCATCTGAATCCACCATGAGCAGAGCACTTTGCAGCATTTAGCAAGTTACAGTGGCAAGGACAAACTTCCTTTAACAGGCAGAAACCTCCAGCAGGACCAGACTCATGTTAGACACACATATGCTGAGACCGTGTTGGAGAGAGGGATAGAGGGAGATGAAGAGAGAGAGAGAGAGATGATAGTGGGGAGACGGATAGTAGTAGTTGTAGCAGCTGGAGTCTGGCACGTCCACAGCAGCAGAGATCCAGAGGAACCTACGAGACAAGGGAGCTCAGGGACTCCAGAAAGGTCTATGGTTAGTAACTTTAATGGGACAGGAAGAGTTAAAGTAAGAGATGGGGGGTGAGACAGGATCCCAGTGTGTCAGTCTAAGCCTATAGCAGCATAACTAAGACCTGGTCCAAGCCTGATCCAGCTCTAACTATAAGCTTTCTTTAAGTGCCTTTAGAAGTAGCTTCTGAGACTAAAAGTTCCTGGTACTTTTGGTGGAAAAGCAGCTTTAGTCCATTCATCGTTGAGTAAAGAAATGCATATTTTGTTTTTTTTAAAGGTTAGACCAGGATATTTATGCAGAGGGATTTAAAAGGGTCAGAATTCATTTTAAAAAAGATGCAGCATTTTGTTCATCAAAATAAGTCCTCTCTGCACCTCCATCTTCTCTGCTCCCTTTTTAAATAATGATTTAAAAAGCCTGCAGCAGAGTGTCGGGCCCTGCGGTTCATCGTCCTGATTCCACAGCATCTTTGAAACATTTGAAGGTTTCATGGTGTCACTTGAATTACTCACCCTCATGGATTTCTGCTGGGTTTCAGATTGACAGCTCTCCTGGTTTATAGCTGAAGTATCAAAGCCTGCTGGTGTGTGTTCTGGGGTGTGTTGGTCACTGGGAAATCCACGGCGCCTTTCTACTCCTGCCAGCAGCAGTGTTTATAGGATTTTGTCTCATTTTCTCCAGTGTTAATTTATTTCCATAAAGGCAGCCATGACACATTCTCTCCTCTGCCTTCAGTCTCTGTGCGGCTTCACTCTACCCAGCTTTGAGTTTCTCTCCCTGTCGCTCTCTGCTGAATGGAAAAACAAACAGAGTGACCACAGCCTGAGCCGTTCAGACAATGAGCATCATCTTTCTTTCTCTTGTATCATCTCTGTTTACCTCCATCTCTCTGGTGCTTTACATTAAGGGACCGAATCATGCTTTGATTTGATGTCTTGTTGTTGTTTTTTAGCCAGACGTGACCATATTTGGTTGAGAGGGCGGAGCTAGAGAGAGAGGAGAGAATTTTCCCAAAGAATGAGTCTTTGTTTTTGTTGGTTTGTGATTGGAAACGTTTATTTAGTACATTTAAGGAGCTAAGAGAGCTCATGGAACAAAGTGGACCCATCAGTTTGCACGGATCTCTGCAGGGAGATTCTGCAGTTGGCACCTTGCAGACAACATCAGAATCTGGCAGCGCCTCTTTTCTATTCAAACCCGAAGTGATTCAGCGTTTCCAGCGCTCAGAGTCCATGGCGTCAGCTGATTTCTGTCTCAGCGTTCTCATTTGAAAACAGTTCAACTTTTAGGACACCGCAGCGCTCATCAACGTCACTCCTTGATCAACGACCAATCAGAAACAAGAAGGGGCGGGGCTTCTGATTTGTCATTTGTAAACAGTTCAACTTTTGGAGTACTGCAGCGCTCATCAATGTCACTTCCTGATCACTGAGCAATCAGAATCAAGAAGGGGCGGGGCTACCAAGTTTCTCAACAAAAATATCAGAGGGTCGTTAACGCAGCGCTCTTTTGAAAACATTTCAACTCTTGGAACACTGCAGCGCTCATCAATGTCACTTCCTGATCACTGACCAATTAGAATCAAGAAGGGGCGGGGCTTCTGATACCAACTTTGTCGACAAAATGCTGGGGAGCCGTTGTCGCAGCGCTCTCACCGCAGCGCTCTCGCCGCAGCGCTCTCGCCGCAGCGCTCTCGCCCCAGCGCTCTCGCCCCAGCGCTCTCGCCCCAGCGCTCTCGCCCCAGCGCTCTCGCCCCAGCGCTCTCACCCCAGCGCTCTCACCCCAGCGCTCTCACCCCAGCGCTCTCACCCCAGCGCTCTCACCCCAGCGCTCTCACCCCAGCGCTCTCACCCCAGCGCTCTCACCCCAGCGCTCTCACCCCAGCGCTCTCACCCCAGCGCTCTCACCCCAGCGCTCTCACCCCAGCGCTCTCACCCCAGCGCTCTCACCCCAGCGCTCTCACCCCAGCGCTCTCACCCCAGCGCTCTCACCCCAGCGCTCTCACCCCAGCGCTCTCACCCCAGCGCTCTCACCCCAGCGCTCTCACCCCAGCGCTCTCACCCCAGCGCTCTCACCCCAGCGCTCTCACCCCAGCGCTCTCACCCCAGCGCTCTCACCCCAGCGCTCTCACCCCAGCGCTCTCACCCCAGCGCTCTCACCCCAGCGCTCTCACCCCAGCGCTCTCACCCCAGCGCTCTCACCCCAGCGCTCTCACCCCAGCGCTCTCACCCCAGCGCTCTCACCCCAGCGCTCTCACCCCAGCGCTCTCACCCCAGCGCTCTCACCCCAGCGCTCTCACCCCAGCGCTCTCACCCCAGCGCTCTCACCCCAGCGCTCTCACCCCAGCGCTCTCACCCCAGCGCTCTCACCCCAGCGCTCTCACCCCAGCGCTCGCTCTATGTCACTTATTGATTAGCAAACAATCAGAATCAAGAAGGGGTGGAGCTTCTGATACCAACTTTGTCAACAAAAATGGCAGAGGGCCGTTGTCACAGCGCTCTTTTGAAAACAGTTCAACTTTTGGAACACTGCCACACTCATTAATGTCACTTCCTAAACACCGACCAATCAGAATCAAGATGGGGTGGAGCTTCTGATACAAACTTTGTCAACAAAAATGGCGGAGGGTTGTTATCGCAGCGCTCTCAGTTAAAAACAGTTCAATTTTTGGAACACCGTCACGCTCATTAATGTCCCTTCTTTATTACCAACCAATCAGAATTGAGAAGGGGCGGGACTTCTGGAATCAACAACAACAATGGCGTACAACCCGTACGGAGGAGAAGAGTTATCACACTCGTATTTTTGAGTTACAATTTTCCACTTTAGAGCTGCTGCTGATGCTAAGATACAATTTCTATCAATATATTTTACAGTTTCTTGTTGAAATGCCGTTTAATAAAAGCAGGGAAGTGAAAGTGCCTTGGGACAACTTTGGAAACCCTTTGTTTTGCACTCGGAGCGCCAACGACCTCAATTTCAGAGCGCTTCTCAGGGGCGTTTACTCTTGGGCACCTTAGTCTTCATGCAATCTAGAAATCTTGCATCTTAAGTGGATAATTAATGTTTTAAATGGAGGCTAATGGAGATTGGCTTACTTTTTGGGTCAGCCTCTAGTGGCCCCTACAGGAACTGCAGTTTTAGGCACTTCTGTAACATCTCCTTTAGTTCCTGCCTCATAAACACTGACTATTGCATGTTTATGGCTTTTGATAACCTCTCATATATCATCGTCCTTCCTGAAGCACGTCATCATGGCTCATCTTCATCAGTGTGTAGATTAACACACATTAGTGTGGTTGATTTTTATTCTCCACATCAGGGAAGTAGTCTCTCAAATCCCCAGCTTGCCGGCACCATACCCCTCCTCCTGTTCTGTGGCTGTGTTTGGCAACCAGAAAATATCATCTCCCTCATCAGGAGGATTATATGGAGCTTATTTTCCTGTGATTTCAAAACCATTAATGTCCAAATGTATTGGTTGCTGACCCACGACCTTTTCTCATCCGCTGACAAGTGAAACCGGACTCATCACTTCTCGTCTCAGGCTCTTTGGACCTCCGGGGTCTGGGTCACGGTTTGGTAGTGTTTGTGCTTTCCTTCTGTCAGACTCGTATGATCCAGTGCCACTTAGAGAGGGAGAACAAGGCTGAGAAATGAGGCATTTCCGGGGCCCAGGGGTTTGTTCCTACAGCACAGTGGATTACATTACAACTTACAAAGGCGAGACGTGACTCATTTTTTAATAAACCTTCTGCTCTGAACGCGGTCCCAGACCATCTTAGCATCTAATCTGAAAGGAGGAAGCTAGCAGGCAGGATTCAAAGCTTCTGGACGTGTCTTTGCAGCATGTCACATATTTGTCTGACTATATCTCTACTTTAAAAAGGTAGGGCGTTTGAACTCATCAGATTTGTATTGTTGCTGAATGGAAAAAGGAAAGCTTATCAAACATCAGGTGGAGAGAAATCTGTCTGTGTCTATTTTTAACTTGGACTTTTCTCTCATGCAACAAATATGAAGCAAAACAGGAAGAGATTGAAAACATGACTTTATCCTTGGAGTATTTTCATGGGCATTCTTCTGCTCATACATTGAAACAATATGGTTAATGATACAATAATTTCTACCAGGAACAAAATGATGGACATGTGGTGCAGCTTTAAAAGAGAAGACGTCAAATAACACAAAAACACAGCTTTATAACTACAGGACATTTCTGACTAAGATGCATTTGGCAACAATCTATGAAACCGTTTTATAAACACAATAAACATCTTTACATATGGGGGTAAATAACCAACTTTTAAGGAACACTGACAGATCTGCAGGGTTCCCACGCATCCTGGAAAACAGTCCAACAATTCTCCAGTCATTGAAAACACATGAAAAAGTTCTCCAACAGAGACGACAGCATCATCTTAAAGGGCTAAATGATGCCAGTCAGGACCGCTCTCATCAAAATGATTTAATATCTGTATGCAATAAGTTATATTTGGTGGTATGGCTCTGTTCTGGGAGCTCCCTGCCCTTCCATGTGCCTATGTGGAATGCCAAAGCCTGAGGCGGGGAGAGCACACCTCCCCTCTCTTTTGTGTACATACATGTAAAGCCAAGGCAGGGAGAGCAGCAGCAAAGACCCCAAACGGACTATCACTGACAATACATATGACACTGATCAAATCAGACACAGCAGGAAGGAGGAGCTAGGGTGGAGGAGGTGAAGTGGCTTGCAGGGGGAGCAGCAGGAGAAGGCAGGCAGAGCATTTTAAATAGAATGGCCATTTCGCTATTTGCTGATTGGATGTCAAATTATGAGTCACTGCTGGTTGCAGTAGTTTCAGTTAAGTGTTTGGCATGCAAAGGTTTAAAGTTTGGGATCCAGTTCTGGCTTGGAGTGCTTGTTTCAGATGGGTTTTGGGGCATTATTGGGAGAGTTTGATGAGGAAGGCCAAAGTGTTAGAACTTAGAATGGCAGCCAAACCTTGGCTAATGCTGGGCGAACACAACTACCAGTGCTGCACCAACTATATCATGACATGAATTGTGTAACAACAGGTTACACAAAACCTTTAAGTTTTAACCACCATAGTGTCAAATACAGCTGTTCCTCCATTGTTCTTGTTGTATTGATCTCTAGGAAATAGTTGGAACCCTGGATCCATCTTCCACCAATGTTTCTGTCTCTTCACATCCTTCCTCTTTATCATCAGATGGCCATCACTTTCCGTTGTGGAGTAGTTTCCAGTGGAGCCGTATTCTTTTCAGTCCAGATTGATGGGATGGGATCAGGGTTGACCATGTGCTGCAGGAGGAGAGGGTGTATCTGGGAGGTGAGGCTAGGGGAGGGCTGGCGGAGAACCACAATTTGAGCGCTGGGTCCCTGCCGCAGGATCTCTGTCAGCTCTTCTGTTGTGGAGTTAATCACTGGAACGCTGTTCACCTCCACCAATCTGCAAAGCCAAAGACACACATTCAGAAGTTATTTCAAAACAACTTGAAAAATGAGAAGTCCAACGACATCTTATTACAAGTTACTAAAAGTAAATAAAGCGACCTCTTGAGTAAGAAAGTAACTCCAGGGTGGAAATGCCTCAAACCTGCATTTTTTCCAAAGGGCAACAGGGGGCGACTCCACTGGTTCCAAAAATATGTGAATTATATTGAAGCTGGTCTAAAACGCCGCAGCTCGAGTACTGACCCCCTATAAAATCATCTGTTCCTTCTGAGAGGGTTAGGGTTAGAGTTCTTCTCAAAGACCAGGCAAATTCTCACTGAGAGGAAAAATCAGATCAGCCCATCCAAGCTGAGGCATCTGATTCTTCTCAATGCCAACCTGAGGACATTGCTACAGTTTGGTTCTGGTTCTGTTTGCTTGAGTTTGGTTCTGATTCGGTTCTGATTCGGTTCTGGTTCGGTTCTGTTCCGGTTCTGGTTCGGTTCTGGTTTGGTTCAGTTCTGGTTCAGTTCTGGTCCGGTTCTGGTTCGGTTCTGGTTCGGTTCTGGTCCGGTTCTGGTTCGGTTCTGGTTCAGTTCTGGTTCGGTTCTGGTTCGGTTCTGGTTCGGTTCGGTTCTGGTCCGGTTCTGGTTCGGTTCTGGTTCAGTTCTGGTTCGGTTCTGGTTCGGTTCAGTTCTGGTTCGATTCTGGTTCGGTTCTGGTTCCATTAAGTTATGGTTCCGTTCAGTTCTGGTTCGGTTCTGTTCTGGTTCGGTTCTGGTTCCGTTCAGTTCTGGTTCGGTTCTGGTTCGGTTCTGGTTCGGTTTTGGTTCGGTTTGCTTGAGTTTGGTTCTGGTTCTGTTTGCATGAGTTTGGTTCTGGTTCTGTTTGCTTAATTTTAGTTCTGGTTCCAACCCTAACCCTAACCCAAACCCTAATCCTAACCCTAACCCTAACCCTATCCCTAACCCTAACCCTAACCCTAACCCTAATCCTATCCCTAACCCTAACCCTAACCCTAACCCTAACCCTAACCCTAATCCTATCCCTAACCCTAACCCTAATCCTATCCCTAACCCTAACCCTAACCCTAATCCTATCCCTAACCCTAACCCTAACCCTAACCCTAATCCTAACCCTAACCCTAACCCTAATCCTAACCCTAACCCTAATCCTAACCCTAACCCTAACCCTAACCCTAACCCTATCCCTAACCCTAACCCTAACCCTAAGCCTATCCCTAACCCTAACCCTAACCCTAACCCTAATCCTAATCCTAACCCTAACCCTAACCCTAATCCTAACCCTAACCCTAACCCTAACCCTAATCCTAACCCTAACCCTATCCCTAATCCTAACCCTAACCCTAACCCTAATCCTAACCCTAACCCTAACCCTATCCCTAACCCTAACCCTAACCCTAATCCTAACCCTATCCCTAATCCTAACCCTAACCCTAACCCTAACCCTAATCCTATCCCTAACCCTAACCCTAACCCTAATCCTAATCCTAACCCTAACCCTAACCCTAACCCTAACCCTAATCCTAATCCTAACCCTAACCCTAACCCTAATCCTAACCCTAACCCTAACCCTAACCCTAATCCTAACCCTAACCCTATCCCTAATCCTAACCCTAACCCTAACCCTAACCCTAACCCTAACCCTAACCCTAATCCTATCCCTAACCCTAACCCTAACCCTAACCCTAACCCTAATCCTAACCCTAACCCTAACCCTAACCCTAACCCTAACCCTAATCCTATCCCTAACCCTAACCCTAACCCTAACCCTAATCCTAACCCTAACCCTAACCCTAATCCTAACCCTAACCCTAATCCTATCCCTAACCCTAACCCTAATCCTATCCCTAACCCTAACCCTAACCCTAACCCTAATCCTATCCCTAACCCTAACCCTAACCCTAATCCTAACCCTAACCCTAATCCTAACCCTAACCCTAACCCTATCCCTAACCCTAACCCTAACCCTAACCCTAATCCTATCCCTAACCCTAACCCTAATCCTAATCCTAACCCTAACCCTAACCCTAACCCTAACCCTAACCCTAACCCTAATCCTAACCCTAACCCTATCCCTAATCCTAACCCTAACCCTAACCCTAATCCTAACCCTAACCCTAACCCTATCCCTAACCCTAACCCTAACCCTAATCCTAACCCTATCCCTAATCCTAACCCTAACCCTAACCCTAACCCTAACCCTAATCCTATCCCTAACCCTAACCCTAACCCTAATCCTAATCCTAACCCTAACCCTAACCCTAACCCTAACCCTAACCCTAATCCTAACCCTAACCCTAATCCTAACCCTAACCCTAACCCTAACCCTATCCCTAACCCTAACCCTAACCCTAATCCTAACCCTAACCCTAACCCTAACCCTAATCCTAACCCTAACCCTATCCCTAACCTTAACCCTAACCCTAATCCTACCCTAACCCTAACCCTAACCCTAACCCTAACCCTAACCCTAATCCTAACCCTATCCCTAATCCTAACCCTAACCCTAACCCTAACCCTAACCCTAATCCTATCCCTAACCCTAACCCTAACCCTAATCCTAATCCTAACCCTAACCCTAACCCTAATCCTAACCCTAACCCTAACCCTAATCCTAACCCTAACCCTAACCCTAATCCTAACCCTAACCCTAACCCTAACCCTATCCCTAACCCTAACCCTAACCCTAATCCTAACCCTAACCCTAACCCTAACCCTAATCCTAACCCTAACCCTATCCCTAACCTTAACCCTAACCCTAACCCTAATCCTACCCTAACCCTATCCCTAACCCTAACCCTAACCCTAATCCTAACCCTAACCCTAACCCTAACCCTAATCCTAACCCTAACCCTATCCCTAACCTTAACCCTAACCCTAACCCTAACCCTAACCCTAACCCTAATCCTATCCCTAACCCTAACCCTAACCCTAACCCTAATCCTAACCCTAACCCTATCCCTAACCTTAACCCTAACCCTAACCCTAACCCTAACCCTAACCCTAATCCTATCCCTAACCCTAACCCTGTACCATAGTGATAAACAGATAACACTTCAATCTGAATCCAGTAAATCCCACTTGTATCCTTTAAAACAGAGTGTCATTTCATTCCTTGTGGACTCAACATGACAGCATTTAGACTTTTCAAGTAATTGATCTTAAACGCTTTCAGAAAATTAACAGTAGCAAGACTCACAAATGGTATCATAACAATGGTGTATATGCTGTTTTTAATGACACAGCACAATTTTATAGATTATTAGAAATGTATTCAAATTATTTCACGGACCCCCACGCTATGGTTCGTGGACCCACAGGGGTCCCAGGACCCCACTTTGGGAACAACTGTGTTGAAGGAAGTTTTGACACAGGGATCAGCCTGTGTTGAGAGCAAAAGAAGTGAAACATATTGGCTGTTGTGCGACCCAGACTCCCATCAGCAATTACCTGACAATGATTTAGCTTTATTTAATCTCAGTAAAGAGACATCTGCTTGCAAATACCTCAAACAACTTATTTAAGACACCACTCAACTCAAACTTCAGTCTCGCTTCTCAAGCCTCCAGTTAGACGTTAAACATTGGCAGAACAGGCGAATGTGCATCAGCTCCGTTTCCAGATAATGTAACTTCTGGCGCCAAAAATTACAAGATTTTGCGTCCAAAATGTCAAATTAGAGGCGTGTTGGTGACATCAGGTCGGCTAGATTGTCTTCTTTTATTCCTGTGGTGTCTACATTATCTTTAATAACATTATTTTCTCAACTTAAACTTAATATCTGTAAACCCTATAGAGCAAATCTCTCAAATCTGTCATAATATGAAATGTTTATCTCACTACAGCAAAGGAAAACGTCTTTAATCCTGTTTAACTAGAAACAAATAAATACAAATAATGCACAAATCACAGAGACTGAAATATTTTAAAAATCCCCTCTGCACAAAGGTTTTGAAAAATCCCCTTAATAAGTTTTAATTTATGGCAATGTGGATAAAATCTGACAGAGAAATATCAATCTGTGGTGTGTTTTCATTAGCTGGCATAGATGAACACACACAGCGAGGCTCAAAGACTTTCCTGTCTCTGCACTGTCATGCACCTTTCTCTGTCTTTGGCAGGATGCTCCCAAAGAGTGATGTCAGCCGCACTGTGTGTGTGTATATATGTGTGTGTGTGTGTGTGTGTGTGTGTGTGGTGTGCACTCACGTGTCAGAGAGTGTTTGGTTTATAAGCATGTACATGTTTTAACGCAGTAATTACTTAATTATACAAAATTCTTTCATCTGCTGCTTTCACTCTCTTGTGCGTCCAAGTATTACACGGCACTGTTTGCTTGTTTTGGCGCCAATATCTGATGGGTTTCCATAGCTACCGGGAAGAGAAAAACAGAGTGATGACAGAAAGGGGAGGGATGAGCTCAGCGGCGAGGTGGCCTCTTGTGAACTTTAACCAAACCGTTTGTCATTAAGCCTGAATACATAACCCGGTGTGTGTTCATGTGTTACCTGTCGTCCACACAGAGGTTAGAGTGGTCCGCCTTCACCACCACGAGTCCGCTGCCTTCTCTGAAGCAGCAGGTAAAGCCATAACGGCCGTCAGGGTTCAGGTTCTCTTGAACAACCAGCAGCATGGCGGGAGACTGCGGCGACACCAGCTGACTCAGGCTGCCGATGGCAAGACTCTTTTTCCGAGCTTTCTCCTGAATCACAGAAAGATGGGTAGATGTAAGGCATACGCTGCTTTAGTGTGATGTGTTCCTACTTTGAAGACGGAGGCCATCTTAGTGGATTCAACAACAATGACAGAAAACATATCAACTAAAGCTAAAAACATTTCAACAGTCAGATATAAGAACAGAAGAGTTGCTTAAGAATGACATAAAGAGGATAAAAGGCACTATAAGGGACCTGATTGCAATCTAACGCCTCAACCGCTCTCTGCCCTAACCCTGACCACTCGGGCTTCATACCTAACCCTGACCCTGACCCTGACCCTAGCCCCAACCACTCAGGCTTCATACCTAACCCTAACCCTAACCATTCGGGCTTCATACCTAACCCTAACTCTGACCCTAACCCTTACCACTCAGGCTTCAAACCTAACCCTAACCCCAACCACTCGGGCTTCATACCTAACCTTAACCCTGACCCCAACCACTCGGGCTTCATACCTTACCCTGACCACTCGGGCTTCATACCTAACCCTAACCCTGACCCTAACCCCAACCACTCGGGCTTCATACCTAACCCTGACCCCAACCACTCGGGCTTCATACCTAACTTAACCCTGACCCTAACCCCAACCACTCGGGCTTCATACCTAACCCCAACCCCAACCACTCGGGCTTCATACCTAACCCTGACCCTAACCCTTACCATTCGGGTTTCATACCTAACCGTGACCCTAACCCTAACCACTCAGTCTTCATACCTAACCCTAACCCTGACCCTAACCCTAACCACTCAGTCTTCATACCTAACCCTAACTCTAACCACTCAGTCTTCATACCTAACCCTAACCCTAACCCTGACCCTAACCCTAACCACTCAGTCTTCATACCTAACCCTAACCCTGACCCCAACTCTAACCACTCAGTCTTCATACCTAACCCTGACCCTAACCCTAACCACTCAGTCTTCATACCTTACCCTAACCATGGAAGGTGGTTGGTGCATTGTTTTACACCTCTAACCCTAGTGCACAAGTTAATTCTAATTACAGCAAGTGGTTCTGATGTACACAGAAAGCAGGGGTATGACATAAGCTTGGTTTATACTTCTGCGTCCACGTTGTTCTGCAACTACGGCAAAATATTTGAGGGCAGTGTGGTCTCTTTCATGGTCAGGTCGTCTGTTTTTTCTCAGCGATTCCAAACACATTATGTTGATTTAGAGCTGATACATGATGCCGTTTATCATACAGCAACACATTTTTTTAAGCTATATTTTTGGGCATTTCTGCCTTTAATGTAAAGGACAGCTGAAGAGAGACAGAAAGTGTAGGGAGCAGAGAGTGGGGGAAGACATGCACTAAATGGTTGAGCCTGGGAGTCGAACCTGTGACCGCTGCAAGGAGGACTATAGCCTCTGCATGGGGCGGCAGCTTAGGCCACTAAGCCAACGGCGCCCCATTATAAATCGACTATTACATGATGATTAAATGCACGGCCGACTATATGTCAAGACATGCTGTAAAAGCAGGAAGTATAATGCCGTCCAGCCGACCAATCACAGGGCTTGTGGTCCGCAACCTTGCGATGCGTGGTTACATTTTTAGGAGGTGCATGTCAGGCTACGTGGACCTACGACGCAGGCTATGGCATCGATTTGCAGCAGAAGTATAAACCAAGCTTTACTTTAAACAGCTGAGTCTTTGAACCATGCAGGGAGTGTCACTAGGCTGGAAAAGGGGCTGGACCCTTTAGTGCCTTAAAATCAGTTCTAAAACTTAGAGATAACCAGTGCAGGTGTGCCAGAACAGGAGAGATATGATCTCTATGTTTTCTTGCTGCAGCATTTTAGCCGAGATGGAGACATTCGAGGATGAGACAGGTATGAAGAGAGTTGCAATAGTCAAGTATGACAACAGGTCTGTCACCAAATTGAGTTTGAAAATATTGGTGTCTAAGATATCGTCAAATATCCAATATTGTGCAAAACTCATTTATTAAAAACAGCTTGATTTTTCTCTTCCAACACTCTTTGAAGACAGCGCTGATTCACATTTGTAACCCAGCCTCTGATTGGTCAACAGAGAACATCAAATACTTTTATTATTATGATAAATATAGAAATATTTGATTCTTATACTCCATTTGTTGATCATAAAGACACATCAGTGTTAATTGCAGCCTGTTTCACAACCAGCTAAAACTCCTCACTGAAGCTTTAATGTTTATAACACCATGAGGTCAAATATCTGTAAGATCTCAAAGGTTAGTCATAACTTCTTTGAGATTATGTAACAGCTTAATTCTTGGAAGGAAGCCTCAAAGACTGCAGACACAATAACAAGGGAGTCATCAATGCATTACATTGATGCTGCTTTAAAACCAGAGGACCACCTAGATGTAATGATTAGCTCTGGAGCAGATCACACTGAAAGTAGCTCGCAGGGATCAGTAAAAACTTGTGAGTCTGACCGCTGAATTCCAATCCTCCCTCCTCCCCCCTCCTCCCCCCTCCACCCCCCTGCGCCATGTGAATGCCTCGCAGCAATGGATGCCGCCTTGCCTGTGTCAGGGGTCAAATCTAAGGCCTCCCTCTCCTCAGACAAGCAGGCCAGACAGGATATATTCGCGGAAACGCAGCTGAAGCCCCTTGAAAAGCACCCCCTAATGCGCATGATTTTCCCTTTTAGTTCGCCTCAGTGTTGGACAGCAGCCAGGAGGCCAGGGAATTTTCTCTTCATATTTGCCTTGTTTATTTAAAAGATCTGATTAAATCCTCGACTACCTGGGCCAAACACAGGGCACGCATCCTGAGTACACACAAGACACGTCCCACTGACTCTTAGTGAGCGATTCAAAGTTTAATATTCAAACATTAAAGATCAGTGAGGCGAGATATGGCGGCTCACGACAGGTGTGACAGTGTCTTCTTAAACTCAGGGGGAGAATGTTGTGACAAAGACACAAAGAAAATTTTTACAAACTTTGAGGGAAGGAATCCCTTAAAGCCCAAAAAT
This sequence comes from Notolabrus celidotus, assembly GCF_009762535.1. Taxonomy (NCBI): domain Eukaryota; kingdom Metazoa; phylum Chordata; class Actinopteri; order Labriformes; family Labridae; genus Notolabrus; species Notolabrus celidotus. Next base: position 3,221,285 of record NC_048275.1, read on the forward strand.
ACAAAATTATTAGAAAACATTTGTCTTGATACAATTTAATTATGACATGCCCAGTGATGAAATAAAATAAAATGGGATATTGAAGATTTTTTTTCTGCAAGTTAATACTACTACTACTACTACAACTACTACTAATAATAATAATTAATAAATACCATATGAAATATCAAAAAATATTGTGGTATAGTAGATTTTTTCTGCAGGATAATGATAATAAATATAATCATATCAATGATAATAATATATTAATAAATAATTAAATATAAATAAATAAATAAATAATATAAAATTTTGTGATAAAGCTTTTTTTTCTGCAACTTAAAAATAAAATATAATGATAATAATTAAGTTGAATTATTATTATTATAAAAAGTAATATATTATGTATTATTAAGTAAATAAAATAATAATAATATTAATAATAATAATAATAATAATAACAATAATAATAATAATAATAATAATAATAATAATAATAATAATAATAATAATAGCAGTCTTTTCAAAACAGGGTTACAAAGTTCTTTACAATTAAGAAAGAAATTGAAAGAAAAATTTAAGGAAAACAAATAAAAAGAAATAAAACAAGGTTGGATAATACAAATAACAAAAGATTAAAAGAGTAAAATTATTTTTTAAAAATAAGAAAAAAATAATATTAAAAGGATTTGATGATTTACTGATTTCCCAATCATTTTTCTTTTAATTTTACATTTCTATAAAATACAAATAAAAGAATATAAAACTAAATTATAAAATCATGCTTTGATGCTGCCTGATAAAGACTAAAAACCTCTTGATTAAAACACGCTCAGGTGACATCTCCTTTAAAAGAACAAAGAGATTTAAAGGAGGATAAATAAGTTACCAATCTGATCTCCTCTGAGATGTTCTTCCAGAAGCTCTTTATATATCTGTTTGTTTACAGTCTTCATAGTTACATTAATAAAAGTAACCATAACAATAATTCACCTTGCAGATAAAGTCACACAGCCCCCTCAGCAACTCTTGACTCTTTCTTTTCTTTGGCCCACTCTTTGAATCCTCTCTGTGATACGAAACACACACTTTGTTTTTTTGTGTGGGACTAATGTTTCCTCACAAAACATGCTGATGCTTTGTTCTTTTACTTTTTAGTCCTCACTCCTGCACATGTGAGAGTAAAGATAAGGTGGGAACATTAACTCTTCCAGCTTCCTGTGTTTGGGTGTCTGTGTTTGGTTTAATAAATGTTCCGAGCTGAAGAAGTGATTTGAAATCATTTCCGTCACTTGTTGTCCTTCCCTTCCTCTCTTTCCTCTCTTTCTTCTTCCCCTCGGTTTCTCTTTCTCCTTTCCTGTCGGCTGCTTTATTGACGCTCCCCAGTCGCAATAGATCCTGGAGATTAGCCGGCCGATGATGAAATATTTCCTTACTGTCTGCAATGCGGGGCAGCCTACGAGAGCAAATACAGGGCGGTCTGCTCCTTATTAGAGCAGCAGCTCCATCAGTTCCCAGGCTGCTCCTCAGCTCTGACCTGTGTGTTAACTCTGATTAGGTCATATGATAAACATTAGCGCTGCTGCTTTTCCCACAAACTCAGCACCTAAAAAAGCGTGGCCCCGGGGCGGCAACGTGACACGGGGCACCTTTCAAAGCCGAAGCCGCGTGTGTCCTTTCATGGCACCTCGTTAGGGCTTCTCCAACGGGATAAAAGAGCCACATTAAAAAAGAAGTGGGCTCCTCCGGGGATAGATGGAGATAGTTTTACACATGCTGGCCCATTTCTCCTTTGCTCCCTCTCAGTGGCTTTTGTCACACACATTCCATTGTTGGTATGGTCACAGGCTCTCGGATGTCAGCGCTAAACATGATTTTCTCAGGAAAAGTGCGTGTTCATCTGAAGGAATTCACTCAGGCTTGTGTGTCCACTCTCACAACGGGACTAACTGCACAGCTTAATGAAACAGAGAGCACTGAAAGGGGCTTTGTGTTGTCACTCAGGGGAACAGTGCAGAGGAGATCAAAGATGATGGATATGATATTTACTGCTGTGGTCTCCCACATCAGGAAGTTGTTACCACCTCTCCCAGAGTGTGATAAATCTGCCGCTAGACAATGTAAACTAACAAACATGTGAACTCTGCAGGTTCACCTTTCACTTTGGGCGACCATTAAAACCTAGACCTTAAGACTGGTACCTCTGCGTGTTCTAATAAGCTCTAAAACATCAGGAAAACATCTTGTTACTGCAGCAGAAACGTCCTAAAACATCAGATTTTATAATAATGTTTGCAATCCCAACATCTCCATTCTCTTTCATACAGTTTCCACTACTGAATGCAGTTATTGCTTCTTCTTTTTTTACATATTAACTTCATAAAACTTTCCCACTCTTTTCCAGAGATCATTTTCCAGGACATTTCAAGGACATTTTCAGTGATGATCAAGCTGCTAAATTTTGTTCCTAATTTAGTTCCTAAATAGTCTAATATGTTCCTCTCAGTGGAAGTCTACATTGAAGACATGCAGTCTATGGCTATCCATGCAATCATCTCTTACATGATTAAAAATGATGGCAAATTGATTATAGAATAATGCAACCACAGATGTACAGCACTTCACTTTATTAGTGCAACCAAGCAACAATGATGGGCAACTCTCATCTCAGCTTTCTCTTTTCTCAAAAAATATTAAATTAGCTAATTAAAAAACAAAAGAGCCAGCAAAGGACTCTGGAAGCTTCCTTACTGAAATAAATAAATAATAATAATAATCAGAGGATCAGTGCAGAAATTTACCTAAGTAGAACTGAATGACAAAAATGCCCACAAATGTTGAATGGGGATGTGTTTTTTTTAACCTTGTTAGATAGTCATGTTGGAATAATTTTCCAGGACATTTTACTTTTTCTCCCATTTTCCAGGACTGGAAAACTGGTCGACTGTTTTCCAGGTTTTCCAGTTTTTCCAGGACGCGTGGGAACCCTGTTTGTGCACATTGAATGTGAGGATGTCCATGTCTCATTAGAATTACCTGATCATTAGGGGTGTAACAATTCTTTTTAACAATGATTCGATTCGTATCATGATTCGTGGTTGCCGATACGATTAAAGGACGATATTGGTTCATTTAGAACGATACGATCCAAAACGATTCAGTGATTGTGAAATAAATCCCTTGATACTGGACAGTCCTAGAGTCCTGTTGTTTCTTGAAAGGGAATTAGGTATAAATTAATGAATTGCTTGTGAGGCCTGAGGCTTCTGCAGAGCTGATGTTACCTTGATGAACGCTGCAAGAGGGGGCGGCTGTGTCTCAGTGGGTAGAGTCGGTCGTCTATCAATCGAAAGGTTGGCGGTTTGATCCCAGCTCCGCTAGTCACATGCCGAAGTGTCCTTGAGCAAGACACTGAACCCCGAATTGCTCCCTTTGTTGTTCAGAGGTGTGTGAATGTGTACGAATGAGATTAGCTAACACTGATGGCCCCTCACTACATAGCAGCCTCTACCATCAGTGAGTGAATGGGTATGAATGGGTGAATGTGACGAGTAGTGTAAAAGCGCTTTGAGTGGTCAGGCAGATCAGAAAAGCGCTATTTAAGTACAAGTCCATTTACCATTTACAATTTACCAAGAGGTGCCTGGACGGTTGGCGTTTTGTGAAATCCCACGGCGCCTTAGTAGGTGGTTGGATAGATGTGTGGTGTTGCCGTGGTAACTTTACTTGACCTTTACATATCCCACAAACAGCGAGCGACCTATTTAGAACATCTCCATCTTTGCAGAAGCCAAAGTGTTTCCACACGCTGGACCGCGATGGTGGCTTGATAATGTCTCACTAGCCGGCTTCTCCTCTGCCGTCCGCCATGCTATTAAAAGTGTAAGTCGATGTCGTAGATGAATCGTTACACCCCTACTAATTATCAATATTTGTATCATTGTATGCTAGAAATGCCGGTCACATATCGTGTCTAAGCTGCAGTTCAGCCTCCCTCCACTAGCTGGGGCTGCAGCTCTAGTTAATGGCTACTGCTACAATGCTGTGAAGCTCTACTACCTGGATGTAAACGAGCACAGGTGACAGATAAGTTGTATTTAGGCTGTGTCTGGTTAAACTGACATATAACCACCAGAGAAATGAGGAACCAGCACAGGCATGAGGACCTTCACCTGCAAGGAGGACTGAAGGCTGGTGGTGCTAGCTCTGCTAACTGTAGCCACACTCTGCTCAACTTGGACTCATTTCTAACCTTTGGATTAATACAATTTTCATTTCAGTACTAATGACTTAAAAATACGTTGCCAGCTATACTCCTTGTTTGCCTACACCTTTAAGCTCCACCTTCTCTCCCTTATATGGTCACTTCTGGCTCCAGAAAACCAACATGGCTGTGGTTAAACACTTCATTTAACTGTAGCAACACTCTGCAGACCAATTTGACTTGAGACATGAGTCGTGTTAGACACATTGGGCTAAATTTTGGCTGTTTTTTTTTTAGAGTTTTATTACCTTGAGACTCGGCTGTTAGTTGCATTTAAAGTTTCCAGTTAAACCAGCAGGACATTAGGCATTTTAAGTGTAGTTCAGCTGGTTTGTAAATTTGCATTCTGCCATGCACGCTCTCGGAGTAATGTCCAGGCATGTTCAGGACATCAGTGCCCGTGTGTGAAAGAGGCTTATGTTCCACCTGCAGCTGATTAAGCTCGACTGATCCTCACTTTGCTTTCTGAATAACACAGCCGAGGAAATAACTCACAACAAGTGTAGGTACATTTATTCTGACCAACATTACCTTCACATAGCTTTCCTGCAGAGCGCTCTGGAGGTGAGCCACCTGTCGGGTGAGATGAACGATGGAGATTTCCTCTTTGAACACCTGACAGTTCAGCTTCATCTTCTCCAGGAGACGGACGTCCAGCTGTCTGAACGGGGCAGGAAACACGTCACAGAGAGATACAAGATATACGCATCATTAAAAGTATACTTCAATTAAATTAAGGTTTTATGAGGATTAAACAGGTTTAAATTAACATAATACATAGTTTTTTGTCTGGTGGTATTGAAAAGCTTTGCACCAAGGAAGGTCTTCATATATCTGCAATTTAACTCCTGACGGACGTTAGAGAGACGTGCAAGTATCGCCGCTGCCTTCTTTTCTGTCATTGGATTTGGCGAGTCCAAAGTCATGTCCCTAAATAGTCTTAAAAGACTCATATTTACTAGACTTGTCTACTTATTCTTGATTTGTTTTTACCCAAGATTGTATAAAACATGGACATAGTCTCAGGGTTGCCACCCATTGGTCTCCAAAGATGGTGGTCGCCATATTGGAAATGCAGAGTCCAACAAACTTCCAGTTGATGGAAGTACAGTTGTGTTTTTGCACCAAGCGTTAAACATGCTTTAATAAAGGCTGCTTAATATGGGCGTTAACAGTGTTTATATACTAGCTCGACAGAAGTTAGGTTGAGTCCAGAATATTTAGATCAACCTCACTTTGGAGTCTTTAATCTAAAGTCTACATGTCTCCAGAAGGTGTAGTAAAGACCGTCCTACTTCTTCTTGTGAGCAGCCGAGTCGTTCACGTTGTCTCTGAGCGTCTGCAGACTCTGCCTCTTGTCGGTCAGTCGGCTCTTCACCAGCTCCAGTTTCTGCTTCAGCTCAGCAGAGCCGAGTCTGTCCGCGCTCGCGTCTCCGTCCATGCTCTTTAACTCAGAGCAGAACGCCACCAGACCGTGGTGGAGCTCCTGGACCTGTGGAGTCAGAGGATAAGTGTAGAGCTCATCCTATACCATTATCTGCATCTCTGTGTTTTTATCAGCATAAATGAGATATTTTAACCTGCAGGATGACGTTTTGGAGAGAATCCACCTGCTGGTTCAGCTCCCTGATTCTCTCTTCTTTAGCCGGCTGGGTCACTTGGACGTTTTTGTTCATGTTGCCGTTCTCATTCGAGCTGTTGCTCCCTTGGTTGTCTTGTGAAGCAGGATCTGACTTTCCCTATGATGCAAAGGGAAACAAGTTAAAACCTCTGGTGACCCAAATCAACAAAAACGTTCTATATATGATATTTACAGTCATATGAACATACTATTAGATATATAAAAATATTAAAACTGAACTTCAATCCATTTTTGAAATATTATCAGTCAAGTTTTGGATAATGTTCTGACTCTAGGTTAAAGTGGGCGGGGTTAACTTGGATATTTATGAGGACCGTCGGACAGATGGAGTCATGTGACCGAGGTTTTCCCCGCGGTAATCACTGAATCAAGGATTCTCCTCCTCCTCTCCTCATCCATGTTGTCTTTCCGGTCCTCTGAAAACCTCTGACCTGTTGACTCCAGGCCTGGCTCCGCTCATCATGACTTTGGTTTGTTCAGTCCCTCCAGGATTTCGCGGGAGTTTTTTGTGATTGTTGCGGCCCAAAAAGCCTGAATTTGCGACAGCTTTTTGAAAAAATTGCTGTGCAAGTTGCGATTTTTTTTTTTTTGCTTTTTTCCCCCAATAACATCTCAGGGGCAAGTAAATACTCTAAATTACAGTTTTTTTTAGAAAACATTCTTAATGTGGCCACTGTGAATGTGTTTTGATTCTCTTTATTCACAGAAAAATGCCATGAAAAGTCTGTATTGCACATTTACGACGGTCCCTGAATGCACCTCGCAGTGACAGAGGCACTTGACAGGCAGTTCACGCACTCTGAAATGAATCTGCATCTTTGTTGACCAGGAGTTGATCAAAACTTACTGAATGTGTCTGATGTCTCACCAAACTGGATTAAATCAAGCTGTAGACGCAGAGCTTTTTACGGTGATGGCGGCAACAACGGCAAACCTCAAATATTAAACAGACGTCCCCCCGGTTGTGTCTTTGTCACTAACGCACACCGGGGGGTAAAAATCATCAATGAAGATGAGACAGATGCATGGAGGTGAGGAGAGCTGGTTCATGAAGTACACCTGCTGCAGGTAGAGACCAAGCTAACACTGAGCCCCTCAATCTATAAATAACAACGTTGTCATGGTCACTTGTCCTGCCTGCTGTCCCCTCTCTTCACCCGTTCTCTCTGCGTGTTTTGTTGTTGAAAAGTGCCGATCAAGTGAGGACTTATGTTTATGTTCCAAGGAAGTGAAATTGATGACAAAACTGATGACGTGCAGGGGCTGAGATTAAGGTAATTGGTCAAAGTTGCGAGAAAGTTGCGGTGATTGTATAAAATTGCAAGGCCGCGAAAAAATCGCGCTGATTGGTTGAATTTGCGTTGATAGTTGTGATCGCGAAATCGCAACTTCCTGGAGGGACTGTTTGTTGTTGTAGTTAAGTGAAATACGATCTGGTGATAACACAGAGTGTTTTATTCTGAAAATTAACCGGATGTTTTCATTTTGTTTTGGTGAAACCTGACTTCCTGTCCCGCTCCATCTGCTCTGTTGAGATTGAAGCGTCGTGCTCCAGAGCGGATCCAGTGGAAGTTAACACACTGACTAGAATAGAAACCTATCAGATCCAGATCTGTGACACAGACACGGATGTTTATTTTCACTCAGACTCTGGTGAGTTAAAGCCTGGTGCCTTACATATATCTGTCAGCTTAATAATGTCACCTTTTTGCACATGTGGAGCTCCAGCTGTCTGTTATCAGAAGTCGATGTCAGCAGACTCCCAATCTGCTGCTCCAACAGAAGGTCCTCTGCTGAATCTTTGAATCAAAGCACACACACACACTCAGTGTCTGTTTCAGTGATAAAGACCACTTCATGCACTTCTCTTCTTTTATTTCCCACCTTCTTTTTCCTTCAGTATGAAGAGGCTCTTGTCTTCCGTCATTCCCAACATCTTCATACATGAGTCCATGATTTTTCCAACTGTTGTTTCCTTCGGGGTTCTGAGATGAACGATTCGCTCTGATGCTGGAACACGACACGACAGTAAGAGTTAAGGAAGCAGGTTGATGTGTTTCAGCTCATCAGACACATATTCGACCTCTCCACTAACCCATGCACTCACCGTTGATGGTGATCTCTATTAGCTGGGAGTTCCTCTGTGCAGAGATATTCTGGCTGTTGTTCCTGAGGTGGAAAAAGGTCACATCATTCATAAAAGGCTTCATTTTGCTTTTATATATTCTTGTTTTGCATCTGAGAGTCTCCACCTGAGCTTGAGGGAACGCCGATTCATGCTGAGGCAGCTCACGTGAGGAGAGGACTTGGACTTGCTCATCGACACTAACGTTGCAGTGAATGCCTCGACATTCTCAGGGCCCAGAGACTCTGCAAGAAGAAGGATCATTCTCACTCACTTTATTCACAAACTGCCAGGTTTAATTTGCAATATGTCACGCTGTAGTGATGAAATGTTACCCAGCAGAGAGTCCAGTCTCTGGCTGACGGTGTTAGGAGGGTGCAGCTCGTTGTAAATGGCCGACAGCAGCAGCTCTCTCTCCTGCAGCGTGTTGATGTGGAGGACGTCCAGAGTGTCCAAATCCACTGACGCAACGTCTGCTCCGCACAGTTTGGCTTCTGAAAGAGAGAGATATGATCGCTTCAGTAAATCCCACAGACAAGGAAATGTAATCCACAACAAAGATTAACAAGAGATCTGATAAAGAGGGCGAGACAAGGCCATCTGTGCACGGCTGAAAAGGAAAATATCATGATGTGAGAGCGTGATTTAATTATATCAAAATGACCGCAAAGTGAAGCAAATCATATCAAATAATGAATCTGGACGGCCTCATAATTGCTCTCACCGCAGGAGGAACTTGAGACGTTACAGATTATGAAGTTTGAACGGTGACAGCCTTATTGGAGAAAATTTAAAACCAACCAGAAAAATCCAGGAACCTTTAGATCCAGGAACTAAATGTTTCCTGTGGTCCACTTGGTCTAAAAGTGTTTCACTCAGCTTAAAAGCCATGTCAGAGATGGACCGGTGTTCCAGTTTAAAGAGCGACCCTGTTAACTGGAGACTCCCAGCCGGATGCATTCCTCACAAACGTCTTTAGACGATCATTAAATATCTGATGAGGATATTTGGAGAATAAAAACTAAACTAGGATGCATTCCCGAGGACTCCTTCTGTGTTTCAACAGCTGTTGTAAACTCCACAAACACTGACACGTTCAGCTGAAGGTCTCCAGTTTACAGGGTCACTCTTCAGACTGGAACACCGGGAGCTGACAGAGACGCAGTCACACTGTCAGGCTCAGAGAAGACTGATGTTCAGGAGGTATTAAACCAAGAGAATCACAGGTGTGTGTGGTGTTATTGTGGACGGAGGGGGAAATAAAAACACTGAGGGTACTCGACCAATTGCAGGCCCCACCCCCAGTTCCTGGAAAGTACTGACCCCCAGAGCAGGAACTTTTCAGGGAGCGATTAACCTCCCTGGTTCCTTTTGCATTTCTGTAATTTCTGGATTTGAAATTCACTGCAAATGACCTTCTATATCTAAAACAAAGATGTAATGAGATAATATCATATTGAAGGAAGTCCCCTGATTCAGGCTCATCGTGCTGCACATATTTGAGACCCATGTGCAAAGAAGATGAGCTCAAATCCATGACAGGAGCAGAATCTTAAAAGATATCAACATGTGATTCATGCAGCCATGAAGTCCTGAAACTGAGAACTTACTTCAGGCCCCTCACTGTTGAGATCTGATCTGTGGTGAGGATAAATCACATCGTAAAACTTAATAAACTTATTTCCTCTGACGATTAAAGTTTATTGATCTGTATCACAGCACTGTTTTGATTTGATCTTCTGTAAGGATTAATCAGATCTGCAACATCTGCCGTCGTTATGTACCCGCCGAGCCGAGACAGGAGAAGAAGAAAGTGTTTCACCTTTGATGAAAGGGAGACATTTCTGCAGCCCGATGCTCGTGAACCACTGACAGACTTCCTCTGGGTTCATCTCACGGAGTCGTTTGGATTCTCTCTTGTTGGTTTCCTGTGTGGAGACAGAGGTTACAGTTATTATAGCTGCTCTGATACTGAAAACAAACTGATCAACACGACTAACAGATCAATAACCAGAGTGCTGCTACGATGATGATCTATTGATTTAATTACACTGATATCAAAGAGGGACTCTGCTCCAGCCACAACACACATCTGGGGAGAACAATGTTATTAAAACACTGGATGGATGGATGGATGGATGGATGGATGGATGGATGGATGGATGGATGGATGGATGGATGGATGGATGGATGGATGGATGGATTTCCCAGTAGAGGGATAGATTTTTGATGGGAAGATGAAGGATGGATAAACAGAGGGATGGATGGATGGATTTATCAGTGGATAGATGGAAAGAAGGGTTGGTTGGTTGGATGAATATGAATGGATGGATGGATGGATTGAAAGGTGAATTGATGGACGGATGAATGAATGGGTGAATGGATTGATGGATCAATGAGTGGGTGTACGAATTTATGGAAGTGTGTTGGGATGAAAGGATGAATTTACGAGTGGACTGATGGATAATTGAGTACTGATGAGTGGATGAATGGATGGATGGATGGATGCAAGAGTTGGATGCTTAGATATATGACTTGATAATTGGATGGATGGATGGATTGATTGATGGATGGATTAATAAGTGGATGGATGGATGAATTTCCCAGTAGAGGTATGGATTTTTGATGGGAAGATGAAGGATGGATACACAGATGGATGGGTGGATGGGTTCATGGATAGATGGATGAAGTGATGCAGGGATGAATTTATGGATGGATGGGAGGAAGGATGGAAGGATTCATGGATAGATGGATGGATTCACTAAATAGATGGATGGATTAATAAGGGGAATGGATGGATGAATTCCCCAGTAGAGGGATGGATTTGTGATGGGAAGATGAAGGATGGATGGATGGATGGATGGATGGATGGATGGATGGATGGATGGATGGATGGATGGATGGATGGATGGATGGATGGATTGAAAGGTGAATTGATGGATGGATGAATGAATGGGTGAATGGATTAATGAGTGGGTGTACAAATTTATGGAAGTGTGTTGAGATGAAAGGATGAATTTACGAGTGGACTGATGGATTATTGAGTACTGATGAATGGATGGATGGATGGATGGATACAAGAGTTGGATGCTTAGATATATGACTTGATAATTGGATGGATGGATGGATTGATCCATGGATGAGTTTTGATGGGTAGATGATGGATTCATGGATTGATGAATGGATTAATAAGTGGATGGATGGATGAATTTCCCGGTAGAGGGATGGATTTCTGATGGGAAGATGAAGGATGGATACACAGATGGATGGGTGGATGGGTTCATGGATACATGGATGGATGGATGGATGAAGTGATGCAGGGATGAATTTATGGATGGAAGGAAGGAATGATGGAAGGATTCATGGATAGATGGATGGATTCACTAAATAGATGGATGGATTAATAAGGGGAATGGATGGATGAATTCCCCAGTAGAGGGATGGATTTGTGATGGGAAGATGAAGGATGGATGGATGGATGGATGGATGGATGGATGGATGGATGGATGGATGGATGGATGGATGGATGGATGGATGGATGGAAAGGTGAATTGATGGATGGATGAATGAATGGGTGAATGGATTGATGGATTAATGAGTGGGTGTACAAATTTATGGAAGTGTGTTGGGATGAAAGGATGAATTTACGAGTGGACTTATGGATAATTGAGTACTGATGAGTGGATAATTGGATGGATGGATGGATTGATCCATGGATGAGTTTTGATGGGTAGATGATGGATTCATGGATAGATGGATGGATTAATAAGTGGATGGATGGATGAATTTCCCGGTAGAGGTATGGATTTCTGATGGGAAGATGAAGGATGGATACACAGATGGATGGGTTCATGGATACATGGATGGATGGATGAAGTGATGCAGGGATGAATTTATGGATGGAAGGAAGGAAGGATGGAAGGATTCATGGATAGATGGATGGATTCACTAAATAGATGGATGGATTAATAAGGGGAATGGATGGATGAATTCCCCAGTAGAGGGATGGATTTGTGATGGGAAGATGAAGGATGGATAGACGGATGGATGGATGGATGGATGGATGGATGGACGGAAGGACGGACGGACGGACGGATGGATGGATAATCTCTGATGGATAGATTCATTGTTGGATGGATGGATGAACTTAAGGGTGGATTAATCAGTGGATAGATGAATAGATTCCTGAGTGGATGACTTGATGATTGTAAAGATTGTTTCATGGATTCATCTTTTCATGAACGGATGAGTTCATGGATAGAGGGATGAGTGGAGGTATTTACGGATGGTTGGATTGTTGGTTGGATGAATAGATCAATGATTTGATGACTGGATTTTTGATGGGTAGACGATAGATGGACTCATGGATTCATGAGTTGATAATTGATAATTCCATCATGGATGATCCCAAACTGGAGAAATAACTTCAGACTTAATAAACCCTGACTCTAAAACAAATCTAAACATAAATTCAGATGTTCATATGTTCGTATACCTCCTCACACGTAGAACATTCTCTCCTAACATAGATTTTAAATCTGTTATTTACAGACACATTTAAAGAGTTAAATTACTTTCTGAATCCATGAAGACAAACGATGCTGGGAACTGCAGAGTCAGCTGAATGTGACGCACAGTAATGAATCACACTGCGTGTACGAACTCATTTTTAATAAGAGGCGAAGCTTCAAGACAAAACATGGCTTAAGTCCTCGACACTTAATCACAGTCTGTGTCCCTGATTCATTAAAAGCACGTATGACTCCATGTTTCATCATCTCGCAGCTGATAAATTCATCTCTGTGTTTAACTGTAAACAAATGTTTAAGAAGGACAAAGAGATGTTTGCTTAGCTGAGAACTTAAACACAGGTTCAGTGTGATCCTTGCATTAGTCACAGACTCTGTGTATGGTGTTCATGGGAAGAGAAGCACTGAGTTTCCTGCTCTCAGTGGAGGCTTTACAACCTGACAGTGGAGTGATTAGAAGAACTGATGTGAGGGGATATCACTGTCGTGTTTTAAGACAGCAAGGCTTAAAGAATAAACCCTGATGGATCATAATATTCCAAAACCTGATAAATAATCCAGAGTTTCAGCCGTGGAGGCGAATCTGAGGTCCCAGTGTGGGGCTCTAGTGTGAGGCGTGGCTGCTCCAGATACATGTTGCAAAGATTACCAGAGATAAATAACAATAATAGAGATAATAGATGCAGGACGTGAGCAATTTACCGGTGAAAAAACTGTTCCGTTTTGTGTTTCAGCTCACACACGGATCGCTAAGGATAGGAGAAATCTCGCTTGGCAAATCCTGGACACATAGAGTAAAATCCAGGGACTATATGCAGAGTCATTGCTTTGACAGATCAAGTGATCTGGGAAATATAAACAGAGCATATTCTGTAATTGCAGCAGCTCTGGGCTGCGTGCTGATGCCACCCTGAAGGCCCTGCTTTGATGGTTTACAGTACCTTCTCGGGGAAGTTTCCATTCTGATCCGTAGACTGAGGCATATATGATGCTGCAGGAAGAGCATAAAAAGAGCACTTAGTAGTATCTGAGGCCGAGGGGGGAAAATGAATCACAATCCATCTTCTCTCCCCTGAATACTTACACATGATAGCACACAGCATCACAAAGATTTATTACTCTTTTGTCTTCAATCGTGGATTTTAACATGGAAGTGTTATTTTTCTAAGATGTTTGAAAATGTGCGCCTGTGGTCTGATCAGTGTTGACCAATCAGGTATCAGCAGGATTCAAGACAGTCTAGCTGCAGACCTCAAGGCCGGAAACACATGGAAAGAGTTTCAAAGTAAAATCATGTTGAACCTCTCTCTCTCTCTTCACCTCCCTCTATCCCTCTCTCCAACACGGTCTCAGCAGATGTGTGTCTAACATGAGTCTGGTCCTGCTGGAGGTTTCTGCCTGTTAAAGGAAGTTTGTCCTTGCCACTGTAACTTGCTAAATGCTGCAAAGTGCTCTGCTCATGGTGGATTAAGATGAGATCAGACTGAGTCCTGTCTGTGAGATGGGACTGGATCTGATCCGGTCTTAATGTTGGGTCTTTATTAATAATAGAACACAGAGTACGGTCTAGACCTGCTCTGTTTGGAAAGAGTCTGAGGAGAACAGTAGTTGGGATTTGGCGCTATATGAATAAAGATTGATTGATTGATTGATTGATTGAACTTCCGGTTTAACATTTCAGTATATTGTTGACTCTAATCCCCTAAAAAGTATGCAAGATATTTCAAAATAAAATCAGGTGTTCACTTCCTGTTTCATGTTTAAGTCATTTATTTACATGACTCAATATCATATCCCATCTGCTCACCAGGTTGATTGATCACTCTAAATTACCCGTAGGTGTGAGTGTGTGCGTGAATGGTTGTCTGACTCTCTGTGTTAGCCCTGTGATAGGTTGGCGACCTGTCCAGGGTGTACCCTGCCTTTCACCCGAAGCCAGCTGGGATAGGCTCCAGCCCCCCGTGACCCCTGACGGGATAAACGGTCAAGATAATGGATGGATGGATGGAATATCATATCCTATTTATAATTGCTTCTGATTTATAAAGTAAGAATGGAAAATGAACTCTATCTGGAACTTAAGGCTCTCTTCTTAAATTTCAGCTGAAATATACCTTTTTAATATTTGAGTATGTTGCATAAAATGATGGAATGATGAATCTACGACTGACAGGAAAACTGTTACAAGGCTTATCCACTCGGTAAACAAAGTTCTGATTAAACAAGATTCATTCACGAAGCATAGCAAAGTCTTTTTGTGAAGCTTAAATGTGAAAACCTTTCAGTTAAAATTTTCGAACAACAGTAAAAGTATCCATCTTTATTACAAACTTTAAACCTTTTTAGAAAATAACTAACCTGATCTGGAAAAAACCTCTTAACAGAACTGTTCAACCAAGCTCAATATGTATAGAACTAAAGGCTCGTCCTCTACTAACCATACACAGCTGCTGCTAACATTTGTGTAACTTTTTAAAGGTGACATATCATGCAAAATTGACTTTTTAATGGTTCTTTACCTGAAATATGTGTCCCTGTCTACAAACCCCCCGAGAATGAAAAAAATCCATTCTGCCCCTGTTCTGATTTCTCCACCTTTCTGTAAATGTGTGTGAAACGAGCCGTTTCAGACTTCCATGTTTTTGTTACGTAACAACAATATCCGGTCTGTCACGGAGTCAGAGCTCGGAGCTTGTTCAGCCCATAGACTGTATAAAATAATACTGAATCCCTCCTCCGTTTTTCATTCCCTGCACACATGTGTGCTAACAAGGAGCTTAGGAGGGAGGCATGCTAGTTGTAGGCTGTCTTAATAAACACAAAGGTCGGTTTTACTCCCCACGTCTGCAGATTTGAAGATCTAGTGGATGATTTTTATTTGTCATGGATAAGTGCTAGCGCTAATTAGCATAGCCACATAGCTATATGTTCATAGCTGTAGCTGTAGCTACAGAAAGGTCCTGCTGCAGGCGCCTCTCCGTCAGGATCAGATTCAGAGGGTTGAAGTAACGTGATCTCTGAGCAGCCGTGTATATTCAGCCAACATGTAAACATTAGATCAACGTGCTGGAGAGCCGAGGCACATCCACTTCCTGAGGGGGCGTGGTCAGAGAGAAAACAGAGTGTTCTGAGGAGGACTGAAGAAGAGGGTTTTTCAGGCAGACCAAAATCTGATTTCAAAGTGTTTTTTTGAGCATAAACTTTAAAGACATGTTTTGGGGACCTCTTAGACCAATATATGTTGATGAAAAAAGCGTGATATGTCACCTTTAAAATGAAAAATAAATAATTCTAGTGTCACATTCAGTTATTTGATTAAAGTCTGAAGTAACTGAAACTGTGAAAAATGAACAAATGTAAGTTTGGTACATAAAGACTTATTTTTAAGAATAGCTGACTACCATTGTAATCACTACAACAAGTTACATAACTCCTGGACCTGACTGTGGAGGTGCTTCAGGTCTGCAGAGGTAAGGGTCTGGCTGTGAAGGATTTGGTGTGTTTTGGTAGCTCTGATCTATGACTTGATTCATTTAAAGTCTTGTGTAAAGCACTTTGAATTGCCTTGTTGCCAGAGCGTGCTTTATATTAATAAACATGCAGTCTGTATGGAGAGCAAAAGCAGTCAGAACACAGAAGTAACCTCTTAATATTAGACTCACCAACGGTTATGCGTCGTTCACGTTGCAAGCCGTCCTCCTCCTTGCGGTTGTTAGTTTGGGTCAAAGCGTGGAAAGTGGCGCTCCTCGTCAGTTTGTCCTCCAGACTGCAGGAGCGAGTTATCAGCCTCTGTTTGACAGTTTGAGAATCCAGACCAATCGAATCAATTCCCAGTCAGCCGGTATTCTCAGCCTCATGAGATGTTAAATAACGGTCACGGTCTAAATCAGATAACGTCACGTCTTCCAGGAATGTGTAGTGACTCTATACGGACACCTTTAAACACGTTACAGCTGCGTGTGTGGGCCTTACAGAGAGCATGTGATTTACAGTATGAAGAGGTCATGAGAACACTCTGTAGGGTAAGCATGTTCAATGCATGGTCGTCATACCCGCTGGTGAGTGAATGTGTCCATGTTGGCGGTGTTTGGAAGGAGACAAAGATCTGCTTTCAGCATGTCTGCACAGCTCGCATCTCCGTCGCTCAGGTCGTCTGCAAAGGAATGAAATCAGAGTTTAGATAAATACACAAGGCTGCACAGGAGATTTAAGAAAGCTCAAACAGATTCACAACCACTGCTAAATTATTTCCACCACTGTGTTCTTTAATTGAAGAATGCAAAATCCTTATAAGTTTGGAGCTGGTGCCAGTTTCTCCCAAGCAGCAACCTCCAGTGTTCAAAAATTGGAGCACATACTGAAGTGCTTGTTGCAGTTCCTCGAGTGTCCACTTGGGGCTGGCTCCAAAAACCAAGGACAGCCCATTAACACCCATGTTAAAATGTCTAACTTCACAGCAGTCATAAGTCAAGTCAAGTCAAGTCAACTTTATTTATATAGCACATTTAAAAACAACCAGTGTTGGCCAAAGTGCTTTACAAGGTAAAAAGTAAAAATTACATGAAGACAACAATAAACAACAACATAACAGGATATTAATGTCCTCTTCACGAGGAGAAGGCCAAAGAGAAGAGATGGGTCTTCAACAAAGATTTAAAACATTCAACAGTGGGGGCCGATCTTAATTGGAGTGGCAAGCCATTCCAGAGCTTGGGGGCCGCTGCTGCAAAGGCTCGGTCTCCCCGGGTTTTAAGGCGACTTTTAGGCACATCCAGGAGCAGCTGGTTTGTTGACGTCAGTGCTCGGGTTGGGTTGTGAGCATGGAGAAGATCAGCCAAGTAGGATGGTGCCAATCCATTTAGGGCCTTGTATGTTAAAAGTGCAACTTTAAAATCAATCCTGTGACGGACTGGGAGCCAGTGGAGAGCACGCAGCACAGGTGTGATGTGCTCCCTCTTTTTCCTGCCAGTCAGGAGGCGAGCTGCCGCATTCTGTACAAGCTGCAGGCGCTGAATAGACGCCATGTCTAAGCCGACATACAAAGAATTACAATAATCAAGCCTAGCCGTAATAAAGGCATGGACCACTCTCTCTAGATCCTTAGGAGGGAGATATGCCTTCCCCTTCGCTATGAGTCTCAGCTGGAAGAAGCTGGACTGAACCACAGAAGAGATTTGTTTGACATGTTTGCAGCTTGGTACAAACACAGTTTTAGTCGGCATAGCTAATTTAACATTTCTTACACACAGTACAGGGTAAATGTGTTTTTATGACTAATTTCTTTAAAGATATTACGGCCAAATGTTTTGCATAATTGTACATGATTAAAGGCGTGGCAGACTTGGACAGGCTGGCACACTGTAGCTGTCAGCCAGGAGGCGAAAGGCCTCAACTCTGCCTCTCTGCCTCTCTCTGGGTCGACTGCAAGTTAGGTCGAGTCAGCATTTCCAATACTGCAACTGCCGATGGATGACGTCACTGAGGCTATTTCCCATGTATTATATGTCTATGCTTGCTCCTGGTGAGCAGGTAAACGCCTCTACAGTGCACATGAAAGCACACACAGAAATCCACAAAATCAAAGGAAGGAGAAGGCAGGAATGTCTGAATCACACACTGGACGCCAAACGGGAGAAAAATGTTGGTAGTTTTGAAGGAAGGTGGAGCTGCTGGAAGTGGAGTGAGGTTTCAATCCAACCTGCAGCTCTTTATCACCCATCATTCACAACTTCATCTCCCGGTTTCCTGCTCTATTCACTGTCCTTATCTAAATAAAAGCATAAAAATCATCTTTAAAATATATACAGGTCATATAACATTAATAATAACATTTATCTATGTGGCACCTTTAAAAACAAATGTTCACAAAGTGCTTTGGCAAAAAAAAATGGCAGGTTAAAAAGAATAAATGCAAATTAAACAGAATAAAGAGATGAAACAGTAGACCAATAAATCATTGTTACAAAGGTTTTAAAAATAAAAAATAAATAAAAAATAAAATAGAATAAAAGCATTAAAAGAACAATAAAAAGGCATTAAGAAGAAGACAGAAAAAATTGAAAAAGTTAGATAAATATCAAATATCAGAAAAAAAGTTAAATTAAAAATATAAATAATTGTTTAAATAATAAATAAATACATAAAATAGAAAATAAAATTGAGCAAATCATAAATAAAACCATTAAAGGACAGAGTTTAGAAAAAGATAGATAAAATAATGATAAATAAAAAGGAAATAATAAAACAATCAATGGTCAAATAAATAAAATCGAATTTATTAGTTAAATAAAAATAAATAAATACAATAAAAATAAATAAATAAACCTTTGAAGGAAAATAAAATGGTTTTAAGAAGAAGACGACATCACATCAGAGAAAATAGAAAAGAATAAATTAAAAACATTAAAATAATAAATGAAAAAGGAAATAATAAAACAATCAATGAATCAATCAAATAAATAAAATCAGATCTATTAGTTAAATAAATCAATAAATCAATAAAAATAAATAAATACAATTTAAATAATAAATGAAAAAGGAAATAATGAAACAATCAATGATCAAATCAAATTAATTAGTGAAATAAATAATAAGAATAAATTAATAGAAAATAAAAAGCAGTTAAAAAGGTGAAGTGAAATAAACACTGTCACAAAAAGATGCAAAATTAAGTAAACACAATAAGAAATGTTTTTGCACGAGCATATCTGAACTCAAACTAATGTGTTGGTGAATTTCAGAATCCTGAAATCTGTGCGAGTGGTGTGTGAATGAGGCGTTTTGTTTTTACCCTTTTAAGGCTCTGTGTTCTGTATTCTGAGTCTCTCTCTGGCGCGCAGGTCACCAGGTCTATTTGCAGTTTATTGCTGATACTAGATGCAGCTCGATGAGGTTGCTTGGAAACCTTTTAGACACACTAAAGTCTGTCTGGTGCTTGACATACTTCTCTGACAACCCGAGTGCTTTCCCACAGAAAGCTCATATTCTTACATTTTCCAAATGTCACTTGGTCAACGAGCAGATATCGTTTTTTTTTTCCTGCTATCATAACAAGCAAGACGAATGAGGCTGAGAATGTGGCATCAGGCGAGGCCCTGCGTTCTCAGGCGGCAACGGCTCTGTGATGTGAAAGTGATGGATGCTTGAATGTTTGAGCTTCAACTTTTATACCTTCATAGATTATTAAAGAGAAAACAGAAGTCGTTTCAGCCAACAAGAAGTCCTCCTAATAAACACATGTTTTCCATTGTAGGGGCCTGTTTCTGGAAGGCCGGTTTGACATGGATGGAGGTTTAGATGGAGGCAGAATCAGATAAGACGGTGTAATTGGTTTATGTGTGTCAGCAGAGGAATCTTGTCTGGGTCCTGCAGAGACAGTAGAGTACAAGGAGGAGGGGGGGGCTGCGAGCTGGCACTCTCTTCATCACCTGGCTGCTCTGTGAGTCAGGGGATCATAAAGTCTACAGCCTGAAGCTACCCAAACTCACAACCGTCTTTCCTCCACAAGCACAGAGAGAAATGTGATGAGTGTTGGTTAAATGTGAAGACGTGTGGGAGCCCCCTCCTCCAGCCGACCTCAGACACAACAGTGTGTCTTTGAAATTCTGAGAAAATCGCTTCCAGTCTCGCTCTGTGATTTCTTTTCACCATGCATGGGAGAGAGGAGAAAAAAACTGGATCCTCCAGTACACCCACCATACCACAACCATTTTCAAACTTCACACAGCCGACCACGACCGGGTAACGGCCAATCAAAACAAAGGGCGACAGGAAACAGCCCGATGTTTCCTTACAGGGTGAAATCACCAGAAAAGGATGGACGGACATCAGACCGGACCGGCTTATTAAGGGCAAGTCCGAACATGAGAGAGTCCTCTGAGCCGTGACGTGTTATTAGTGACAACCACATCACATCCACGGTCTGCAAATACTTCGGTCTGGTAAAATAAATCATGCATTCACCAGGAAAGACTCAAAACATGAATTGGGAAAATGCTGCAAAAAGAAATTGTAAAAAACAGTAAAATAAACCTTTATTCAAAATGCAATGCCTATGTTTGTTTGTTTGTTTGATTGTGTGTGTGTGTGTGTGTGTGTGTGTGTGTGTGTGTGTGTGCGTGTGTGTGTGTGTGCGCGTGCGCGTGTGCGCGTGCGCTTGTGTGTGTGCAAGCAAGTGTTTTTACAATGTGATGTTTTAATTGTGACCTGCCAAGGGACTGCAGATGTAAATTAGCTTTAAGCTAACTCTGGTACAATGCATCAGATGGTGACATTTATGTTAAATATTGTACATGGTCCCTTTTACAAATAAATTGAATAAATAAAATATTTGGTCACAACAGTAGATGGCGCTATGTGAAGCTGGTGTACCCCTCGTGACTGCAGCTGTCACTCACAACCACGGCAGCAGGGGGATGAAAGATGGAGAGACACAGCGATCGTCCAGAAAAAAGAGACCCAAAAGTAGGCGGAGTTATGACGCTGGTTGTAAGATGATGTTTATGAATGCAGCAGAGACTTTAAACAGCTGTTAATGAGCGGACATATGGAGTCTCAGAGGGTGATAGCGAGTCCAAAAAGACCGTCTTAAAGATGCTAACCATAGACTGTAAATAAAAATGGACAGCGTTGCTCCGCCTCTTCCCGTTGTACGGTTCTGAAGCCAAAAAATCCCTCTCCTGGGCGCAGCCATTGTGCAGCCAGAGCCTGTGAAGCCTTTGTAATAAGCTCCGCCCTACAGCGTGACATCACAAGAAACAGGAAGTAAAACCCCGTTTTTTAAACTCTAATAACTAACGAAAAAGAAACTTTTCAGAAAAAAGAGGCCTTGGACACAAAATAGTCAAATACTAACTACATATCACCACAGCATACGGATGGGAGAAACATTCGTACGACGTGTATTTATTTTTTAAAGTTTGACTGCTCCCCCATTCAAATTAATGGAGGAGACGGATTTTTTGACCTATACTGCAGCCAGCCACCAGGGGGCAGTCACACTGCTGAAAGCCTCACCACCAGGGCTGTATCCGGCACGCTTGATGCTAACAGTCAGAAAATCTTACTGGGGTCTTCAAAGGGGCTTGAAGTCTTGGAGATCATAAAGGATGCACATAGTTGTATTTAACTGAGATGGATGAACATTGGTGATAAATTGAATAATAAACGGGTTATTTCTCATTTTTATGATTTTAATGGCAAACATCAATAACACAGGCGCTTTAGTCACACATGTGATTACATTTCAATTTTATTTCAATTTAAAATAATATCAAATATATTTTAAATTTGTCCAAAACAACAATCAGTTTGTATTTTTTCCAATTAAATGTGTTTTATTTGTAAAAAAAATATATAAATATTTATATATCTTCACTATCTTCAAAAAGTAAGTCCAAAAAAATAAAAGTTGAATGTTTACCAAAGTCAAATTCCTTGTGTGTTCAAGCATACCTGGCCAATAAAGCTGATTCTGATTCTGATTCTGAAAAGTATGATTTTCTTACAATCAGGGTCGGCTTATTTTACGACCATTATGGAAAATGCAAGCTAATGTTTGCAGAGTATAATAAAGCATGTGAGTGCAAGCAGAGTCCCTGCTCAGCCTCTGGGAAACCCTGTAGGTCTCTCAAGTGAAGCCTTAACAAAAGTTACATTTTGTTAAATGCAGAAAACAAGTTTTATATTTAATTTACATTAAGTAATACATAATTTTTTTAATTAACTTATTATATTATATTATATTATATTTATTTCCTGTATATATCTGATCTTTTTAACTTACACTTATTTTTAATTTAATTTTACTTATTTTATTTATTTATTTTACTGTAATGATTTATTTATTCAATTTTTTAGTGTTATTTATGATTATATTTTTTTATTATTTTACCCATCCCTGTTGTTTTCTGTCTCTCTGTTCTTCTGTGAAGCACTTTCAGCTGCATGCTCGTCTGGATGAAAGGTTCTTCATGAATAAATAAAGTTGAGTGGAGATGTTTGTTAAAGGAAATCCACAGAGCAGCATCTCCTTTTTTAAACTCCTGAGATTATTTCTGCTGTTTTCACAGACTTAGCATGCACACACATACTGAGCAATCAAGATCTGGTGCATGACACACTTTGACAACCATTCACACACCGACACACACACGGGATTAATGACCAAGCACAGCTTTAGATTCAGAACTTTTCAGCACATTTCTGTAATGGATAGGCAGAGGCGATGCTTATCGTTTCCAGTAGCATTGTCCTCTCGTAGTTTGAAAAGAAATGAAGCTCTTTGAGAGACGAGCGAGGGAGGAGAGCATGCTGAGTCACAGGAACCCAAAACCTGGGAACCGCCTGCCCAGCCACGCACTGGGAATACACACACAAAGGCTAAAAAGGGATCGCAACAAAGGGGAACTTCTGCAGCTCCCAGAGGAGGCGTTCTAGGTACTGTAGCCATGTCACATAATGACTGCAATTTCTTCTGAATGGGGAACTGAGATCAAACTGCAGATGCAACACATGAGCTCAACAGCTGGATGGAGTGTGCGTTCATCTGGCGCTCTTTCCCTCTCACCTGGGGTTTGATAAATGGAAACAGAAAGGTGGAAACACAAACACTTTACAGCTTTAGGTCGGGGGAACTCACCCAAGCTGTGCTCTGTAAAGGACAAAAGGTTTATCCCGGTGTTGTAGCTCCCTGTGACAGAAACAGAAACACAGAGGAGCATTATGATGAAGAACATCTGGTTATATGTGCAAAATGTGCTTTTGGTCTTCTGCTTGTTTAGTAAAGGGACAGGCCTTTATGCTGCTGTATCTGGAGGAAGCAAAGGTGTTAGTTATGACACCTGAAATGGGTCGCTTCTACAGGGTGCATGCTACAAGATAATCAAGCTAACTTTGAGCCTGATTTTCCTAACCTCTTCACCTTTCGTTGTTTGCAGGCTTGCAGTCGCATCTTGCTCACGCCACAAATGGAGCGACGCCTGCGAGCTAGTTCAGGCAGACAACTCGAGCTGCAATGCCATACACGTCACATGTCCCACTCTCTTATCCATCATCCAATCCCGCCCTCTGCCTCTCAAATTGGCGGTCTATTTAAACTGGGGAAAAATCTCCCATCTCTCCCTCTGCCTGTCAACGACTCTGCTGCTGCATGCCATTGCTGATATTTCTTCTTCCCCGCCGCCTCCCCAGCTTCCACCTGCAGGCTCCCGGGGGTGTTTAGTATGTTTTGCTCATCACTCCTCAAAGTCTGCATGTAAACTTATCTGCAGGGAGTGATGAGGCCGGAGCCTGGGCGCCAAACATGAATATGTTTTTGCTGCTACAATAAACAATTTAAACGTGAGTTGTCTGACTGAACTTAGCTAACTGGCTGATTGGTGCGGTCATTCTCTGACCATGAACGAGTGGATCAGGATAAAGCTTTGTAAGATTGAAGGGACTGAACGTTTGCAGTGAGAGGTCAGCTGAGTCAGAGATCTCTTTTGACTCCCTTCTTAAAATATACTTTTATTGCATAGCCTTTCCTGATTTTACCTGAACTTTATTGTATTCATTTTATAGTTAATTAAAAGGAGTTTTACGTCTTTTAAAATCTATTTTATTTCTTGATTTTTTCCTTTTGTGACTTTATGATCTCCTTGTTTAATTTTGCTCCCCATGTAAAGCATTTTTTTAACCTTTTTTGAAAAGTGCTCTTTAAATAAAATTATTACTACTATTAATTATGATTACAATTTAAAAATAATAATAATTATTATTATAATCATCATTATTATTATTTGACTTATTTTAATATTATCATTATTGTTGTTATTTGTATTATTGTAATTATGATTATTATTCTGTTATTAATATCAACATCATTGTATTAATATAAATAGTATTATTATTATTTTATTATAACTATTATTATCATCATTATTGTATTAATATTATTTTTATTATGATTTTTATTATTGTATTTATTATTATTATTGTAATTATTCTTATTATTAATATTATCAATCTCATTATTATCATAATTATGGAATTAATATTATTTTTGTTATTTTTGTTATTATTAACTTTAATATTACATTTATTTTTAATATTAATATTTGCAATGTAACTTGTCAATAAGTCCTTTAAAACATCCAACAATCAAACAGAGGAGGAGAGATGATGCACAGACATTGTGGATGTAGCATGTAGCTTAGCAGCATTTAGTTTGAATCAAATTGATCCTGTCTGAAGCGACTGATAACCAAGTCTTCATGCCGGTAAGAGGCAGAGCTGAGCGACATCTCCTTTGGGTTCTAAACAAAATATCAAAAGTACCTCATACAACCACGCTCTAGATAACCCTGACTGTCCCTTTAAGATGTTGATCTTTGTGATCATCTCTCTGTCAGACTCACTTCTCTGAGGCAGAGCGACCACCTTGAAGGCGCTACATGAGAACCTGGACTTTGCATCCTCTTCCTCCCCGTCTTTGTCCGTCTCAGTCTCTCTCTCCTCTCCTCTCCGATCACTTAGATCATCTTTAGTCTCAGCTTCGCTCTCATCGCTGATCGTCTTCTCAGCCGACGTGAGCTCCTCTTCTTCAGATCTCTCCGTCTTGTCTCCACCTGCAGCGACGCTTCCATCACTGCCGGACGTGTGCGCCACGCTCTCCTCCGAGTACACGTCAAAGAACTGATCATCGTCGGCGATGTCGGAGGGAGAGGGCGGGATCAGATGGATGACGGGTCGTGTTAGGAAGCTTCCAGAGGCCGGCGTGCTTTCAGCGCCGCTCTCAAACTGGAGCTGATCGTCCTCTTCTTCTTCTTCTTCATCATCGTCTTCCTCCTCCTCCTCTCCGCTGGTAGCTTGTTCTCCTTGAGGCTGTATCGGGAGCGACGACAGAGCCTTCACTCTCTTCTTCTTCCTCAGAGCCCTGGAGCAGGCGGACACGGAGCTGGCAGAGCGGGCCATGATGCTCCTGAAGGTCACGGGGTCGTCCTCCTCCTCCTCCTCCAACAGGCTGAAGCTGCCGTTAACTATCCCCAGATCCTCCACCGTAATCTGGATAACCTCCTTCTCACCTGATCCCCGTTGATCCGAGTGTGGAAGCTGAGGGCCTCCGTAAATCTCCTCTTCCTGCCCCTGCAGAGGATCCCCCGCCTCCCCTCGCAAACAGGAGCAGCAGAGCAGCCTGCGAGGAAGACGAGCGCCGTGCATCCACCGGCGTCTGTGAGGCCGCTGTTTCCCTGATTCACTCGCCATCGTTCTTTCACTATCTATCCCGCTCAACACGCATCCTTTAGAGCGCTCAGATAAAGCTCTGTGCTCACCTCTGAGATGTAACGCTGCACGGGGAGAGAAGCTGCAGCATCTGTAACGTGTTGCTTAGGAGAGGAGTGGAAACAGAGCGCCTGGTGCTCTCAGGGTCAGGTGAACACTTGAAATGAATGCAGGACTTAATCAGCAGGCTTTGATATGTTAAACAGGAGCATTTTAGATACAGCTCTGATTTCAAAGGGCTCTGATAAGACTGAGAAGCAGACATCTTAACAAACATATGTTTAATGGAGAAACAAAGAGACTTGAAATACTGAGAATGAAATAAAGCATGATATAAAGATCTGAATGTTGCTTTTGGTCGGTGTTAGTTTCCTTGTTTTGTTCGTTCTTCCCCGTGCTTCCCTCGTCTTTTCTGTTCGACTGGATCTTGGATCATGAAGCTGTTCAATCACTCCACTCCTGCTCAGTCCTACATCTCCTAACATCTAACATCGGACTTCCACAAGATCCGTATCTGGACCGCCGGTCATCTGGAGTCATGTGACGGAGGTTTTCCCCGCTGTAATCACTGAATCAAGGATTCTCCTCCTCCTCCTCTCCTCATCCATGTTGTCTTTCTGGTCCTCTGAAAACCTCTGACCTGTTGACTCCAGGCCTGGCTCCGCTCATCATGACTTTGGTTTGTTGTTGTAGTTAAGTGAAATACGATCTGGCGATAACACAGAGTGTTTTATTCTGAAAATTAACCGGATGTTTTCATTTTGTTTTGGTGAAACCTGACTTCCTGTCCCGCTCCATCTGCTCTGTTGAGATTGATGCGTCGTGCTCCGGCATCCGGAAACAAATAGAAGTCTTGTGTCTCTGATCCGGAGGACTCATACCTGCCGGATCAGAGACGGAGCCTGAACGCAACGGAGCGGATCCAGTGGAAGTTAACACATTGACTAGAATAGAAACCTATCAGATCCGGAGCTGTGACAGACCAGAGACGGATCTGGTGGAATTTGGCCGTAACAGGACCGTCTGTTACACCCCCATTCATCGTGCATTTCAAACAAATGCCTCTCTGCTCATGCTGGGATACCTGTCCATGCAGCTCTGGCTTGTGGTCCTACTTTTTCTTCCTCATTCTGTCAAAAACATGCATTTAAATCTGTTTCATTCAAAGAATCCTCAATTTAAGACGACAGAAGAAGCAGCCAAAGCGAGAGCTGCATTTTTAGACGTCTTTGCAGCATCCAGTGGGTCAGCTTCATGCAGAGAGACTGCAGATCACACACTAAGTTTGTTACTCTGCGATGATGCTAGACATACCTGAGCATGCCCAGTAATAGTCTGTGCATGGGGAACATTGCTTTAGCCTGTAGCGTGAAGATGCTAACGCGCAAGTAAGCATGTTTCAGACGTCTCCTCTCTCGTCTATTTCTTCTCTTAAGTTGAGACTCACAAATAGAAGTCTTGTGTATCTGATTCGGAGGACTCCGACCTGCTGGATCAGAGACACAGCCGGAACGTGGAGCAGATCCAGTGGAAGTTAACACATTGACTAGAATAGAAACCTATCAGATCCGGAGCTGTGACGGATGTGGTGGAATTTGGCCGTAACAGGACCGTCTGTTACACCCCCATTCATCAAGCATTGCAAACTGATGCCTCTCTACTCATGATGTGATACCTGTCCATGCAGATCTGGCTGGTGATGCTTCTTTTTCTTCCTCATTCTGTCAAAAATGTGCATTTAAAGCTAGTTTCATTCAAAGCATCCTCAATTTAAGACGACAGAAGAAGCAGCCAAAGCGAGCGGTGCATTTTGAAGCGTCTTTGCTGCATCCAGTGGGTCAGCTTCATGCAGAGAGACTGCAGATCACACACTAAGTTTGTTGCTCTATGGTGATGGTAGACATACCTGAGCATGCCCAGTAACAGTCTGTGCATGGGGAACATTGCTTTAGCCTGTAGCGTGAAGATGCTAACGCGCAAGTGAGCATGTTTCAGACGTCTCCTCTCTCGTCTGTTTCTTCTCTTAAGTTGAGACTCACAAATAGAAGTTTTGTGTATCTAATCCGGAGGACTCCGACCTGCCGGATCAGAGACGGAGTGGATCCAGTGGAAGTTAACACATTGAGTAGAATAGAAATCAGATCTGGTGCTGTGACGGATCAGAGCTCCAACACTTTGGACCTCTCTGCCTCTGAGTTTAAGATCAGCCTGTGTTCTAGTGTGATTTGGATGTTATATAAATGAATCAACTTTTGAACTTGTTGTCTTTATCTGATAGGACACCTGAAGAGAGGATGTGGAGGACAGAGAGAAGAGGGAAGACATGCAGCAAAGGGTCGAGGCTGGGAGTCAAACCTGCGACTGCTGCGAGGCGAACGGCGCCGCTTCTTTGACTTTCATAGTAAGTGTTTGTTCCATCTTTCACCTCCCTGATCTTGTGACCCTCCTCTCTTTTGTGATGACACTCTACACACGGTGCAAAATGCGAGTGCACTCTACACAACAGGGTTTCCTCTGTGACTGAGCAAGAGCAGGGGCTTTAACTCTCCCATCTGTTGAAGAACTCAAAGGAAAGACTCTAACATTTTAAATTTGGCCACTCTGGTGTATACTGCAGATCACACATCACCTCCTCTGCTGTATAAATAAAATGATGAAGGATGAAGTAAACGACGTAAAATAAACACTTTAAATCATTTCAACTGCTTTAACATAAAACACCTGATGAAGGTTTGCTCCTTGCAGAGAATCTGCAGTAACATCAGAGAGTTTTATTATCTTAATAAGTCCTCTCGAATGAATCATCTTCACAGATTTAATCACCTTTGAATTTACGGCCTGCTCCTTTAATCTGTTTCTGCCTTTAACTGTATTAAATCCACCCTCCTGTGAATCCTGTGAGCGCACATGTTCATGCATGACTGTGCGAGCGTCGGGGCATGTTATTATATTATTACAGAGTCCGTGTTGGGTTTCTGTGCGGGTCATCTGCAGCTTTTATGGCAGCAGGTGAGAAAATGGGCAGGCGGATGCTCGGCTCATTCAGCCCCCATGGCATCGGATGACATTTCCTTCACTCCGCAGGCCCGGTCCTGTCCCGGGCTACACGATAAGTCATCCAAGCATCAGCTTAAAACCATTTTGCCACACCACCCACATTGAGTGCTGCATGAAAAGATGATATCCCTGCTTTTTTCTCACGCCCATAAAGTGACAGAGGAGTGATGGGAATAATTACTCGTCCGGGATCCACCTCTCACCCTGCTGCCTGTCTTTGAAGTGAAAGGAAGATCCCTCTGTTTGTTTCTTTAACATTACTTTCCTCTGTTTCCCACCAGAAGAGTTCAGGTTCCACCTTTAGAAACTGAGCTCCTGTGTATACAAGCCGCCAATAAATCAACCGCCTCACACTTTAGGCGGTTTGTGACCGGAGGAACTTTACCCCGGAACTACATGCGTTTCAACCAGTGGACCCAGGGTCTAAATTTAGTTCAGGGGTAGATAATCTCCCCTCTAAAAAGCCCCTGCTAGGGGGGCAGTACTTTTCAGAGGGTCCTGGGGCTTTTGGGGGGCGGGGCCTCCAATGCTGAACGCGTCTGATTGGTAGATTAACAATAACATCACACACATCTGTGATTCACTTGATTTCTCTTTCTTTCATTAGTTTTTATTTGTTCTATCTTTTTTGTATGTGTGTGTACTTTTCAAAAGAAGAAGCTGTGATTCTCTTGATTTAGCAGCTTGTAACAGTAGTCTTCTCTCGGCCCACCGTGAATGCGTCTCTCCTCCCGGTGTTCCGGTTTTAAAAGTCACCCTGTAAACTGGAGACCTTCGGCTGAACGTGTCAGTGTTTGTGGAGTTCTCCAGTTAACAGGGTCGCTGTTTAAACCAAAACACCGGGTGATCTAAAGCCGTGTTGAAATGTCTTTGCTACTCGCGCTTATCTCCTCTCACGTGTTGATTCATTCTTTGCTTTTTCCATGTTCTTAACGTCAGGCGCAAAATTTTCACTGTTTTGGAAGTTTTTCTGCTTTTGGAGCACAATTTAAAATTTGAGGAAAATTATTTTTTTCGACAGGCTCCGGGTCAAATTTTTTTTTGTCAATTTTTAATAAAAAAAAATAAATAATTTTTCTTTGTCAAATTTTTTTTGTCAAATTTTTATTTTTTCAAAAAAAAAAAAAAAATTTCTTTTTTTCAAAAAAAAATAATTAATTATTTTTTTTCAATTTTTATTTCAATTTTTTTTTGTCAATTTTTTTTTTCGATTTTTTCCAAAAAACATTCACAGTCATTGTTTTTTTCATATGTGATTCTCTTGATTTCTCTTTCTTTCATTAGTTTTTATTTGTTCTATCTTTTTTGTATGTGTGTGTACTTTTTAAAAGAAGAAGCTGTGATTCTCTTGATTTAGCAGCTTGTAACAGTAGTCTTCTCTCAGCCCACCGTGAATGCGTCTCTCCTCCCGGTGTTCCGGTTTTCAAAGTGACCCTGTAAACTGGAGACCTTCAGCTGAATTTGAGGAAAATAAATTTTTTCGACAGGCTCCGGGTCAAATTTTTTTTTGTCAATTTTTAATATAAAAAAAAAATAATAATGATTTGTCTTTGTCAATTTTTTTTTGTCAAATTTTTATTTTTTCAAAAAAAAAAAAAAAAAGTCTTTTTTTTCAAAAAAAAAAAAAAAAATTTTTTCCAATTTTTATTGTCAATTTTTATTTCATGTTTTTTTTTTTCAAGTTTTTTTTTTCAAATTTTTTTTTTCCATTTTTTCCAAAAAACATTCACAGTCATTGTTTTTTTCATCTGTGATTCTCTTGATTTCTCTTTCTTTCATTAGTTTTTATTTGTTCTATCTTTTTTGTATGTGTGTGTACTTTTCAAAAGAAGAAGCTGTGATTCTCTTGATTTAGCAGCTTGTAACAGTAGTCTTCTCTCAGCCCACCGTGAATGCGTCTCTCCTCCCGGTGTTCCGGTTTTAAAAGTGACCCTGTAAACTGGAGACCTTCGGCTGAACGTGTCAGTGTTTGTGGAGTTCTCCAGTTAACAGGGTCGCTGTTTAAACCAAAACACCGGGTGATCTAAAGCCGTGTTGAAATGTCTTTGCTACTCGCGCTTATCTCCTCTCACGTGTTGATTCACTCATTGCTTTTTCCATGTTCTTAACGGCAGGAGCAAACTTTTCACTGTTTTGCATGTTTTTCTGCTTTTGGAGCACAATTTCAAATTTGAGGAAAATTAATTTTTTCAACAGGCTCCCGGTCAAATTTTTTTTTGTAAATTTTTAATTTAAAAAAAGAATAATAATAATTTTTTTTGTCAAATTTTTTTTGTCAAATTTTTATTTTTTCAAAAAAAAAAAAAATATTCTTTTTTTTCAAAAAAAAAAATTAAATATTTTTTTTCAATTTTTATTGTCAATTTTTATTTCAAATTTTTTTTGTCAATTTTTTTTTTTTTCAATTTTTTCCAAAAAACATTCACAGTCATTGTTTTTTCCATCTGTGATTCACTTGATTTCTCTTTCTTTCATTAGTTTTTATTTGTTCTATCTTTTTTGTATGTGTGTGTACTTTTCAAAAGAAGAAGCTGTGATTCTCTTGATTTAGCAGCTTGTAACAGTAGTCTTCTCTCAGCCCACCGTGAATGCGTCTCTCCTCCCGGTGTTCCGGTTTTAAAAGTGACCCTGTAAACTGGAGACCTTCAGCTGAACGTGTCAGTGTTTGTGGAGTTTACACAGCTGTTGAAACACAGAGGGAGTTTTAAGATTCAATATCCTCATCAGATATTTAATGATCCTCTAAAGACGTTTATGAGGGATGCATCCGGCTGAGAGTCTTCAGTTAACAGGGTCGCTGTTTATACCAAAACACCGGGCGATCTCTGCCACGGCTTTTTGAGTTCAAAAGGATTTTAAAGCCGTGTTGAAACGTCTTTGCTACTCGCGCTTGTTGATACTTTTTTCATGTTTTAACAGCAGGTGCAAAATTTTCACTTTTTTTCATGTTTTTCTGCTTTTGGAGCACAATTTCAAATTTGAGGAAAATTAATTTTTTCGACAGGCTCCGGGTCAACTTTGTTGTCAAAATTTTGTTGTCAAATTTTTTTTGTCAAAATTTTGTTGTCAAATTTTTTTTGTCAAAATTTTGTTGTCAAATTTTTTTTGTCAAAATTTTGTTGTCAAATTTTTTTTGTCAAAAAAATTTTTTCTATATTTTTTCTTCAAATTTGTTTTTTCAAAAAAAAAATTTTCAAGATTTTTTAAAAAAAAAATTAATTTCAAATTATTTTTTTTTCCAAAACAAAATTCAAAAAAAAAATTCAAATTTTTTTTTCAAATTTTTTTTTTATTAAACTTTTCCAAAAACCATTCACAGTCATTGTCTTTTCCATCTGTGATGAATGGCATTCGTCTTTGTTTTACTGCCCTCTACTGGTCTGGTGGTGTAGCGTCAAAGGATTTTTAAGCCGTGTTGAAACGTCTTTGCTACTCGCGCTTATCTCCTCTCACGTGTTGATTCAGTGAATCCATCTTTGATGAAATATAGCACCATCTAAAACAGACCAGCTGAGTCTCTTCATGCTAACAGGCTAACTGTTGTGTTGCTCAGAATGATACCTGCCTGTCCGTCTGCTTCTATGGTGTCATCTGTGATGAATGGCATTAGTCTTTGTTTTACTGCCCTCTACTGGTCTGGTGGTGTAGTGCAGTTACTTTCTTTTTTCCCCATATGTCACTGGCCTGATTTGCACAATCTACCCAGGACTTCAGCCCACGGGTGAAACGCAGACAACAATGGGGGCACAGGAACCTTTTAGTTCAGGGGGCTAAAAGACCCCGGAACACTTTTGTGAATCCACAACATCTTATATCTGGTTTGGAGGTTATTCCTTGTATCTTTGTCCGTCATTAAAGTGAGCGCCCTTGTATTTCATGAGCCTCACTCGTGTGGAAAACCCGGCTCTGTGTGTGAATTAAAATCTGCCACAAAGGTTGACTTAATTAGACTTTTAACAGCTCTGACTGTTTCTTTCCCAAATAAAAGCCGACCTCAGACGGATAACTCTTCTAATTTAAGCTTAGCGTGCACATTTATAATTTCTGCTCCCCAGCAGCACATACAAGCTAAAGTAGTTAGCTCTGTTTGTGTTGGTAGTGCGAGCTTCTCAGGTAATAAAGTCCCACAGAAGCTTTGTTGCCAGGGACAAAATCACAGCACCTCGAGGTGATTTCCGCGGGAGGCCGGGCTCTTTGTCGTGCGATGAAAAGTGCTTTTATACCCGGATCACTCAAGAGACCCACATGATGGTTTCCACAGGGAGGGAAGGGAATCCAGTGAACAACACGATCTCACAACGAGACCCAGAGAAGGTGGTTTACAGCTAATCATGACACAGCAGAAAACCTCAGAGGGTTTCAGCACGTTTAGAGAGGTGCAGCAGAAAATAAGAAACCTGCAATCCACTTAAAGACATCTGTGAGCAATTTAGGAATCAAGCACTGAAGCAAGAAATGTTTGAGAGATGTAGATTACATTATTCCTCACAGCTGGGAGCAGGTGAGCAAAACAGTCAGACTGTTTCTAACTTCTTTGCACTGGAAGTTTGAAACACAGATCACTGCTAATGTTTCTCTGCATGCATGGAAGCTTTTCTGTTCCAGTGTGACGCCTCTGAGGTGCTGACGGGTGTTCACCTGACAAGCCATCGAAGAAAAGCTGCTTGAAGTTTGCAGAAAGAGGGCTCAACATCACCCAGCATGAAATGTGAAAGACAGGAGAGCATGCAGGAATGTGTGAAAGAGTTATTCCAGCAAAGATTTCTGGACTTTTCTTAATTCAAAACATTTTTTTGTGTTGTTGAAATTCAAATCATCTTAAGCAGCTGTCATTTCCCGCAAATAAAAGACCCCAGTGAGAATATTTTCTTAGGGAAGTTGGGAGACATGTTGGATTCAATCAAACAAAATGTTGATCTTTCTGAAAAACAAATTAACAGTAGAACCAGAGAATCATACTTTGCAGAGGTCTTCAATCAATCTTTATTTATAAAGCGCCAAATCCCACAAACGTTCTCATCAGACTCTTTCCAAACAGAGCAGGTCTAGACCGTACTCTATGTTCTCTTATTAACAAAGACCCAACATCAAGACCAGATAAGATCCAGTCCCATCTTCCAGACAGGACTCAGTCTGATCTCATCTTAATCCACCATGAGCAGAGCACTTTGCAGCATTTAGCAAGTTACAGTGGCAAGGACAAACTTCCTTTAACAGGCAGAAAGCTCCAGCAGGACCAGACTCATGTTAGACACACATCTGCTGAGACCGTGTTGGAGAGAGGGATAGAGGGAGATGAAGAGAGAGAGAGATGATAGTGGTGATAGAGGAACCTACAGGACAAGGGAGCTCAGGGACTCCAGAAAGGTCTATGGTTAGTAACTTTAATGGGACAGGAAGAGTTAAAGTAAGAGACAGGCAGAGAGAGGGAAAGACAGGATCCCAGTGTGTCAATCTAAGCCTATAGCAGCATAACTAAGACCTGGTCCAAGCCTGATCCAGCTCTAACTATAAGCTTTATCAAAAAAGGAAAGTTTGAAGCCTACTCTTAAAAGTAGAGAGGGTGTCTGCCTCCTGGACCCTGACTGCTAGATGATTCCAAAGGAGAGGTTCCTGATAACTGAGACACTACCTCTCTTACTAGGCAGAAACCTCAAGCAGGACCAGAATCATGTTAGACACACATCTGCTGAGACCGTGTTGGAGAGAGGGAAAGAGGGAGATGAAGAGAGGGAGAGAGATTATAGTGGGGAGATGGATAGTAGTAGTTGTAGCAGTTGGAGTCTGGAGTCCTACGAGGCAAGGGAGCTCAGGGACTCCAGAAAGGTCTATGGTTAGTAACTTTAATGGGACAGGAAGAGTTAAAGTAAGAGACAGGCAGAGAGAGGAGAGAGAGGTAAAGACAGGATCCCAGTGTGTCAATCTAAGCCTATAGCAGCATAACTAAGAGCTGGTCCAAGCCTGATCCAGCTCTAACTTTAAGCTTTATCAAAAAGGAAAGTTTGAAGCCTACTCTTAAAAGTAGAGAGGGTGTCTGCCTCCCGGACCCTGACTGCTAGATGATTCCAAAGGAGAGGTTCCTGATAACTGAGACACTACCTCTCATACTAGGCAGAAACCTCAAGCAGGACCAGACTCATGTTAGACACACATCTGCTGAGACCGTGTTGGAGAGAGGGATAGAGGGAGATGAAGAGAGGGAGAGAGATTATAGTGGGGAGATGGATAGTAGTAGTTGTAGAAGCTGGAGTCTGGAGTCCTACGAGACAAGGGAGCTCAGGGACTCCAGAAAGGTCTATGGTTAGTAACTTTAATGGGACAGGAAGAGTTAAAGTAAGAGACAGGCAGAGAGAGGAGAGAGAGGGAAAGACAGGATCCCAGTGTGTCAGTCTAAGCCTATAGCAGCATAACTAAGACCTGGTCCAAGCCTGATCCAGCTCTAACTATAAGCTTTATCAAAAAGGAAAGTTTGAAGCCTACTCTTAAAAGTAGAGAGGGTGTCTGCCTCCTGGACCCTGACTGGTAGATGATTCCAAAGGAGAGGTTTTTCTGATAACTCAGACACTACCTCCCATACTAGGCAGAAACCTCAAGCAGGACCAGACTCATGTTAGACACACATCAACTGAGACCGTGTTGGAGTCCTGCAGGATGATATCTTCCCAAGCTGCATGCAATGAAAGAGAAAGAAAAAGATTTGCTGCAGCGTCTGCACGCAAACTTCCAAGATTTCTGCCCTGCACCAAACTTTAAGCCCCAACCTCTATCTGCAGGATCCAACAAAAGTGTTTCAGATATTACCTCATCACTCCTCAATTCCTGCACGTAGAATAAAACTGCACAGAGTGAAGAGGCTGGAGGCAAGGCGCCAAATATGTGCAACAATCTGCTGCTGCTGCAAGAAACAATTCAAAGCAGGGTGTCGCATTTCCACATCCTTTTTGTTGTCATCGGTGCTTCATTGCATCTTCTTAATATTCATGCTAACAGTGTCACAAAGCATGTCTTATAGGCTGAGATGTCTCTTGGATAGTGTTTGAAATATTTAAGTGCAGTGAGTAGAAATGCTCGGGCAGTGAGAGGATGTGGATCTGATGCAAACAGAAGAGGAGAGGTCTTGAGTCATTCCCTGGTGATTTCCACTCTGGATCGTCTCCTCAGGCCTCTCACAGATGATGCAGTGTGGCTGCACAGTCAGACTGAACCTGGTCAGTACTGCGTGTCCAACATAAGGGGGCAGTAGAGAGCAAATCCACACCGCTGCCAGGACATAAAACAGAGCCCACCTCTTCTTAGAAAGACCTCCTCTGGTATTCAAGAGTCTGGATAAAGTTAAACCACACAAGTGCTTTTCATCCGCAGCCGAGTGAGGCTGGCTTTCATGATATCTTGATCTGGTGTTTGCAAGAATATCAAGTTTGGTCCTAATCCCTCTTACATGTTGTTTGAATATACACGAGCGGCGGGGAACGAGAAGATATCTGCAGGATTAATGTTCCAGCTCCGCCGTACGGGACATGTTTGAAATTAGCTGAAGATCTGCGACCTCACTGGCAGATTTATGAAAAATTAGTTCCTTATGATAAATGTGGAGAGACAGTGTAAGTGACAGAGCAGACAAAGATGAATGCTTCACAGCTGCCTCAGCCTGGGGCCATTTGTGGGAGAGATGATTGAGACAGACATGGGAACCCACGAGTCTGCTCTCTGAGTGACGATTTCAAACTTCAACTTTCTGATTATTTGTTTTTATCTTGTTTGCATTCACAAAGTTTCCCTACATCACAGGAGTGGCTTACCCTGCATGTCCAGACACAGTTCCTTAAGTTACTGAGCATGCTCAGAGTGTTTTTACTGGGCTCACTTGCAGAGAGTGGTAGATTCTGGACAGCCCCCAGGCAGCCCTGCAGCCAACATCAACAGCAGCTCTCAGCTGTGGGGAGGGCTCCTCTCTGAGCAGCCTCACCTCTGCAGCACAGTTAAACATGTCCAACATTTCCTGTGACTGTCATGTTCTCATAGGCGTCAGGACTGCGGGTCCTCAGTCAGCTGTGGGTTCTGTGGTGAACATGACCCTGTTTGGCCATGCAGAGAGCTCACACAGGCGCAGAGTGAAAGAAAGAAAGAGGAGCTTTTTCTTCGCTCTAATTCACAGGAGAGGAGAATGCTTCAACCACCAGCCTGTAATTGCATTTACTAAACAAGACAGCAGCATGAGTCACTTTCCAGGGGCAAGGAATGTCACCTCTTCCTGTGAAACCAGGAGGAATGGAGGGAGTCATTTCTTCAGAATAACAGTCACAACCCTCTTTATATTGTACGGATGTTGAGCAACCGCAGAGGCCCAAACAAACGAGGGGGGTCTGCACAAATAAGCACATTTAGCCGAGGATGTTGAGTTCCCAATTAAACAGAACATCAACACGACACGAATGGAGGTTCAACTTCTCCTTAAACGGACTCATCCGCGGTGCTTTCGCCGATCTTCCTGTTTGTGCTCAGCGCCACCAAACCTCTTGGAAGTTGGACCAAGTGTGCCAAATATTTGCAGTTTCCCCGGCGGCTGATACCTAATAGCATGAGAAAAGGAGTCCGGCTGGGGGGGGAAGGAGAGGGCAGTGACCTCCAGAACTTCTGGGTTGAACTTTCCCCTCCAACCCCCCTCCTCACCCGCCGGTCCTGCGCTCCCTAATCAATTACTGTTGGCAGTCAGGAGACCACCAGTGATTAGCAGCAGCAAGGCTGATTTGGGGGGGAGGAAAAGGGGGTCCAAGAAACGGCTTTGATCAACACGCTGCCTCGAGAGAAGCGTAACGCAACAGGACCCCCCCGCTTTAAATGACCCTTGAAGAATTTATTTATCAGAGAGAATGAAAGACGGCATCCTTTTGTGTTCCACGTCTCAGACTCTGGGACAGCTGGAGATCCTGAATCTGTTGTTTACACTCGTCCAAACCAGCCGAGACCAACACCGCATGTAAACACAAACCTTTTCTTGTTGTGGAGGACTTTGAAGCAGGAGGAAAATAATTTACAGGCTCTTTTTTTTTTTTATGAGAATGAGCGCTGTTCCCACGCCCAGTGTGGCAGGAAAGCTCAACAAAATCATTTGTCTTAGATTGGCTGATTGGCTCGCTGGAATCTGAGAAAGTCTTTGACGGTGATGGAAGTTTAATTTGATGAGAGGAACTCTCCCACCACACCCACCCATCCACCGCCGCCGCCGCCACCCTCCTTTCCATTTTCTCTGTCCCCACTCTCTCTATCTCTGCTCCTCTCCGTTTTATAGAGTGAGAGGAGAAGAAGGGGCCCACGCTCCTGCAGACATCAGAAATGTTTGTGTCATTAAGTCTCCCCCTCTTGTTTTATGGTCGGGGGATAAGACAGTTTATGTGTGAGTGGGAAAGAGTGAGAGATAAACACAGAGAGGAAGATTAAATAAAGAAAGATAAAAGAGAGAGAGAGGGAATAAAAGACAGACGGCAGAAACCTGCTCTGCGAGAAGCCTTTCTCTCTCACACACAATTAATGGCATTAAGAGCAACACTGGAGAGCTTCAGCTAAACAGTCGTGTCTGCAGCTTTCCCATGGGAACACCGTGCTGCGAGGATGCCAAGCACTCCTCCTCCTCCGTGATTCTGTTATCTCCTTTCACTGATGTTCTCCACCGGGATTGTTGAGATAGCTTTGAGGGATAAAGTGAAATCAAATTAACTTTTATTTATAATTTCAGAGCCAATGAGGATTATCGTGATGCATCACAGAGACGCGAGGGCTGGACTCCGACTTCTGAAAATTTGGAATCAAGCTCGGGGTATTGTCTGCCTTTGTCATGAGATGTTTTTCACAGCCGGACAAGTACAGTCGCTGTAACATCCAGCATCTGAGGCATGTCAAAGCTGCTGCTGCTGTCGTGGCTGCTTAGAAAAGGGGGGACAGGCAGGCAGGCCGAGGACAAAGGCCGACTATTGGCAACTTGTCCATTTTGTAGCCCCTTTGAGGTTTCCTAACGACGCCTGTGCCCTCATAGAAATCACTGCAAATTAATTTTAACACTCGGTGAAAAGACAGATTAGTGCCGAGAGGATGGCACAAAGGGTGTTAAATATGCCGAGCAGCATGCTGGACCACAGGCCAGGCCCGGGACACATTACCCACAGCTGCCAACACTGACCTATTTTCACCAAACCATGCAGCTTAAAGGTTCCTCTATTGTGCAAAGGCCCTGCAAAGCACACCATTGAAGTCATATCTGCATGACCCCTTTGGATCGCGTGGCCTTTGATGCGTCTCAGAAAGGCAGCGATGGGCTTTTAATTAAGTGTGGCAGGTGATTAGATGGTGCGTATTGATCTGGAGGGTTAGGGGCAGATGTTGCAAGAGACAAGCAGGAGGATATAGCTCTATAAAGAATACAAACAAGGCCCCAAACTATTGTGGTGGAGACTTCAGTGACAGACTCGACCCTCACTCTTCAACCGCGAGAGAGAAAAGTGATTTCAGATTCAATTATCTTCTGTGCAGGAGGAAATGGTAAGCAGATGGCGACAATAGTCACGGGCCTCAGTGCGATAAGTACTGTTAGTCGACGTCTTTTCTTTGGGACAAATTCACCGTGCCCTCATGAGGATTTCATTGAAGTGTAAGCACCGGGGGGGGGAAGCTTGCCTACAGGTCGCAGACGTCAGTGATACGAGCGTCAGAATGTTTTATGCAAACACTTTCTGACACCGTAGCTCTTCCTTTTCAGATCCGCTCCGTCTGCTCGCACTCTGTCAGGTTGAGTTTTCCTGCTCAGGACATGTGCTCTAACACGCTCTAACTGCATATTATGTTATGCAAATCTTAGATCCTTACACTGGCTTCCTGTCTGTCAGAGAATAGACTTTAAAATCCTGCTGATGGTTTATAAAGCACTGAATGGTTTAGGCCAGGCATGTCCAAAGTACGGCCCGGGGACCAATCGCGGCCCAAGGTCCATTTATTTATGGCCCCAAGCTTCAATCTTAAAATGTGTTATTTATAGCCCAGAAATTAATCTCCTTCTGAATCATCTGTACATTTGCAGTTTCTTTCAAGTGCACAAACAAAACTAAAGTTCATCCAGAAACATCTCAAAAAGCTTCATATAGGGTGCAGACTTAGCCTAATGGTTAGGTTGCGTGCCCATGTAGCGGGCGGCCCAGGTTCAATTCCAGCCCGCGGACCCTTCCTGCATGTCATTCCCCCACTCTCTGCCAGTTTCCTACTCTATCCACTGTCCTCCCCACTGTCAATAAAGACTACATATGGACTATTTTTATAAAGCCAAATCACCATGAATTCTGCAAGAGTATAATTAGGAGGAAACACAAGAACTCTTAAAGCTGACAGGTTTTCATATTAATGTTTTCATCATGATGTGAAAATGTTCTTGATGAACACCCAAAGTTCAGAAGACACAAAAGAGGACACAAGACACTGAAAAAAATGATGAAATTGTGCAGAAAAGGCAAAATTTGGTGCTTAAAAATAGTTCAGAATGCAGAACAAGAATTATTTAGTTCTTAAAATGTTGTCTGCTGGTCAGAAAAGTCTTAAAAACAACATGAAAACGGAGTTTGATGAAATCCAGATCCTGATCCTGCCATAGAAAAATAATGAGACAATATTTTTCCCACATTGCCCGACCCGAATGAAAAACATTTATCTCCAGAAGAAGATAAAGTTTGCTAATGTTTACATGGCTTGTGGAGAACTGAGGACTTCCTAGTTACTGATTTAAGAAGAAGAAGAATTAAGGTACTTTATTAATCCCCATGGGGGAAATTCAAAATTTAGAAAATTAGATAGATAGATAGATCTTTATTTGTCCTTCATAAGGAGATTTGTTGCCACCGTCTGTACAGGAATACATGTATGAACACAATAAACAATAAACATCCACCCAGCCTCACAACAATGGTGCACCTCATCCCACATATATACACACCGGACACATATGAACACACTGGACACATATGAACACACTGAACACATATGAACACACTGAACACATATGAACACACTGAACACATATGAACACACTGGACACATATGAACACACTGAACACATATGAACACACTGAACACATATGAACACACTGGACACATATGAACACACTGGACACATATGAACACACTGGACACATATGAACACACTGAACACATATGAACACACTGAACACATATGAACACACTGGACACATATGAACACACTGGACACATATGAACACACTGAACCAGATGAACACACTGAACACATATGAACACACTGGACACATATGAACACACTGAACACATATGAACACACTGAACACATATGAACACACTGGACACATATGAGCACACGGACACATATGAACACACTGAACACATATATACACACTGGACACATATGAACACACCGGACACATATGAACACACTGGACACATATGAACACACTGGACACATATGAACACACTGAACACATATGAACACACGGACACATATGAACACACTGGACACATATGAACACACTGGACACATATGAACACACTGTACACATATGAACACACTGGACACATATGAACACACTGGACACATATATACACACGGACACATATGAACACACCGGACACATATGAACACACTGAACACATATATACACACGGACACATATGAACACACCGGACACATATGAACACACTGGACACATATGAACACACCGGACACAT
This sequence comes from Notolabrus celidotus, assembly GCF_009762535.1. Taxonomy (NCBI): domain Eukaryota; kingdom Metazoa; phylum Chordata; class Actinopteri; order Labriformes; family Labridae; genus Notolabrus; species Notolabrus celidotus. The sequence goes on from NC_048275.1 coordinate 3,262,879, forward strand.
ATGAACACACTGGACACATATGAACACACTGAACACATATATACACACGGACACATATGAACAGATGTCAGAGTGAGGAGGCTGCCATCAACCAGCACACCCCAAGCAGTTGGGGGTTTGCTCAAGGGCACCTTGGCAGTGCCCAGGCAAGTGAACCAACACCTCTCCAGCCACCAGTCCACTTGCCAAACTTTGTGCATACTGGGACTCGAACCGGGGACCCTTCAGTTCCCAAGCCAAGTCCCTATGGACTGCCCAAGATTTTTTATTATTGAGAAAAAATGTAAAATAATTGTTATTAAAAAGAGATTTCATTTATAACTTTTATGATTCCTAAGTCTCAGTAGGAGCCACTGGCCCTCTTTGAAAAAAAGTTTGGACACCCCTGGTTTAGGCCCAAAATACATCCCTGATCTGCTGCTACTGTATGAACCATCTGGACCTCTGAGGTCCTCAGGTACTGGTCTGCTTTCAGTCCCGAGAGTCAGAAGGAAACATGGTGAAGCAGCGTTTAGTCATTGTAGCATCCCCGGTCGAATGATGAGCTTACTCTCCAACTGATGGTTCACATAGTTTTATTTAGAATTTTTCCTTCCACATCCATGAACATAGTGAACACACCGTAAGAGCTAAAACAAGATAAAAGAAGAAATGTATCAATACTTTTGTACACATTAAATAATTATTTAGCTCCTTACAATTACGTGTTCAATTATATCAACAATAACGTATTTTAAACCTTTAAACATAAATTATGCTTTTTATCCTTATGAACTGTTTTACCTTTTTAACTAAATGACAACTTCAATAAAACAGAGTGCCTTAACTAGTAATTATTAGTCTTTTAAATGATGTTAAGTTGCTTCCTTTTAAACAAAATAACAAACTGCATTCTTCTGCAAACTCTCATACATCACAGGCAATACACACACACTGAAATAGCATGGTCAGGATCGTAGCATCTTTGCTAACCAAAACACCGACACATAAACTCGACAAAAGGAAAAGAGGTCATAAAGTTGCATATTATTAATCTGCACAAGAAACGGAGTAAATACAAACCTTATGCCTCCTTCAACCAGGTGCTTCATTTACTTGTAATAAAATAAAGACGTTCATTCATTCAGCCTTCACGTGCCTTCGAACCTTTCAACTTCCGGTTTGTAACTTTCAAAAATAAAAGCATTGATCTTTAAAGGAAACAAAAAAATCGGAAAGATACCTTCAAAATAAAGTTAACATGACAGACAATGAATTTGAGTTACTTACACTCCCACCAAATTATGAGTGTTTCAAAGAACAATATGGGATGTATAAACACGAATGATTTACTCAAATGATCATTACACTGTAAGGGATTCAAGATGGCTGTTAAACAGTCTCTAGGAGCAGGACCAGCTTTTGAACAGGGCGTTCAACGACAGATGGTTTGCCAGAACGCTGACCCTCCCGTCCCATCTTCTGGTCTCCAAGACGAATCTTTACTCTTCTCACAAGTCCATCAGCATCAGTCATTGTCTCTAAAACTTTAGCCAATCTCCACTCATTCCTTGGAAGATCTTCTGTTTTATCCATGACTATGTCGCCAACTTCCAGGTTTCTTCTCGGTGAATGCCAGCGCTGTCTGGTGGTAATATTTGAAAGATATTCTCTTTTCCAACGACCCCAAAATTGCTCTGCAAGGTATTGAACGTGACGCCACCTCTTCCTTGCATACATGTCTTCTCTGATGAATCTGCCTGATGGAGGTAGAGCGACCACAGGTTTCATGGTAAGCAGGTGATTGGGTGTTAGTGGCTCAGGACTATCTGGATCACTCAGGTTGTCGACTGTGAGTGGACGACTATTCACAATAGCCATAGCCTCATAGAAGAATGTCCGCAGAGAGGCATTGTCCAGTCTGCCTGTTGAGAGTGAAAGTGTGGAGCGAAGAACATTCCTGACCGTTCGGATTTGTCTCTCCCAGACGCCTCCTGCATGGCTTGAATGTGGAGCATTCATAACAAAGTCACACTGCTTCTCAGCAAGAAATGTGGTCAAGCGGTTGCCATCCATTTGCTTTAGTGCTGCACTCAGTTCATTTTTAGCTCCAACAAAGTTTGTCCCTTGGTCACAGCGTATTTGACGAACTGCTCCTCTCAAGGCTATGAAACATCGAAGGCCGTTGATGAAGGCATCTGTTGACATGTCATCTAACATTTCAATGTGGACGGCTCGACAGCAAAGGCAGGTGAAAAGCAGTCCATATCGTTTGTACACTTTGCGTCCTTGTTTAGTGTGAAATGGGCCGAAGCAGTCCATTCCGCAATAAGTGAATGGCGGAGATGGATTGACCCGGTCTGATGGTAGATCTGCCATTCGTTGCTCTTCCACAAATCTTCTGAGTTTACGACATGTCACACATTGACTCAGATATGCAGCAACAGTTCTGTTGATTCCTGGAATCCAGAATCCATTTGATCGTACCTCATTGATAGTCAGACCCTTTCCTTGGTGTTGGACTTTTTCATGATAATGGGCTATTATCAGTTTGGTAATGTGATGATCTTTTGGAATTATCAGTGGATGTTTCTGTGAGGTAGGAAGTGTTGAGTTTTTCAGTCTTCCTCCCACCTTGAGGATTCCATCTTGATCAAGAAAGGTGTCCATGTGGTAAAGCTTACTTTGTGATGGAAGACGTGTTCCCTTGCTGAGCAACTTGACCTCTTCTGGATAAGCTTGCCTTTGTAAGTCCCTTATGATGATGCACTTAGCATCTTCTCGCTCTTGCACCGTGCTGTGGCCTGTTGACTTGTCACCCTTGGCACATCTGAGAAGACGTGCAACAGCTTGTGTGACTTTGTACCATGAAGAGAACTTTGACAAGCGGTCTGTTAGAATCACTTGCTCTTTGGTTTGAGTATTCAGTATCTGCACCTTTTTCACTTCAGGGTCTCCCACCGGTGTTTCTGTGAAGACATCTGCAGCTGGAGGTAAGTCCTTCTCCCATAAGAACTGAGGTCCTTTAAACCAACTTGATGAGCAAAGTTCACTTGCATTGGAACCTCTTGAAGCAAGGTCTGCAGGGTTTTTGTCTGTCGGAACATATCTCCACTGCTGAGGAGTTGTGCTCAGGTGTATCCTTTGTATTCTGTTCGACACAAACGTGTGGAAGCGACGTGCCTCGTTGTTGATATACCCCAGGACCACCTTTGAGTCAGTCCAGAAGTATTCATCAGTGTCTTCAAGGCCGAGCTCCTCCTTCAGTGTGTTGCTTGCTGCAACCGAAACCACTGCAGCCGTCAACTCTAACCGTGGGATTGTTGTGACCTTGATAGGAGCTACTCTTGACTTTGCGATTACCAGAGCACAGTGAACTCTTCCATCTTCACTAATGTGTCTCAAATATGAACACTGGCCATATCCGTATGTGCTTGCATCTGAGAAATGATGTAGCTCTATTCTCAGAACTTGTCCAAAGTCAGCTGGTACATAACAACGAGGTATGTTGATTTTCTCTAAGTTTGCAAGATCGACCTTCCAGCGTTCCCAAACTGGTTGTAGTTCGCCAAGCAGAGGGTCATCCCATCCTGTGCCATGTCGACACATTTCCTGAAGCACTCTTTTCCCTGCAAGCAGTACTGGAGCAATTAGGCCCAGCGGATCGAAAATGGAGGCTACTGTGGAAAGAATGCCTCGACGTGTTGCTGGCTGGTCGTTCAGACAGATTTGAAATCTGAAAGTGTCAGATTCAATGTGCCAGTGGATCCCCAAGGCTCTCTCCACAATGGAGTCTTTGAAGGTAAGGTCAAGAGCCTCTACTTCGATGGCACGCTCAGATGGGGGGATACTTTGTAGCACTGATTTGTTGTTCGTTATGAACTTGTGCAGTCTCAAACCGCCAGTAGTGCAGAGTTCTTGAGCTTCTCTTGCAAGCTGAATAGCTTCTTCTTCGTTAGCAATACTTGTGACACCGTCGTCGACATAGAAGTTCCTCATAACAAACTGTGAGGCGAGGGGAAACAGGTTCTCTTTCTCCTTAGCTAGATGTTTCAGTCCATAATTGGCGCATCCAGGTGACGATGCGGCACCGAAGAGATGAACTTTCATGCGGTACTCCTTTGGCTCTGCACTCAGGTCTCCATTTTTCCACCAGAGAAACCGCAAGTAGTCTCTGTCAGCTTCTTTCACGTAGAACTGATGGAACATTTTTTCAATATCACACATCAATGCAATATTGTGTTGCCTGAATCTGATGAGTACACCTGCAAGATTGTTTATCAGATCCGGACCTGACAGCAGATGGTCGTTAAGGCTTGTTCCCCTGTGCTTAGCAGAACAGTCAAACACAACACGAAGCTTTCCTGGCTTTTTGGAGTGGTGTACGCCGTGGTGAGGAATATACCATTTTTCTCCTTCCTTCCCTTTATCATGAACTTCTTCTGCCTCTCCCCTTTCAATGACCTCACTCATGAACTTCACGTACTGTGCCTTGTAGTTCTCATCCTTAAGCAGTTTTCTTTTAAGGTGACTGAGTCGGACAACTGCTTGTTGCTTATTGTCAGGGAGACAGGGTCTTTCTTTAAAGGGGAGTGGCATTTCATAATGGCCAGTTGTGTTCTTCTGAATACTTTCCTTTAGACTGTTCAAGAAGAAGATGTCATCTTGAGAGACAGTCTTAGTGTCTTTACTGCTGTCTTTGAAGTCATACTCAAGAACCTTGAGAGCATCTGATGGAGTCACTGGTGGAAGCTCTCTGACTGCAACTCTGTGGCACATATTGGTTGTGCTTGGTGTGTCAAGATGAGGTGGTAAACAACCTACAATACTCCATCCTAGGTCTGTGCGAACTGCGTAAGGTTCATTATCTCCTCCCAAGATTACTTGCCGTGGTGCCATTGCCCTTGAGCAGTTGTATCCTATTAGCAGACCAACTTCACACTCTAGCTGTGGTGGAATTTCATCTACGATTGTTTTCAGATGACTCCACTGCCTTGCCGTTTCACAGGTAGGAATGTGTGTTCGATTCACTGGAATACAGTCCTTGGTGTAGGCCGGAGGGAGATGAATGAGGACCGTTGAGTCATAACCACGCACTCTGAGACCTGAGACCCTTTCACTGTGCAGTAATTCATCCTTTCCGATCATGGTAGTTAGCTTCAGCCTTACAGGATGTGCCTTGGTTTGCAAGCTACAGCTAACTTCTTTGTCGATAAAGATTGTATCACTTTGTGTGTCTAGTAGGGCGTAAACAAGCTTTTCCATACCTGGATTGTTGTCAGAAGAAACCCACACTGGCACGATCATTGAGGTATTGTTGGATGACTCCTCAGTTTCATTACTGAGAGACAAAGTGGTTGCTGTTTCATCTGTGGGGTTCTGATGTGAGATCACAGCTTGTTTCGGTTTATAGCTGTCATCATGGAGACAGGTTGGATGTCGTCCCTTACAGGTGTCACATGCATGTCTGTGACGGCAGTCCCTTGCACTATGACCTGGTTTCAAACAAGCAAAGCAAAGTTTCTTTTCCTTTACGTAGTTTCTTCTTTCATTCAGAGTTTTCTCTTTAAACTGAGGACAAAAATGTAGGCGATGTTTTATGTCTTGACAAAACATACATGGTGGCTTTAAACCTGTCTTTGACTTCTCTTGTCTTTCTGTCTCATTAACAGTCTCTGTGTGTAGAACACTGGAATTAGTTTTCTTCTCTTTAAAGTAGCGTTTCTCCGTATGCAGCTCTGTTGTGTGAAGAGCGTTATAGGAGGTGACAGGATTACAAGTGATCTCTGCTTCCATTGACATGAAGGCAACAAAATCCTGAAAGCTTGGATACTCTTGCTTATCTTTGATAGCTTGAGTGACTTGGCGGTTCCATCGAGATGCTGCCCAGTCAGGTAACCTTTGTACCAGTTTTTGATTTTCTTCACAGTCATTCAAAATGTTAAGACCTTTCACATGAGGGATTGCTTCTTGACATGCATGAAGGAAATCAGCAAACATCCTAAATCCTTCAGCATCCTTAGGCTGAACCTTTGGCCATTTTGCCAATCTTTCTCTGAATGCTCTTTGTATGACAAAGGGCTGACCATACCTGTGGTTCAGGCGATTCCATGCATCTTTATAGGCCTCCTCGTCACTGCGATAGAAGATGCCATCAAGTGTCTTTCGAGCTGGACCTCCTACATACCTTCTTAAGTAGTGCAGTTTATCTGCAGAAGAAATGTTCTTCCTGTCTATAAGTGCTATGAATGAAGCCCGCCATTCAATGAACTGGATTGGATCACCAGTAAACACAGGTGGCTCTGGCATTGGGAGCCTGTTCAGTGATATAGCATCTTGGACTGTCTGAGCGAGATACGACACGTCTGTTCTTGGTTGTGATGCAGGGGGTGGAACATAGGTGGACTGCTGAAAGGGAGCTGAAGACACAGGTTGCGGTGGTGATACATGCTGGCGTCTCCTAGAGTTGCAATCAGCGGAGTAGACACTTTCCTCTTGCTTTATTTCCTGGTTGTAGCTAACCAACCTAGCTCGTGCAGCTTTAACGTCCTTCTCTGCCTTAAGTCTCTCAAGCTCTCGTTTCTGAGCTTCTAGATCTTTCCTCTGCTGTTCCTCCAGGAGCTGAATCTTTTCTCTTTGCCTTTCCTCCTCCAATACCATCTCGTACTCTGCTTCCTTTGCTGCTAACTCTGCTGCAGCGTCTGCTCTTTTAGCTGCTACAATGGAGCTTGCAGAGGGATGACTTGAAGTGTTACTTGAGTGTTGACTTAGAGGAGTGACAGTGGAGCCATAGATTGAACTAGCATATTCCTTTTTAAGCAGCTCACGAAGCTGATGTTTAACTGTTTTACTGTCATACTCTCCATCTACACCTGCTATCCTTTCATAGGCAATTTTAACAATGTCCTTTGTGACTGCCTCACATGCATCAATACGGCGTCTTGTCTCACTGGATGGAGTGATGTGATCTCTAATGTCCACATAAATGTTAGTAACATCTTCTTTACCTTTTTCCAGAGTGTCTATAAGAGATGCAATTTGGCTCTCAGGTATGTCCAGCTTTAGCTGCTTTCTTGCCTCTCGCGCCTGGGTCTTCCATTGTTCATAAAGTTGAATAAGCCTTTTTTCCTTTCTGTGAGCCTCCTCTCTCTGAAATTCCAGCATCTTTTCCGTGGGAATCCGTAAGCGACCAGAGCGGCGAAGTTCCTCTTCTTCGCTGGCCTGTAAGGCATCCGTTGTCTGGTCTGGTTCTCTAATGTCTAGAGATATGTCATTAGATGTTTCCATTTTGAGAGCGAGGGTCACAGACTTACACCATCATATCAAGTTCCTCTGTTGTCATCTTTGTTCGGAGTGAAGTGTGATGGGAGCGATGAGGTGAAGCTCTTACTGTAGCATCCCCGGTCGAATGATGAGCTTACTCTCCAACTGATGGTTCACATAGTTTTATTTAGAATTTTTCCTTCCACATCCATGAACATAGTGAACACACCGTAAGAGCTAAAACAAGATAAAAGAAGAAATATATCAATACTTTTGTACACATTAAATAATTATTTAGCTCCTTACAATTACGTGTTCAATTATATCAACAATAACGTATTTTAAACCTTTAAACATAAATTATGCTTTTTATCCTTATGAACTGTTTTACCTTTTTAACTAAATGACAACTTCAATAAAACAGAGTGCCTTAACTAGTAATTATTAGTCTTTTAAATGATGTTAAGTTGCTTCCTTTTAAACAAAATAACAAACTGCATTCTTCTGCAAACTCTCATACATCACAGGCAATACACACACACTGAAATAGCATGGTCAGGATCGTAGCATCTTTGCTAACCAAAACACCGACACATAAACTCGACAAAAGGAAAAGAGGTCATAAAGTTGCATATTATTAATCTGCACAAGAAACGGAGTAAATACAAACCTTATGCCTCCTTCAACCAGGTGCTTCATTTACTTGTAATAAAATAAAGACGTTCATTCATTCAGCCTTCACGTGCCTTCGAACCTTTCAACTTCCGGTTTGTAACTTTCAAAAATAAAAGCATTGATCTTTAAAGGAAACAAAAAAATCGGAAAGATACCTTCAAAATAAAGTTAACATGACAGACAATGAATTTGAGTTACTTACAGTCATTATGCACCACATATCTGGAACACAATAAGTTGCACTTTTAAATTATTGATGTCTTCTACATACTGTCTGTATATATGCTCCATGCTGTTGAGTTGTGCTCTTTATTTTGACGTGTGCTGCTGACCTCTTGGCCAGGTCGCCCTTGTAAATGAGGTCTTGATCTCAATGGGTCTCATCTGGTTAAATGAAGGTTAAATAAAAACAATAATTAAATAAACACTCTCTGAAAGCTGCAGGTCTGCTCCAACTCTCACCTCTTTTAAATCAAAGACCTTTTTATTTACCACTGCCTTCCTATCTGAGCTTATTTTAACTTCCTTTAAATGCAAATTTAATTTAATTCTTAATATATTCTAATTTTCCTTTTCTGTTTTATTATATTTGTCATTTTAATTGTGCTCTTTTACGCTTGTCTGAATGTTTCCAATGCTTTAATATTTTAATATAAAGCACATTGAGTTTCCCTCATGTATGAAATGCACTATACAAATACAGTTGCCTCGCCTTGCCTTGCCTAATGACATGCATGAGGAGCACTTACAGAAGAAAGGACCCCTGCTGTGCTTTTGAGTCGTCATCTAAAAGAATGTAAACTTGTCCTAACTGGTAACGAGGGTTCCTGATTGTGTTTGATTGGATAATAAGATGACGAATCTGAAGTTTATGCAGTTCATGGGAGAAAATTATGAATACAAAGACTTGGGAGGAAAGTCTGAGTGCGCTGCCGGCTGTGGGAGCAGAACGAGAACCATGTTTAAACGATGACCAAGTTTTTACACAAATAAATGTTCTCTATTTAAGGCGGCATAAATCAGATCTGAGGAGCACACTGTCCGTTCAGAGCGAGCAGAAGCTGAACCTCTGGTTAGATTCATGCCATGGCTGAGCGAGAAGGGAATGTGTTTACTTTGTGGAAATAGCCCTGACTAGAAACAGAATGGGTACTTTTAACACAAGGCCAAGGCTTACAGTAATAAACAGGAGCTGGCGTAGAGAGAGAAGAAGTCTTAAGCTGACTGATATTTTCGAGAGTTCCTGCACGGCTGTATGACGAGGGCGTCCGTCGTTCAACGGTCACAGAGTGTTTGATTGAGGGGAACGGGCCGCAGCTTCAGAGACGATGACACTTTAAAGACTCAGAGATGAATCCAAAATCAGAACAATAGAAACACGCTTCATACACGACAACAAAAACACAATAAAGCAACGTGTCAGATGTGGACACAAGAACTACAGAAGAGGTACTTTCAGCCACCAGGGGGAGCAGCTTTACACACAACATGTTTGGTGTTAGGGCTGCACGGTGGAGCAGTGGGTAGCACTGGTGCCTCACAGCTAGAAGGTTCCTGGTTTGAATCCCCGGCTGGGCGGGTGCCTTTCTGTGTGGAGTTTGCATGTTCTCCCCGTGCATGGGGTGGGTTCTCTCCGGATACTCCGGCTTCCTCCCGCGGTCCAAAAACATGCTCAGGTTGATTGGTCACTCTAAATTGCCCGTAGGTGTGAGCGTGTGCGTGAATGGTTGTCTGTCTCTCTGTGTTAGCCCTGTGATAGGTTGGCGACCTGTCCAGGGTGTACCCTGCCTTCCGCCCGAAGCCAGCTGGGATAGGCTCCAGCCCCCCGTGACCCCTACCGGGATAAGCGGTCAAGATAATGGATGGATGGATGTTTGGTGTTATTGGCTTTTCAAGTTTTTTTTTACTTGCACTGTTTCTGTTCTACACATTAAAACAATAAGATACATGGGATATAACCTCTACATGATATGAAACCATATTGTAGGTTATGATACAATATGATACCGTACGTTAGGTACGACATAATACAGTGCGATATGATACAACCTCAACAATATACTACAATAAGATCTGCAGGATAGGATATGACGTGATATGGTTCAATATAGCATGATATGCTGTTTGATACAATATGATATGGTATGATCAGAATCAGAAATACTTTATTTATCAGGTTGATTCAGTTATTACAGTATGCTCTTATAAACAGTGTGTGAGAAAGTCAAAATATATATATAATATATATATTATATATAGGGCTGCACGGTGGTGCAGTGGGTAGCGCTGTTGCTTCACAGCTAGAAGGTTCCTGGTTCGAATCCCCGGCCGGGCCGGTGCCTTTCTGTGTGGAGTTTGCATGTTCTCCCCGTGCATGGGTTCTCTCCGGGTTCCTCCCACAATCCAAAAACATGCTCAGGTTGATTGATCACTCTAAATTGCCCGTAGGTGTGAGTGTGTGCATGAATGGTTGTCTGTCTCTCTGTGCTTGCCCTGTGATAGGTTGGCGACCTGTCCAGGGTGTACCCTGCCTTCCGCCCGAAGCCAGCTGGGATAGGCTCCAGCCCCCCGTGACCCCTAACGGGATAAGCGGTCAAGATAATGGATGGATGGATATTATATATATTATGATATGATGCAATCCAGAATGTACAATATGATCTGAAAGGATTGGATACGACATGACACAATACGATACATTACAGGGGGTTACGATAGGATACGACACCTTACGATACAATACATTATTGTACAGATCGTTAGGATATGATACTCAGGATGGGAAATGATTTTTGAATATTCTAATATTCGTTCACTTTGTAAAAATCGATGAGTTACTTTGAATATTTTCTTTTTTTTTAAAGTTATATTTTTGGGGCTTTTTGCTTTTATTTGATAGGACAGCTGAAGAGAGACAGGAAATGTGGGGAGTAGAGAGCGGGGGAAGACGTGCAGGAATCGGTCGATCGTCCGGGAATCGAACCGGCGACCCCTGCGACGAGGACTGTAGCCTCTGTATGTGGGGCGCTTAGACCGCTAGGCCACCAGCGCCCCATTTTTTCTCATTTTAAAAGTACAATTTTTCCTCGTTTTTACCGGTGCCTGGTTGTAATACCGTATTCCCGCCAGACGGTGTCTATAGAGCGTCTTGAAGCTGTTTGCTAACTGCATTAGCAAACAAAAGAAGAAGAGTGCGAACTGCGTTGAATACATAGACTGTATAAATATGGACGTAGTATCCGTGACGTCACCCATCTGTTTCTGAAGAGCTGTTTTGAGACCAATCGGCTGCGGCAGCCATATTGCTTCTGTCGAGCCAGTGTGACGTAAAGAGGCGGGCTTTGAGCCTCCTAGCCAACAGCTGCAGTGTTCTCACAGGCAGCTGTGCCTCTCATTGGAAGACTAGTAATCTCAATATCTTCGAAATTGCCGAATTACAAAAAAATTCACCCCCCTCACAGTGAGAGGACATCGAGAAATTAGCTATTCAGATTACACTCATCTTTTGTACCAGACTGTAAACATGTTTATTAATGCTGCAAAGATCGTCTTTTCCCCATTCATGTGTATGTGACTTCCGGTACTTCCGGAGCCAGCCTCAAGCGGATCCTCGATGAACTGCAGCTTCTAACACTTCCACATTGGACTCATATTTTTAGACCGGAGGTTGCTGCTTGGTTGAATAGCAAAAGAAGAAGAAGAGAACATTAGCAACAGTTGCAGTGATTTTCTCCGTTTCTGAATCTCACTCTACTACACACGTATCTCCAGAGACTGAGCATGGCTGTAAAATGTAAACACACACGCCACACCGCGTCACAGAAACACTGACGTGCTGTCGGCATCTCGTCCTGCTGCTGGTTAAACGCAACTGCCAAACAAACAGTCTCTTAATGGGACAGGAGTGTGTGTGTGTGTGTGTGTGTGTGGGGGGGAATTATTCGAATAATCATCGATTAGATGCCAATGATTATCGAATAGTATTTTGGCTTGAAATGCCCATCCCTATACGATACTACACAAAAGGATACGAGGCATTACAGAAAGTTACCATACCACTCAATACAACACGTTACAATACATGACAATACAATACGGTACAGAAAGTCACAATACGACACGTTACAATACATTAACATACGATATAAGTGCCACTCTTTGGAGCTAAATGGTGATATTTAAAGGGGACATATCACGCTTTTTTCATCAATATATCTTGGTCTAAGAGGTCCCCAAAACATGTCTTTAAAGTTTATGCTCAAAAAAACACTTTGAAATCAGATTTTGGCATGCCTGAAAAGTCCTTTTCTTCAGTCCTCCTCAGAACAGTCTGTTTTCCCTCTGACCACGCCCCCTCAGGAAGTTGATGTGCCTCGGCTCTCCAGCCCGTTGATCTAATGTTTACATGTTGGCTGAATATACACGGCTGCTCAGAGATCACGTTACTTCAACCCTCTGAATCTGATCCAGAATCTGATCCTGACGGAGAGGCGCCTGTAGCAGGACCTTTTCTGAAGGATTGGTCACAGATTTAGTGTTTCTTGTTGTTTTATTTATCAGTATGTCGACGTGTGTCTTGGTACACAGCTACCAACATGTAGCTATGCTAACTAGCGTTAGCACTTATCCATGATAAATAAAAATCATCCACTAGATCTTCAAATCTGCAGACGTGGGGAGTCAAACCGACCTCTGCCAGAAAGGCAGCGGGACCTTTTATGAAGGATTGGTCACAGATTTAGTGTTTCTTGTTGTTTTATTTGTCAGTATGTCGACGTGTGTCTTGGTACACAGCTACAGCTACAGCTACAGCTACAGCTACAGATACAGCTACAGCTATGAACATATAGCTATGTGGCTATGCTAATTAGCGCTAGCACTTATCCATGATAAATAAAAATCATCCACTAGATCTTCAAATCTGCAGACGTGGGGAGTAAAACCGACCTTTGTGTTTATTAAGACAGCCTACAACTAGCATGCCTCCCTCCTAAGCTCCTTGTTAGCACACATTTGTGCAGGGAATGAAAAACGGAGGAGGGGTTGAGTTGTATTTTATACAGTCTATGGGCTGAACAAGCTCTGAGCTCTGACTCCGTGACAGACCGGATATTGTTGTGACGTAACAAAAACACGGAAGTCTGAAACGGCTCGTTTCACACACATTTACAGAAAGGTGGAGAAATCAGAACAGGGGCAGAATGGATTTTTTTCATTCTCGGGGGGTTTGTAGACAGGGACACATATTTCAGGTAAAGAACCATTAAAAAGTCAATTTTGCATGATATGTCACCTTTAAAACATGACTCTAGGATGTGATATCTTTGTTTGAGCAGGCTTTTGTTTGAAAGTCTCAACAGAAGCACTGGTTTTGTCTCTGCTTCTCTTACTGTTCACAAGCCTGGGAAATCCAACCAGTCCTAAAAATAGATACATCATGTAATGGAGAATGTTTAAACCCGTCAATCCGCTTAAGTGTACCAACTTGTCCGATTTGTGCAACAGGCTGTTTGCTCCAAAATACAGAGTGTGCTGTGACGTCTAATAGGGTGTGTGTAACCTCCCTCTGGAACAACAGCAAGTTAAATTCACCTGAAAAGAAACTTAGAACTACTTTATATATTCAACATTTCACACATCTGGGTTTGAACAGTTGATTAAAACCTGCATTTTGTAGGTAACTGACTGTAGGTACCCATTCACAAATCTCCTCCAACGCCAGCTTTGTGTGCATTATGTCAAAGTAATCAACACCTAGAATAGCTCTAATAAAACCCAGGAACCACAGCAGCAGCAGCATCGAATGTATGTTACACTTAATAGTCAGCCGTGACACTCGTCAGCGTGCCCGCAGACTGCCAACATTTGAGGAACCGGAGCAGTAATCCTTTAATTTCCCAGAATGAAGCGTCGAAAGGGAACCTGAACCTCCTCAGCAGCTGAATCAGAGACGAGGCCGCACAATGGATGCTCATTTCCTGCACTGAATAGACTTTAGAAATGACCTCAAGCTTATTCTTCTTCTCAATTTGCATGACACAAAGTGCTGTTCTTATTAGGAAACACATTCTGATCATGTCACACAGGAAATGAGTGACTGTGTCGACGTATTGTGTGACGGTTTATTCATTTAAAGATACAGTTAACTCATATCTGGAGGGTATGAACACAGCACTGTGAGATACATTCAATCAGATAACCAGGATGCTTATTCAACACATTTCTTTGTCTCCTAGTTTGTGACATAAAGAACATTTCCCTGATGTATTTCTGTAATCCTGTAAATCTCATGCTTGTATTTTGCTGTCACAGATGTAATCTGCTTTGTCCCGTGTGCAGCCCGTGTGTGAGGGGGGAGTATTTGTGTTTTTTTCCTCCCGTGCTGACGGTCCTCTGGAGGCCATAATGCTGCGTGTCTAGTCACGCCAGACGGCAGCAGGCTGTTTTAGTACTCAGGTTGCTGGAGGTCGCTCTCTCACCTTGACCCCACTGAAACCTGAGAGCTTGAACACCGTCTCCCCCATTTCTTCAAATAGCAACATCAGGTTTTTCTTTTTTCTCCTCCCGTATGTTTTGGTGGAAGCAACCGGAAAGCAACTGTTTCTGTATTCACTCTGTATGTACAGTGTCATTTTCCAGTATTTGTTGCTCTTTCTTTTTGTGTCCTTAGCCTCTTTTCTCTGTTTTCTTTGGATGTTATTCAGAGCATTCCGGGGTTAAGTCTCTCGCTCGTTGCTGTCGTCTTATATTCCTCAGTTTGTTGTATCAGTGATGAACTTTAGGGTCATTAGGAGCTTCAAGGAGCATGTGATTATTGCCACCCAGACATTTCAGAGCATTTGACTTTAAAAACTACCATCACAGCGTCCTGACAACAAATATCTTTTTATGACAAATCACACTTTCCTCTTCAGACGTGTTGAAATAAACTGTCGCAATAAAACCCAAAGATGGTCGCCATAGCAGAAATGCTTTCTCTTGTAACCATCGAAGAGTTGGACTCAAGCGGCAACCTCCGGTCTTAGAATATGAAGCCAATGCAGAAGTGTTAAAAACTGCAGTTCCTTGAGCGTCCACTAGAGGCTGGCTGCAGAAACACCGTAAACCACATACACACCCATTCAAAGAAGACGATCTTTACAGCAGAAATAAACATGTTCAAAAAACAGCTTAGGTCTGAAGAGGCACACACTGCAAGATATTAACCTTACAAGTTTTGCCCATATAAGGGCGTGGCTGACTTGATTAACATTATTTCACACAGGCAGTGTAACTTCAGCACACTTCCTGGTAGCACTTCCTGTTTGGATTGTTTGAGCTCATCTTAGTGCAATTATGATTTTATCTAGAATCCAAGTAACCTCTTGGAGCACAATGAAACTGCTAGGCTAGGTTGGGCGGTTATGAAAGTTGTCCTCCAGCACTTCTGCTTTCCTTGGTAATGAATGTGAAGTCTGTCTTTAAATGATATGTATGCTTCATATGTGTTTTTATTTAATGGAATGATACAAGGAGAACATAAGAACTGTTGATAGAAGTCTTGCTGTAGCATTAGCTTCAAGTCTGTACCTCAAAAGGCAAGTTTGGTTGCACTCCCCTGCGTACGGAGTGCCGCCATTGTTGTTGACATAGCTGATATCAGACGTCTCGCCCCTTCTTAAGTTTGATTGGTTGTTGAAAGAGAAGTGAAGCACTGAAAACACTGAACTGCATAGTTTTTGGGAGAAAGAAGGTGCTGCATGTGCACTAAATGCTGTCAGTGGACACAGGCCCTAAATACAAATCATCCCTGCACAGTTTTTACTTGTTGGGAGAAATGTGTAATTCTGCTGTTTGATATGGGGATCGTGTTGCTCTTAGTGGACACTCTAGGAACTGCACTTTTATCTAGTCTATGAGTGGACTTGCCATAGCTTTACCGCCTGGGAAACAGCCTCAACACACCCACCTGTCCGTCAAATTAGCCACACCCCTTATTGCACTGAATCATGCATAAGGGCCTGTGTCCACTAACTGCATTTTTTCACACTGGCAGTGTAACTTCAGCACACTTCCTGGTAGCACTTCCTGTTTGGATTGTTTGAGCTCATCTTAGTGCAATTATGATTTTATCTAGAATCCAAGTAACCTCTTGGAGCACAATGAAACTGCGAGGCTAGGTTGGGCGGTTATGAAAGTTGTCCTCCAGCACTTCTGCTTTCCTTGGTAATGAATGTGAAGTCTGTCTTTAAATGATATGTATGCTTCATATGTGTTTTTATTTAATGGAATGATACAAGGAGAACATAAGAACTGTTGATAGAAGTCTTGCTGTAGCATTAGCTTCAAGTCTGTATCTCAAAAGGCAAGTTTGGTTGCACTCCCCTGCGTACGGAGCGCCGCCATTGTTGTTGACATAGCTGTTATCAGAGGTGTCACCCCTTCTTAAGTTTGATTGGTTGTTGATAGAGAAGTGAAGCACTGAAAACACTGAACTGCATTGTTTTATGGGAGAAAGAAGGTGCTGCATGTGGACTAAAAGCTATCAGTGGACACAGGCCCTAAATACAAATCATCCCTGCACAGTTTTTACTGATTGGGCAAAATGTGTAATTCTGCTGTTTGATATGGGGATCGTGTTGCTCTTAGTGGACACTCTAGGAACTGCATTCTTATCTAGTCTATGAGTGGACTTGCCATAGCTTTACCACCTGGGAAACAGCCTCAACACACCCACCTGTCCATCAAATAAACCACACCCCTTATTACTCTGAATCATGCATAAGGGCCTGTGTCCACTAACTGCATTTTTTCACACTGGTAGTGTAACTTCAGCACACTTCCTGGTAGCACTTCCTGTTTGGATTGTTTGAGCTCATCTTAGTGCAATTATGATTTTATCTAGAATCCAAGTAACCTCTTGGAGCACAATGAAACTGCTAGGCTAGGTTGGGCGGTTATGAAAGTTGTCCTCCAGCACTTCTGCTTTCCTTGGTAATGAATGTGAAGTCTGTCTTTAAATGATATGTATGCTTCATATGTGTTTTTATTTAATGGAATGATACAAGGAGAACATAAGAACTGTTGATAGAAGTCTTGCTGTAGCATTAGCTTCAAGTCTGTACCTCAAAAGATAAGTTTGGTTGCACTCCCCTGCGTACTGAGCGCCATTGTTGTTGACATAGCTGTTATCAGAGGTGTCACCTCTTCTTAAGTTTGATTGGTTGTTGATAGAGAAGTGAAGCACTGAAAACACTGAACTGCATAGTCTTTTGACAGAAAGAAGGTGCTGCATGTGCACTAAAAGCTGTCAGTGGACACAGGCCCTAAATCCAAATAAAATCAATGCTGCACAGTTTTCACTGATTGGGGAAAATCTATCAGTCTATGAGTGGACTTGCCAGAGCTTTACCGCCTGGGAAACAGCCTCAACACACCCACCTGTCCGTCAAATTAGCCACACCCCTTATTACTCTGAATCATGCATAAGGGCCTGTGTCCACTAACTGCATTTTTTCACACTGGCAGTGTAACTTCAGCACACTTCCTGGTAGCACTTCCTGTTTTGGTTGTTTGAGCTCATCTTAGTGCAATTATGGTTTCATTTAGAATCCACATAACCTCGCAAAACGAAACCGCTAGGCTAGATTGGGCGGTTATGAAAGTTGTCCTCCAGCACTTCTGCTTTCCTTGGTAATGAATGTGAAGACTGTCTTTGAATGATCTGTATGTTTCATATTTGCTGTTATTTAATGGAAATGGATGGATACAAAGTAAAATGTAAAAACAGTTGATAGAAGTCCTGTCTTAGCATTAGCATTAGCTCTAGAACTGGAAATTGTACCTCAAAAAGCAAGTTTGGTTGCATTCCCCTGCGTATGGAGCGCCGCCATTGCTGTTGACAAAGCTGAAAACACTGATCTGTATAGTTTTTTGGGAGCTAAAAGGTGCTGCATGTGCACAAAACGCTGTCAGTGGTCACAGGCCCTAAATACAATCAAATCAAAGCTGCACAGTTTTTACTGAGTGGGGAAAATGTGTAATTCTGCTGTTTGATATGCAGATTCCTTTACTCTTAGTGGACACTTCAGGAACTGCACTTTTTTTGCACTTTTGCATTAACTTCTATTTTCAACACTGACTGTTGCCGCAAGCTTCAACCCAGCCCAGGTGCTAGATTAGCTGCTTGTCTGCACTTTGAACCAGCCCGCTCCTCTCTAAGCATCCATTTACACACAGAAAGAAAACTCCACTGTTGCTTCAGCTTATCTCTGACTGTATCAGCTCCCTGACGGCCCGCAGGGCAGACTGAGGGTGAAAGTGAGGTCAGAAGAAGCGAACAGGTCAGTACTGTCAGTTTGATTAGGACTCGAACACTTTAACAAAACCCCCCTGAACCCCCCCGCCCCTCTTAGCTCATCCCGGGCTGGGTGGAATGCAGCAGAATCTGATGGCAGACAGGAAGTCCTTATTGTACTTGTGCAAAGATCCCGGAGCCAGACAGCATACGGGAGCGATGTCATCCCTGTCCAGGCCAACATATCTTTGTGCTTGCTCACCGCGTAACAAAGACGTAAATAAACACTGTTCCCCCCACCGGTCTTCAACTGTCAGTCCAATTAGGCAGCGTAGTGATCGAAAGCCACGGCCTGTGTTTTTCCCAGCCGTGCCGTTACCTCTGACCCCCGCGGCTCGTGCCTGAGGTGATTTTCTTTATTAGTCTGCGGGGTCAGTATTTAGCCCCGTAGCCATCAGTAGCTGGCTTAAATCTGCAGAGTCAACACTCTGCCTTCCTGGCTGTTAGCTGCATTAGCACACTGAAGCCCCGCAGCCCTCCCACTCCCACTCCCCAAACATCCTCCCTCAGGCCTGATAACATCTCTGTCCGTGTATTCATGAGCTCGGAGGCTGGGGTTCTACACATGTTGGTGCACAGAGGCTTTCTAGGAAGTCTGTCTGATTGAACTATGTGACACCGGACAAAGGTTAGCAACAGTTTAGAGTTGTTATAGGAGGGAAATGTTTCTTCATTAGGCGTTAAACTGTTTGACTTTCTGAGGTCTCTTACCTGGAATTGTTTTTCACTCTGAAACACACCCGGAGGAAGAGAGCTAAGAATAGAGGAGTGGTGAAAGCGTACCCGGAGGCTGTAATTCATCCAACTCTAGATAAAGTTGGAGGTCTTGACTTTTAAACCCTGTAATAACTAGAACTGAGGCGAGGACGTGAACAGAGCTGTGACCGAGTGCTACATTTTCCAGGAAGCCAAGCCTCTGGGATTGAAACAGTAAATGTTTTGTTACGGCTATAAATCACGACATTGTTTAATTAGCGTCGTCTAAATTCTCATTCATTGCGGTGTGCCTCTGAGATGTTTCCCTGCATTTTTCTCAAGATATTCCACCCATCCGTTTTGCCACTGAGAGGAAGATAGAGGCGAGTTGTAATTACACGGAGAGGCAGATCTGGTGAGGAAATAAAATGGGCCATTGTGATAATCCTCTTGGAGGGATTTACAACCCCGACAGATAAAGAAGCAGCCGTTTGCTTATCAGGCTTTCCTCATTACACACTGACAAAACAATGAACGCTACGACGACTTCTGTTTTCACATTTATCCCCCCCTAAAGAAGAGCGGAGTCAGCACATTTGATGAAGCAGCGTCCCCCCCCTCCCTCCCTCTCTCCCTCTGCTTCACCTGAACCTAATCTCTCAGGGCATCTCAGCCACACAAACCCTGTCAGCCTGAGTAAGACGATGCCCTGTCGGTGGTGGTCTCTAAAGACCAGCAGGGACAATGGATCAAATGCGAACTGAGAGGCTTTGAACTATTGTTGTCGCTCTCTTTCCCTCTATTGCTCATGCCCACTGTGACCTTCCTCTGCTCCTGGTGTCTCCAGTGAAAGTGGAGGAGGGGGAGGTTTCTGATTCGCTTCATACCTGTGACCTACATCAGGGGTTCTCAAACTTTTCAGCCTGCAATATAGGTGCAGAAGACTCATGACCCCCACTGTCCCTCACAGTGATTTAATGTGTCTTCATTCAGCTGGTCTGCAGAAAATGACCCTACCTATATGAGTCTGTGTTCCCTGTGCTGTTATGAATTAACCCAGGGATTTTCAACCACTGTGCCGTGACAGATCGTCAGGTGTGCAGTGGGACATTATCAAATTTCAATTAATTAGTCCAAAAAAGTATTATTCATATACTGCAAATAATTTGCCATGTAGTGTGTCTGTGCCCTCAGTGTAGTGACTGGCGGAGTAATTAAATACTTGTCCATGTACTGACCTGCGCTACCCACCCACTGGATGGCAATAAAGCACACTAATGACCTTGTTAATTTAAGACGGTAGAATTAATGATGCAGGTGAGAGGTGCATGTGACAAGAAGTAGGCGTACAACAGCGATGGATAAATATTCAAAAAGGAAAGATGAAAACTCCTTAGCTTAAAGGGGACATATCACGCTTTTTTCATCAATATATATTGGTCTAAGAGGTCCCCAAAACATGTCTTTAAAGTTTATGCTCAAAAAAACACTTTGAAATCAGATTTTGGCATGCCTGAAAAGTCCTCTTCTTCATTCCTCATCAGAACACTCTGTTTTCTCTCTGACCACGCCCCCTCAGGAAGTGGATGTGCCTCGGCTCTCCAGCACGTTGATCTAATGTTTACATGTTGGCTGAATATACACGGCTGCTCAGAGATCGCGTTACTTCAACCCTCTGAATCTGATCCTGACGGAGAGGCGCCTGTAGCAGGACCTTTCTGAACGACTGGTCATAGATTTAGTGTTTCTTGTTGTTTTATTTATCAGTATGTCGACGTGTGTCTTGGTACACAGCTACGAACATGTAGCTATGTGGCAATGCTAACTAGCGCTAGCACTTATCCATGATAAATAAAAATCATCCACTAGATCTTCAAATCTGCAGACGTGGGGAGTAAAACCGATCTCTGCCAGAAAGGCAGCAGGACCTTTTATGAAGGATTGGTCACAGATTTAGTGTTTCTTGTTGTTTTATTTGTCAGTATGTCGACGTGTGTCTTGGTACACAGCTACAGCTACAGCTACAGCTACAGCTACAGCTACAGCTACAGCTACAGCTACAGCTACAGCTACAGCTACAGCTACAGCTACGAACATATAGCTATGTGGCTATGCTAATTAGCGCTAGCACTTATCCATGACAAATAAAAATCATCCACTAGATCTTCAAATCTGCAGACGTGGGGAGTAAAACCGACCTTTGTGTTTATTAAGACAGCCTACAACTAGCATGCCTCCCTCCTAAGCTCCTTGTTAGCACACATGTGTGCAGGTAATGAAAAACGGAGGAGGGGTTGAGTTGTATTTTATACAGTCTATGGGCTGAACAAGCTCCGAGCTCTGACTCCGTGACAGACCGGATATTGTTGTTACGTAACAAAAACACGGAAGTCTGAAACGGCTGGTTTCAGCACACATTTACAGAAAGGTGGAGAAATCAGAACAGGGGCAGAATGGATTCTTTTCATTCTCGGGGGGTTTGTAGACAGGGACACATTTTTCAGGTAAAGAACCATTAAAAAGTCAATTTTGCATGATATGTCACCTTTAATATGGGCGGTGGAAAAGGCAACTTTTATGGGAAAAACTACAACGGTGACTGTGAGAGCTCTCAAAGCTAGCTGCTTAGTAGCTGAGCTTGTAGCCAAATCATTAAAGTGACACACTGTGGCAGAGACATTAAAACTACAAACAAAAGGGGACAGAGCGTTTGCAGTAAGGGGGTCCGACGCTCTGGAACCTTCTGCCCGAGGAGATCAGGTCTGCTGAGTCAGTGGGCTCTTTTAAATCCCTTCTTAAAACATACTTTTATCGCAGAGCCTTCCCAGATTTTATCTGAATTTTATTTGACTATATTTTATTTTAACCGTCTTAAGAAATATATTTTGAAAGAATTTTATTCCTTTAGAGTTCTTTTAAGGGAATTTTATGTCTTTTAAAATATGTTTTATTTCTTTATCTTGTGTTTTTATGATCTGCCTGTTTTATTTGCTACCCATGTAAAGCACTTTGTAACCTGCTTTTGAAAAGTGCTCTACAAATAAAAATGTAATACTACCTGCAAAGGCCAGTGTAAATGAGATGCTTTGTCCTGACACAGTTAAAGAAGTAGCCAAAGTCCCTCTCTCAGATAAATAGATTCATATATTGAGAGATTAAATGTGTCATTTTGGTGTGACTCCGGATTGTTTTAATGTATGAAATGTGCCTTGGCTCAAAAAAGGTTGAAAAACACTGAATTAACATAATACTACTGATGCTTTAGATCATTAACTGTTCACTAACACTAAACTTAGGAGTCATCTGGAAACAAAGAAAGGCAGAAAACTCATTACACTTTATATTTACAAGGTATAATTTCAAGTTGAGCTTCTGTTTCTGTCTATATTTTTTACTATAATGGGTAGAATTTTATATTTTTAGATAACTTTGTCATTCAACTTTTTTTATTTCATATTTTTCAGTATTTCTTTGTTCACCACGAGTTAACAAACTATATAAAAGTAATACAAAACCAACAAAGAGAACAACAAATGAATAAATAGAGCCCACATCACACCCATCCTTCAGCACCTCCACTGGCTCCCCATTCAGCACCGAATCCACTTCAAGATCTTTCTCATCACCTACAAAGCCCTCAGTAACCTCGCCCCCTCTTAAGGCTGATTTATACTTCTGCGTTGAGTCAACGGCGTATCCTACGCCGGGGGTCCGCGTAGCTCCCGTACCTATGCCGAGGCCTACGCACGTAGCTGATGTGCACCTCCTCCAAAATGTAACTCCCCGTAGAGCCGACGCGGACCGCAAGCTCTGTGATTGGTCCGCTGGACGGCTTTGTCTTTCCCGCATTTACAACACTTCTGGGATCCCGGACATCGGCCGCACATCGGCCGGGTATTTCATCTCCTCCTCTCTATTCTTCATGTCATCATGTCTGTATGATAAACAGCAACATGTATCAGCTGTAGATTAACAGAACACGCTCTGAATCTCTGTGGAAAAGTAAACAGAGATCGTAGCGGGACCGGAAGCAGGCGGCCGGCTATCAGAGAGACCGCACTGCCCTCTAGAGTTTAGGAGGAGAATTGCTGCGCGACACGGACACACCGACGCACAAGTATGTGGGGCTCATGTCCGCGTCAGCCCCTGCTGCGTAGGGGAGTATAAATCAGCCTTTACCCGACCGACCTCCTCAAACGCCACTCCCCATCTCGCCGCCTCAGATCATCAGATGCCAACCTCCTGTCCCCCTATCACCAAGTCCAAGCACCGCACCTTGGGGGGGGGGGGCAGAGCCTTTGCCATCGCTGCCCCCGCTCTCTGGAACTCTCTCCCTCCAAACATCCTCAACTCTGACTCTCTCCTCTCATTTAAAAACCACCTCAAGACCTACCTGTTGCAAAAAGCATACCACACATGACCTCTCCCCCCCGCCCTGCCCCACCTCTGTCCCTGTTTTGTTTTGTTTTATTTATGTGTTTTTGTTTTTTTCTTTAGTTTTCACCTTATGTAAAGCGACTTTGAGTACTAAGAAAAGCGCTATATAAATTCTATGAATTATTATTATTATTAAATACAAAAAAATACAATAATAATAATTAACAGTACAAACAAAAAGGAAGGTAAACATAAGAAACAAGATAAATAAACAAAAATAAATAATAATAAATATTTTTAGACATCTCACGACCCCCCTTGATCTAAATAACCGAGGATTTTATTTATGTATTTATTTATTTATTGCACATACAAAAGAACAAAACAAAACATTGCATGTTCAATAACACGAGCCAAGATATAACAGATCAAATTCAATAATAAAATGAACCACTAACATGTTATGTGCAGGAGGAGCCAAAAACACCCCAAACAGGCTTGTCGAGTGGCCCTCCATAGAATATAACAGTCTCAACTTCTTCTTTCTTTGTAAGTGTTTTTAATCTGATAGAACTATTTGGAATTCCCCTCAATCCATCTGACCACACTTGCATAAAAAGCTTGGAGAGCCTGGGTGTGTAGGTAGATTAGATTCACTTCAGAGGAAGGAGCAGGATTTGGGAATTAAAGATAACATGGAGCAGGATTTCCTGGAATCCAAACGGTTATCAATTACAAAGTGAAGAAAACCCTGTAAAGTCCTATCCTCTGCGCACACTCTCCTTCAGTCACTAATAAAACATGAGGCATGAAACATCCGTCATCCGCAGAGCGCTTAGATACAAGTGCACTCAGGAGAGCCGCTTGGCAAATACGATTGCAATATTTAACAATAATGGCCTCAAAACGGCGCGGCTGCAAGAAACAGTCATAAAAATTTCATTGTGCATTTTCAGAAATAAGCCATGCACTGACAAACCGCCGAGAGAAAAGGCAAGTTGGAAAAGTGAGGGCTTATTTGTGTGTCTTTATTGCAGGGCGCTGCCAGTGTTCATGAATAACACAATAAAAGAGTCGGGCGGCGCTTCAGAAAGCTTTCAGGTTTCCAAATGTTTGAGAAATGGGGTTTTCTCTCGCCAGAGGAATCCCGAGGAATCCGATCCTTGGATATCAATCTCTGTCTGCGTGATAAAGACACTGATGACAGAGGAGTTGATCACCAGCTTAGGGTGGGGTCCGTACATATTTGTCTGCACTTCTACAGTAAACGCTGCCGTCTCCACCCAAACTAAAACCACTCCACAGACTTGTCTCTCTTCCCCGAAGCTGTCTGCAGACATCAAGTCTGACATGTTGTACACGCTGCCTGTACCTTCATCCCATCAAGCATTTCCACAAGACAGGACCGCGAGGAGCCTCGGCTAATGAGAAAACAACGTGTATGTAATCAGCTTGAGAGAACGAGGGGAATTCTGTAAACCTCAGTGAAGCTATCGCTGGCAGACGCTGCTTATGATACAGGCTTGTCAGCTCCTGCCAGCTGGCACAGGCGCTCTGGCAAAACCAATGCCTGGTGGTTAATGGATCATAAAGGTTTGCTGGGAGCCGCTTCACAGCTCGACTTGATTTAGAAATGTAACACAAACCCATTAGTGCTGCTATTCTGTATGAGCTAGCGTGGCGTTCAGGCTCCGTGCATCATGCAGACTCCTACAGACTCACAGGCCTTGTAAATAATCAAGTCTGGGCAAGTTGCATGAAAAACAGCTACTTGTTCCATCAAAAAGAAATGATACAGCTTATCACATCATAACAGTAAAATTATTGGCATGGAGAAGGCAATTATGCTCAACTGCTTCATGTAAAACCGCAGGAGCAATTTCCTAACCATGCTCTCCACAAAAACGATCCATTAAAGTCAAAATAATGCCAGTGTGTCACTTATTAAAGAATGAAGTGCACCTCCACACACCCTGAACACACAACTGGCTGCATTGTTTTGCAGCTTAATAAACATCCCTTCAGAACAACCCAAGGCTTCACATCACAGGGTGAATATAAGTATAGATATTTTTCTCTCTTACCTTCATGAGTCACTCCATGAACGCACCGTTTATTCAAAGACGTCTCTCAGCCTCGTACCTTCTCCCTGTGAAGATATGTGACACACTGTAGACTGTGCGCTGGCATGAGGACAAGCCTGGTTGGCTGACAGAAAGGGATTAAGCAGTATTAAGAGTGTCCAGATGCAAGGCCACATGCACAGTCAGTCAAACTAATACTTTGACACACTGACACACTGCACTGCAGCACAAACAATGACCTAAATCAGTCCCAGTGTCTCACTTTGAGCCCTTCACTGCACCTTCTCTGTGTTTGCACATCACATCTTCAGGGTTAGCATGTTAGCATACACATAAACCTTTGTTTTTACACATGTGCTTTGTATCATTTGGCCGTCTGTAGGTCTGTTGTTTAAAGCTGATTATGGTACGCCAGATGGACACCAGAGGCCACGCCCCCTTCTCTATCAGCAGCCCAGCCCTCAAGAAGGAAACACATCTGGGTCATGACGGAATCTGACGGTAGGAGGTGAGATGGTGTGAGTGCTGGATTATGTGTTGGATTCTTTGGTTGCATTAATGGTTCAAGCACAACAACATTCAGAAAACAGAGGATCAGGGAAATCAGAGATTCTACAAAACAATGGAACACAAAAACATTACACACAATAACAGCAACATTTCAACATTTCTTCTCTTCCTGCAGTGGTCACACTCTATAACCAATAATATATATATATAATAACTTTTTAATAATTGATATTTTATAGCCTCTTGTTTGCTTTATATTTTTTTGCACTGTCTACTTTGTTACTGTGACACTTGAATTTCCCTGCTGTGGGACGAGTAAAGGACTCTCTTCTCTTATCTTATAATACATTTTTTATTTCACAAAATTTCACTGAAGGAAAAAATATTTTCACAGGACACAATATAAAATAAAACAACATATTTTTACAAATCTTTGCAACATTACATTTCAAAAGACATGATTATTGCCAAAAACAAAAAATGCAATCAGCACAACACTGCATAAAAAACAACAATGGTTCACTCAACAAAAACAAATTGCAAAAAAACAAAATGCAAAACAAAGTAAAATACACAGGACACGAAAATTAACAAAACACAAGAAAAAATTTACATTTTAAAAAACTGGACATTTGAAAGAAAAGAAAAAACATCTTTGAAATCCTACAAAAAAATCACAAATATAACCATTTATTTTTTTA
Source organism: Notolabrus celidotus (assembly GCF_009762535.1). Classification (NCBI taxonomy): domain Eukaryota; kingdom Metazoa; phylum Chordata; class Actinopteri; order Labriformes; family Labridae; genus Notolabrus; species Notolabrus celidotus. Next base: position 3,289,500 of record NC_048275.1, read on the forward strand.
AATGTACACAACAAAACATTATTCAAGAAATATTTTACAATTAACTTTCAACACTTATTACATAGTTTAAAATGTTTTAAAATACATTACTTTGATGTATGAAATTTCAATATAACACTTCTTGAAATATGGTGTATTAAAGAAATGCATTTCTTTTTTTTATAATACTCTTTTGTTATTGATTCTTCAATTTTATAAACACAAACATTGGAACAAAATAAAACAAAACACACAGAAAACATAAAAAGTCCCACCCCAAACTAACAGAGAGCGCTGCACTGTACATACACACAAGACACATAAGTAAATGAAAAAACAACAGGAGACAGGTAAACTAAGAATGAAAGGGCAAACAGTCCTCATCTTCCAGGCACAGATGATAAGTTCTGTCTTCAGCAAGAAGGAGTGCAGTGGTTCCCAGATCCTCCAGAACTGGTCTGGTTTTTGATTAAGGTTACTGCTCAGCTCCAATCTACAATGATGAAATGTTCAAACCAAGCCAGAAACCTTGGTGTAGTCTTAGACTCAGACCTTAATTTCAGCAGCCACATTAAGACAATTACAAAGTCAGCCTATTATCACCTTCAGAATATCAAGGATTAAAGGACTCATGTCTCAGCAGGATGCAGAAAAACTCCTCCATGCATTTATCTTCAGCAGACTAGACTACTGTAACGGGGTCTTTACAGGACTCCCTAAAAAGTCCATCAGACTGCAGCTCATACAGAATGCTGCTGCTCGAGTCCTAACAAGGACCAAAAAAGTAGACCACATGACTCCAGTTCTTAGATCTCTACACTGGCTTCCTGTCTGTCAGAGAATAGACTTTAAAATCCTGCTGATGGTTTATAAAGACCTGAATGGTTTAGGCTGATCTGCTACTACTTTATGAACCACCTCGACCTCTGAGGTCATCAGGTACTGGTCTGCTTTCAGTTCCTAGAGTCAGAAGGAAACATGGTGAAGCAGCGTTTAGTCATTATGCTCCACATATCTGGAACACACTCCCTGAAAGCTGCAGGTCTGCTCCAACTCTCACCTCTTTTAAATCAAAGACTAAGACTTTTTTATTTGCCACTGCCTTCCTATCTTAGATTATTTTAACCCACTTTAAATTAAAATTTTAATGTAATTTTTATTATATTTCTAATTTTCCTTCTCTTTTCTGTTTTATCATATTTGTCATTTTAGTTATGTTCTTTTATGCCTGTCTGAATGTCTCCAATGCTTTTAATGTTTTGATGTAAAGCACATTGAATTGCCCTCGTGTCTGAAATGCGCTATACAAATAAAGCTGCCTTGCCTTGCCTTGCCTAAGGTCATGAGTCAACTAAAACTGCATTTCACCCAAAAATAATCAGAAAACAACATTTCTTGAAGTGATATTTCACAAGACCTACGTCCCACGAAACACAACTGTTCATGAAGCACATTTCACCCAAAAAAACCCTGACAGGTAATCAAACATGACATTCACAAAACAACAACATCTAATAAACTACAACAACTCTTAAAATATGACATTACAAAAAACACATCATTTCACAAAGAACATTTCATGACACAAAATTCCACACATCACAAAGAAGAAGTACATTTCCTGAAACACTAAATCACAATATCTTAAGAGAACATTTCCAGTAGGTTTTGGTGGATGTTTTAGCATTTTTGGAATGTTGTAAAATGTGTTTCTCTGAAATATGGCCTCCGTAGAAAATGTTTCTGCTTTGTGATTTTTGTTTTGAAGTTGTTCGGGTGTGATGACGATTTAATCAATGCACATACTTTACATTAAGACATCCACAAGATGAAGTGACTGTTCACTTTGACCGCTTTAAAACCAGTTTACTGTTTAATCTACATTTCCTCAGAGGTCCCTGTAAGCAGGCAGAGCTTATGAATCTGTAGTGTGGTAAGAAAGCCCAGAAACCCACTCGTCTCTCTAGAGCCGGCCCTGCTCCCTGGACGCCCTCCCCTGGCCGTCTCCTGTGACCCCTCAGACTCCCTATAAATCTGCTGAGTGATTGCGGTGGTCAATTAACACTCAGTTAATTGGTCCCTCTGGAGAGAACGGCCACATCCGCAACAACACGAAACCAAAGCCACGGGTTCACTGCGAGTTCTGCGATAATAATAAGGTGGACCGGGCACAATGAAAAATGGGTTCAGGCCCAAACTATAATGGAAGCTATTGTGCTGGCGGTCACACAGTCACTCAAGTGCAATATTCAGGAAGGCCGTTTCATTACTTCCAATAGAGCCCCAATCATGTGTAAAATTTGCAGTTTGAATGGACCTGCTATTATATCAATCATCGGCGGCTGCAGCAGAGGCTAATGGAGGTCCTTTCTTCCTGCTGACTCTTAATATCGGCCTTTTATTAATCAAGATAGGCCTCTCAGAGATCATCACTGTGCTGAAGCAGGCTGCTTACACCAATATGTTTCCTCTAGATTACAGGGAAACACAGTCTGTTCTGCTGGAGGGAAGAAATCAGTCAAAGTGAGCTGTGTGTTTGATGTTGAGTCAGCAGCCATGCTCAAAGTTTCTCCAACATTTATTCATTTATTTACATCCACAGTCTGGTTTGGAAAGAGGTCGCTAGCTCAAGCCTGTTTGGACTAAAGTAAGGTTTGTAGGAACTTGAGAGGTGCAAATTTGCTTCCTGAGCTTCCCTTGAGCAAGGCACTGAACCCCCAACAACTCAGGCTGCAGCCCCCTTAATCTGACATTATGTATTACTGCCCTAAATGTGCATGTTGCATGATCAATAACAGTAAAAAAATGACTTTCCTCTTGGGGATTAACAAAGTTTATCTTCTTCAACCGTTTAATAAATCACAACAGGAATTTTTCCAAACACTCATGTAACCAAGATTATGAATCCATGTAATTTAACTGACCCTGGTCATTTCTCAAGCAGATGTAGTCGTTTCAGTTGAAGTTGACAGTTGTGGTTTGAAATGAAAGGTCTCAGATTCTTGTTATGAAATCTGAATTGGAAAGCAGAACTTGAAACTTTATTTTGGAGCGATCGTCGGGTCAGAAACTTGACTTGTTTGAAACTCAAGTGAAATAAAAGGATGCATCAACCTTCATGCCATAAATCCAGACTGTGCGGCTGTAGCGACGGTTAATTCATAGTTTTCAGTCCCGTGAGCAGAGTGAAGCCTGGAAGTCATAAAGAGTGAAGCACAGGCTCGTTAATCAACCATCTCTTCAGAATAAGGCATATTTATATCACCAGAATTTCACGTTGGTGATGTTTACATTCATCTAAACGAGAATCCTTCCCTTTACACCGCCGCCAGGATGAAAGACGAGAAAAGTACAGACAGATAAATGTGTTAGGATCCGGTCAGGTCAGTAACGCAGCAGTTTGAAGGCTGTAGGGTCAGAAAGTCTTTGTGTAAAAGAATGAACGACATGCATGAATTCACTAGCAAGGACCACGCCACACAAGGATATAAGTTGAACATTTAATGAATTAGTTGTGCGTGGTGTGCCCAGCAGAAGGAGACTCAGGATGGGGGTTCCGTCTCAGCGTTATCCTGCCAGAGCTGATCTTGACCCGGGTTGTGCCTGGAAGTAGACAGGGCACAGAAGGAGCGAGCACGAGTGGAGTAGGAGAGGACAAGGAAATAGGTTAAGTGCAGTAGAGTAAGGTGAGGGAGGGTGGGTTGAAGAATCACGGACAAGCAGTTGGAGTAGGCTGGCTACGTTTAAGAAGGCTTGTCAGGTGATTGAGGGTGTGGTTTAGGCGTGGTCCTGCTCCCGAATCTAAGTTAACACCTTAACTTCATTTAAAATATTCTGTTTACTTCAATTTACCGTTAATGAAGTGTTCAAAGCTCAAAGACATGCAGACTTTGATCCTTGTTTTGTTCCCTCTAATAGAATGAATCCACATCTCCTCCTCTCTGGGTTTTCTATCTCTGGTGGGATTCTTAAGAAGCAGAACCCGGGCTCGTCTCCCCGTCATATAATGTATTTAAACACGTAGTTGGCAGCAGAGTCCGCTAATTTCCCCGTAGCCTGTAGAATTAAAGGTGACATATCATGCAAAATTGACTTTTTAATGGTTCTTTACCTGAAATCTGTGTCCCTGTCTACAAACCCCCCGAGAATGAAAAGAATCCATTCTGCCCCTGTTCTGATTTCTCCACCTTTCTGTAAATGTGTGTGAAACGAGCCGTTTCAGACTTCAGTGTTTTTCATACGTCACAACAATATCCGGTCTGTAACAGGAAGTCAGAGCTCGGAGCTTGTTCAGCCCATAGACTGTATAAAATAATACTGAATCCCTCCTCCGTTTTTCATTCCCTGCACACATGTGTGCTAACAAGGAGCTTAGGAGGGAGGCATGCTAGTTGTAGGCTGTCTTAATAAACACAAAGGTCGGTTTTACTCCCCACGTCTGCAGATTTGAAGATCTAGTGGATGATTTTTATTTATCATGGATAAGTGCTAGCGCTAGTTAGCATAGCTACATAGCTACATGTCCTAGCTGTAGCTGTAGCTGTAGCTGTAGCTGTAGCTGTAGCTGTAGCTGTAGCTGTAGCTGTAGCTGTAGCTGTAGCTGTAGCTGTAGCTGTAGCTGTGTACCAAGACACACGTCGACATACTGACAAATAAAACAACAAGAAACACTAAATCTGTGACCAATCCTTCATAAAAGGTCCTGCTGCCTTTCTGGCAGAGATCGGTTTGACTCCCCACGTCTGCAGATTTGAAGATCTAGTGGATGATTTTTATTTATCATGGATAAGTGCTAGCGCTAGTTAGCATAGCCACATAGCTACATGTTGGTAGCTGTGTACCAAGACACACGTCTACATACTGATAAATAAAACAACAAGAAACACTAAATCTGTGACCAATCCTTCAGAAAGGTCCTGCTACAGGCGCCTCTCCGTCAGGATCAGATTCAGAGGGTTGAAGTAACGTGATCTGTGAGCAGCCGTGTATATTCAGCCAACATGTAAACATTAGATCAACTTGCTGGAGAGCCGAGGCACATCCACTTCCTGAGGGGGCGTGGTCAGAGAGAAAACAGACTGTTCTGAGGACTGCTGAAGAAAAGGACTTTTCAGGCATGCCAAAATCTGATTTCAAAGTGTTTTTTTGAGCATAAACTTTAAAGGCATGTTTTGGGGACCTCTTAGACCAATATATGTTGATGAAAAAAGCGTGATATGTCACCTTTAAGAAGACTTTCTTGCCCTCAAGGGGGGCGGGTCCATAAGTGTGTGACATCACATTAAAACTATGAATGGCTGCTGCTTTAATGCTCTGATACTCTACTACCTGGATGTAAACAAGCGCAGGTGAGAGATGTCATCTGGTAGCACGGGAGGTTTGTCAGTATGTTGATCTAGTAAAGGAGATTAAGTTGTGTGTAGGATGTGTCTGGTTAAACTTGAGCTATGTGGACGTTAATCTACAAGGAGGTAGTGGTGGGCGTATCAATTCATGGTGTCGATACTCTACTCATTTGAGGATCGATAAGCTTTCCTCTCAGATAATTTAAATAGAGGATCTTGTTTTTTATGTTGTATAAATAAATGACAGTTGATAAAAAGTGTCTTAAGAGTAAAACAATTCATAACACTTACTTTATTAAAATAAATTAGAATTGCAATATTAGTCAAAATAATGTTTTTTTTTTACTGTGAAATATTTAAAATGTTAAAATCACACTAGATGTTTTCTTAGATTATTATTTTAATTAATATTTATGTGTTTTTCTAAATATATTTCATTGTTTAAAAAAAGAACACCCAAGGATTTGCATATTAAAGGTGTAAAATTAACAGTATTTGTCATGGGAGCTGTCTTTCAAGCATTTCGTTTCATTTTATTTTTTAAAGGGGACATATCACGCTTTTTTCATCAACATATATTGGTCTAAGAGGTCCCCAAAACATGTCTTTAAAGTTTATGCTCAAAAAAACACTTTGAAATCAGATTTTGGTCTGCCTGAAAAACCCTCTTCTTCATTCCTCCTCAGAACACTCTGTTTTCTCTCTGACCACGCCCCCTCAGGAAGTGGATGTGCCTCGGCTCTCCAGCACGTTGATCTAATGTTTACATGTTGGCTGAATATACACGGCTGCTCAGAGACCCGCGTTACTTCAACCCTCTGAATCTGATCCAGAATCTGATCCTGACGGAGAGGCGCCTGCAGCAGGACCTTTCTGAAGGATTGGTCACAGATTTAGTGTTTCTTGTTGTTTTATTTGACAGTATGTCGACGTGTGTCTTGGTACACAGCTACGAACATGTAGCTATGTGGCTATGCTAACTAGCGCTAGCGCTTATCCATGATAAATAAAAATCATCCACTAGATCTTCAAATCTGCAGACGTGGGGAGTAAAACCGACCTCTGCCAGAAAGGCAGCGGGACCTTTTCTGAAGGATTGGTCACAGATTCTGTGTTTCTTGTTGTTTTATTTGTTAGCATGTCGACGTGTGTCTTGGTACACAGCTACAGCTACGACATGTAGCTATGCTAACTAGCGCTAGCACTTATCCATGATAAATAAAAATCATCCACTAGATCTTCAAATCTGCAGACGTGGGGAGTCAAACCGACCTTTGTGTTTATTAAGACAGCCTACAACTAGCATGCCTCCCTCCTAAGCTCCTTGTTAGCACACATGTGTGCAGGGAATGAAAAACGGAGGAGGGATTCAGTATTATTTTATACAGTCTATGGGCTGAACAAGCTCCGAGCTCTGACTCCGTGACAGACCGGATATTGTTGGGATGTAACAAAAACACTGAAGTCTGAAACGGCTGGTTTCAGCACACATTTACAGAAAGGTGGAGAAATCAGAACAGGGGCAGAATGGATTCTTTTCATTCTCGGGGGGTTTGTAGACAGGGACACATATTTCAGGTAAAGAACCATTAAAAAGTCAATTTTGCATGATATGTCACCTTTAAATCACTGAAAGTATCTGTATCGGGTATTAAATAAATATGCCAAAGAAGTAATCAGTGTCGTATCGAATCATAAAAGTGTGGTATTGGCCAGCACTACAAGGAGGACTGAAGGCTGGTGGTGCTAGCTCTGCTATTGGTAGCCAGTTTGTCACTGTTTACCCCCAGACTCTGTGAGCCTGTGTGCATGATTTTCAAAGTTTTCTGACCTTCAGAGTTTAGATTTCTCTTTAAACAACTTAGAATGAGTCACTTTGGAACACCCCTAGTCTTAACTCCAGTAGCTTGGTTAACAGTAGCCGTGACAACATCTCTGTAAGCATTGTCAAGGTGTCTTGGCATGCTGACAAAAAGCATAGCTCTGCTTAAGCCACCCTTAGAGAGCAGCTTGCCTGACTGTAGACTCTTGGATTTGTTTTATTTCATGAAATAATCCTCATGGCAGACATTCATGTAGGAGCCAGCTGACACCACATATCTACAAGCAGAATGATGTCGTCGTGTTTGTCTGAGTGAAAGGAGTTCAAACTTGAATTCCCTTCATCCCAAGATTTCACGTGTCCCGCGCTGCGCCGTCTGCCATAGGCTCCGTGGGGCATGAATGGTGCCACTTTATGAATGCAAACAAGAGGAAGTGTGCGGTGAAGATCAAATGCTGACATTTGAGATTCACTCACAGCTGCAGGAAGCGGAGGAAGCCCCGAAAGGGAAGTGATGCAGTTGGAATATTTGCACTGATGATTCACAAAGGCTGTTAAATAAAGAGGGCAGACTGTTTCATCACCGCAGAGAGGGAAGTTTGAAACTGTGTACAACCGCTTTGCATTTATTTGTGCTTCCGCTCAGTGCAAGGGCGATACGATTAGGCCAAAGTGCTACAAGGAGAAAGAGGCTGCAATGCAGATTTAAAAGCATGTGCACAGATCCAAAGCTAATGCATCAACAGGCATGCACTGGAGATGAAATGAGGTGCTGCAAAATGTCAAAACTGTTCCACATTTAGAAACTATGCAAAGTCCAAAACAATGAGGTTCAGACTGCAGACCTATGGGGCGCTGTGTGTAAAGCTGTGCACACCAAAAATAACATTTCTCCACATTTAGCTCCAAAACATCATCAACATGTAGAGTGAATTTTTAAAAGTCACTTTTTTATCACATTTAGACAAATATTTGTGATCTTCTTCACATTTAATTTAGTGTGAAAAATATATTAAGTTAAAATAATTGTTAATGTCAAATATAAATCTAAATATAAATGTTAAATCTAAATCTAAACATTAAATATAAATCAAAATATTAATTATAAATCTAAATGTTAAATATAAATGTTAAATGTTAAATATAAATGTTAAATATAAATATAAATGTTAGATATAAATCTAAATGTTAAATCTAAATCTTAAATCTAAATGTTAAATCTAAATCTTAAATCTTAAATCTAAATCCTAAATCTTAAATCTAAATGTTAAATATAAATCTAAATGTTAAATATAAATATAAATGTTAAATATAAATTTTAAATATAAATATAAATGTTAGATATAAATCTAAATGTTGAATATAAATCTAAATGTTAAATATAAATCTTAAATCTAAATGTTAAATCTAAATCTAAATCTTAAATCTAAATCCTAAATCTTAAATCTAAATGTTAAATATAAATCTAAATGTTAAATGTTAAATCTAAATCTTAAATCTAAATGGTAAATATAAATATAAATCTTAAATCTAAATGTTAAATATAAATCTTAAATCTAAATGTTAAATCTAAATCTAAATGTTAAATATAAATATAAATGTTAAATATAAATCTAAATGTTAAATATAAATATAAATGTTAGATATAAATCTAAATGTTGACTATAAATCTAAATGTTAAATATAAATCTAAATGTTAAGTGTTAAATCTAAATCTTAAATCTAAATGTTAAATATAAATCTAAATGTTAAATCTTAAATCTAAATGGTAAATATAAATCTAAATGTTAGATATAAATCTAAATGGTAAATATAAATATAAATCTTAAATATAAATGTTAAATATAAATGTAAATCTTAAATCTTAAATCTAAATCTTAAATCTAAATGTTAAATGTTGCTCTGCGATCCTAAATATTTAGCTGATATGCAAATTCACACTGCAGCCCAGCGGAAACACCAAAATAAAAAATCTAGAGTTAACATTTATATTTATATTTAGCATTTAGATTTAGATTTAATATTTAGATTTACATTTAACATTTATATTTCTATTTAACATTTAGACTTATATTTAGCATTTAGATTTAACAATTATTTTAACTAAATATATTTTTCACAACTAAATTAAATGTGAATAAATTTCCTCTAAATGGGAATTTTTAAAAATTCACTTTACATTTCTATGGCGTTTTGGAGCTAAATGTGGAGAAGTGTTGATGTTATATTTTCGGTGTGCACAGCTTTACAAACAGCGCCTGATACAGATCCAGTTCTCCCCATGGAAGTGAATTTAAAGCACATAAAGAAATACATGTGGAGTTACTGACTCTTGATTTGCATGCTTTGTTTGATATGCCTTTAAAACATTTCCCTGATCCTGAATAATGAAAAGGAAAACAACAAGCCGACTCATTTTTAATCCATTCTGCAGCTTTTGTTCCTCTTCTTCTTCTCCTCTCACTCATTAATCCAAAGTGACATCATTTGTGGCCACACTTCTGGGTGTGTGTGTTACTTGTTGAACACATTAACTTTGTTTACAGCTGTTGTGACTATGAGTGTGGAAAATAGGTGGTCAGTACCCCCACAAACCCTTTCATTTGCACTTTGTCGGCCTCTTTTTTTATGATGCTGCGAACAATTATGTCTACAAGGAACATCCCATAAAAGACACTAATATAAACGCTTTATGACTGCAGACGATCTTTTCCCCAGCACAAAGGCATTATAACAAGTAAACACATGACTTCATCAACTGTATTTTATCTCAGGAGTTTAACGTACACCCTGCAAGGTGCTTGGCAGGGAATCAACAGCAGACGCTGTAATCTGACGGGTTTGAAGGGGTTTCTAGTGAGTCCAAGTTTGTGCAGCTTTGCAGAATCCTGTTTGGCTTTTGGTCTCTAGTAAAATGTTTTAATGTCTAGACGTCGCGCCGAAATAGAAACGCTGAAAGGATTTCTCCGAGTGTAGAGTCTGTTCTACCCACGGGATCGTTGTACTTTCTCATGAGTTAAAAAAAGCTCTCTTCCGTTCTGTTATTTGACTTCACAGTTCAGTGGAGCTGTCAGCTGGAGGACTGATGTTGATTCAGCAAAGAGGACGGCTGAGATGACAGTGATAGCTGTGATCTATGTTTGAATGCATGCATGGGACACAGAACTGTATGGAGGATATTCACTTAGATTCAAATATTGAAGTGATAAACATCTAAGAACCAAAAAGTAGAGACCACATTGGATTGTTTGGCTGTTAAAATACTGCTGTGGCATTTCAGAGAGTAAAATCCTGGAGGAGGATGACATGTACGTGTCAATCTGGGTTTACTTTCTTACTGCAAAACATTACTTGATAAGTGGGGAGGGAGGGGGGAGTTAGAAAAACAGATATGAAAGATAAAGCAGGAGACATTAGAGAAGTCTGGAAAAGCAGAGAGTGGAAACTTCCTGCTTTATATTTACACTTTAAGACCTCTGTAAGTTTTGTTTCCTCTCTAATAAAGGGCTGAGATCCAATCATTGGATTAGTCACAGGGTGGGACTAAAGTAGGGTAGGGAAATAAAAATACATTAAATACAGCCATTATTTGAATATTAATACTCATCCCTTTTATCAAGTCATTCACAAACATCATACTGACTAATATGACTGATATCTGTATCGAGCGCTGAATGCAATGGAGGGTGTTTATTCCCTAAAGCAAGGCAAGTTTATTTATAAAGCAGCATTCATACAGAGAGCAATTCAAAGTGCTTTACAGAGTTAAAAACAAAAACCAGAACAGGAACAATCAACAAAAACACACAGCAAACACTTCAAACATTAAAATTAACGTTATCTCAAGACTCTTTTACAAACAGAGCAGGACTAGACCACTCTATGTCAATATATATCTAATCTATCAGAATATATATGTAGAAAAGAAATGTTCATCAGAGACGACAGCTTGGCCATAATTCTCCTGTCAGCCACCTCCTCCACAGGATCCAGGACTGAGCTGGCCTTCTTCACCAGTTAGTTCAGTCTTGAACTCCTGTATCCTGTCCGCCCACAGCAGGTGAAATCCTTCCAATGTGGCGTTCGTGTCCGGTGTTAGCTCTGTTAGCATGATGCTACTCTGGTGCTGGGTTAGCTGGTCCACCTTATCGTAGATAGATCTTAGATTTCCCCATAACGGTGGGTGGAAGGACAGGTCCATGTCGTCTTTTCTTAGCTTGCACCTCAGTACCAGCACGTCGTCCTCGCCTCCTTCTCCTCAGCTCGCAGGGAACATCGGGCCTAGCATCGTTTAGCATCGACATGCTACGGGCTGCTAACAGCTGATCTCGTATGTAAACAATGTTACCATGGTTACACAGGATTTCCAGACACAGACAGGAACAAAAATAGCAAAAACACCCCTGCAAACGTAGTCAGTTTGGTGTCTATGGCCAACAAATGAGTCCTTAAAAGTCCTGACAGGCTCCAAATACAAAGAGAACTAAACAGATATAAGAACAACCAAGAGAGAGCTGCTGCAACAAGCAGACACTCCAGCGGCACTAAGCAACAGAATCTATATGTGGCAAGTTCTGTTTGATCCACTCTCTCTCTCTCTCTGTTATGTAACTTAATGTACATAGTAAATAATGTTGGGTCTTATTATTTATTTAAATTAGGAGGGATTATTCTAAATAATCAGCCCCCCCTTCGCTGCTCTGAAGTCCTTAACTTGCAGAGTCTTACTGTCCCGCCGGACACAGAATCACAACTGGTCTTGTCTTAACTGAAATTAACCTTTAATCACTCGATTCATCTCAGAACTTCTTCTCAAGGATTCAGACTCACACATTGAATCTGTTCTGTGTGGAGTCGCAGCCCAAAGCTGGATCATACCTCTTGACACCCCTGCAGGGTGCCTGCATGCCCAACATCTAATAGATCCAATGTCAGGTTCATTCCAGAACGCCATACCTTGTCAGAGAATATCCAATTTAAAATATGACATTAAACAAACAGAAGCATGAAAACATAAGATATTTTAGAATATAAGATCGAGAAAGAAAGAAAGAAAGTAAATTTAGTTACAAAACTTCATTAAACTCAGTTTGTTAAGAGAAATTAAAAGTTTGTAGTTACAGAAATAAAAACTAAGGTTTAAAAATGAGATGCATCCATTATTGATCAGAGTAAGCAGCATGAAAGAGGAACCTTTTTACTCTGGACTTCAAAGTGTTCAGAGAGTGCCTCTGCCCTCCTCAGATGAGCCCGGCAGGTGTCGAGTCTCAATCAGCTGTTCTGAACGTCCATATTCACGCTCATGTCAGTTGGTGTTTAATAAAACTGAACTTAAACACTCTACATGTTTTTCTTACACTTTACTAGGGCCTTTATATTTCCACTGGACTCTTTCCCTCTGAGTTTAATGTGAGCGGGTCTCGCCTGTAGAGTTTGTGAGTCAGGCTTCAGTTATTCCCTCGCTGTACGCTAATGAACACTGACAAACAGCGAAGGAGGAATGGGATCTTCGAGCATTCTCCACAGGCCTCATCGAGAAATCAATTTATCACAGGCCGGGTACAGAGCGGTGCCAAGCTTTTAACTGCAACACAAGACGCGGTCTGTGCTGCTAACAGGGGGCGAGGATGAAGATTGATGGCCAGATGAAGCTCTGTTATGACTAAACCTCGCTCGGTGGTTTTCTGAGAGGGCGCTGGAAGAGCAGGACCCTGCCGTCCGGAGTGACAGGGGAGGGATGGTGAGGATGTTTGACGTGACGTGCAGTCAACAGACAGAGTGGCAGAGGGCCACGCTAACAAACAGCAGAGCAGCAGATAGTCTCCACTCTCTCTCTGAGTAATGTCTGCCTCTCGCTCGTTTTTGGGCGGCGCATGAAATGAAAAGTTTGCAGACACCGACGCCATGCCAGAGGTGACATCACACCATATTTCCTCCTCCTCCTCCTCCTCCTCCTATGAGGCCGCCTGCAGCAGGATGTGAAGGAGGGTGACACGACAGAAACCACCTCTTGCTTACGAACGTTCACGTGTCGACGCCCTTTTTATGTGCAGGGTGTGAGAGCGGGTGCGTGCCGTTACTTGTGCCAGATTGTCCCGTGTTTAAGAGCGTTTGATGATGGTGCAGGTCTGTGGAGTCATTTTCCTCTGCAGAAGGAGTGCTTGAATAAAACTGATTTATTAGACCTCTGAGGCATTATTCTATTTTCTCTGCACTTTTTTTTAACGCCGCTCTTAGATCCAAGAAAGAGCTGTTGATGACTACTTCCTATGGTTTCCAAATTACATACATTAGGGGATCACATTTCCCTTAAAGGTGACATATCATGCAAAATTGACTTTTTAATGGCTCTCTACCTGAAATCTGTGTCCCTGTCTACAAACCCCCTGTAAAGTAAAAGAATCCATTCTGCCCCTGTTCTGATTTCTCCACCTTTCTGTAAATGTGTGCTGAAACCAGCCGTTTCAGTTTTCAGTGTTTTTCATACGTCACAACCATAGACTGTAAATAAGAATGGACAGCGTTGCTCCGCCTCTTCCCGTTGTACGGTTCTGAAGCCAAAAAATCCCGCTCCTGGGTGCCGCCATTGTGCAGCCAGAGCCTGTGAAGCAACTGTAACAAGCTCCGCCCTACAGCGTAACGTCACAAGACGCTGTGTGTCCTTTGAGGTTTCCCTCTACGGCGGCTGTGAATCAAAGGAAACAGGAAGTAAAACCCCGATTTTTAAACTCTAATAACCAACGAAAAAGAAACTTTTCAGGAAAAAGAGGCCTTGGACACAAAACAGTCAAACACTAACTACATATCACCACAGCATACGGATGTGAGAAACATTCGTACCACGTGTATTTACTTTTTAAAGTTTGACTGCTCCCCCATTCAAATGAAAGGGGGAGACGTATTTTTTGACCTATACTGCAGCCAGCCACCAGGGGGCAGACACACTGCTGAAAGCCTCACCACCAGAGGAGGATCCGGCTCGCTTGGTCATAACGCCATCCGGTCTGTAACAGGAAGTCAGAGCTCGGAGCTTGTTCAGCCCATAGACTGTATAAAATACAACTCAACCCCTCCTCCGTTTTTCATTCCCTGCACACATGTGTGCTAACAAGGAGCTTAGGAGGGAGGCATGCTACTTGTAGGCTGTCTTAATAAACACAAAGGTCGCTTTGACTCCCCACGTCTGCAGATTTGAAGATCTAGTGGATGACTTTTAGTTTTCATGGAAAAGTGCTAGCGCTAGTTAGCATAGCCACATAGCTACATGTTGGTAGCTGTGTACCAAGACACACGTCGACATTCTGACAAATAAAACAACAAGAAACACTAAATCTGTGACCAATCGTTCAGAAAGGTCCTGCTGCAGGCGCCTCTCCGTCAGGATCAGATTCTGGATCAGATTCAGAGGGTTGAAGTAACGCGGGTCTGTGAGCAGCCGTGTATTTTCAGCCAACATGTAAACATTAGATCAACGTGCTGGACAGCTGAGGCCACATCCACTTCCTGAGGGGGCGTGGTCAGAGAGCTCGTTCTCATTTAAAGGCACAGACACAGAAAACAGCCTACAGACCCAATAGGATCCCAAACACATTTATCTGTCTGCACTTTTCTCGTCTTTCATCCTGGCGGCGGTGAAAAGGGAAGGATTCAAGTTTAGTTAAATGTAAACATCACCAACGTGAAGTTCTGGGTATATAGATATGCTTTATTCTGAAGAGATGGACGATTAACGAGCCTGATAATTACTCTTTCTGACTTCCAGGCTTCACTCTGATCACGTGACTGAAAACTATGAATTAACCGACGCTACAGCCGCACAGTCTCGTTTTCAGGATCAGATTCTGGATCAGATTCAGAGGGTTGAAGTAACGCGGGTCTGTGAGCAGCCGTGTATATTCAGACAACATGTAAACATTAGATCAACGTGCTGGACAGCCGAGGCCACACCCACTTCCTGAGGGGGCGTGGTCAGAGAGCTCATTCATATTTAAAGGCACAGACACAGAAAACAGCCTGTTCTGAGCAGGGCTGAAAAAGAGGGGTTTACAGGCAGACCAGAATCTGATTTCAAAGTGTTTTTATGAGCAATAAACTTTAAAGACATGTTGCAAATCCTTTGCCTGCAATAACTGCATCAAGCCTGTGACCCATTGACATCACCAAACTTTTGCATTCTTCTTTTTCCCCAAAACAAACAACAACTGATAGAGGCTGCAGTGAAAGCCTGGAAAAGCATCACAAAAGAAGAATGCAAAAGTTTGGAGATGTCAATGGGTCACAGGCTTGATGCAGTTATTGCAGGCAAAGGATTTGCAACAAAATATTCAGTCTTGTTCACTTTAATGTATTTTAAGTGTATCTGTTCCAATAGTTTTGCTCACCTAAAAATGTGGTGATCCTTTACAAATAATGTTATCTTCTAAGTTGTGTATCAGATCCAGATGGAAATACCTGGAAATAAAAGCTGAAATGTTGATCTCTTGTCTCATGTTCATCAAATGTTTCCAGTCTACAGCAAAAATAAGATAATTGGCCTCACTGTTCCAATACTTTTGCAGGGGACTGTATATTGACGAAATGAGCAGAATATGTCACCTTTAAAGATATATCCTCATCCTCTCTTCTCTCCTGTCTAGTTTGAATTACTCAGCTCCAACGTTAAAGCCTTTTTGCTCAACTGAAAGAAAAACACACACCTCGTTCTCGTCTGTTAGCTGCTCGATTAATCTCCTTCAGAAATGAAGAATGCGCTTGTCTCCTCAGTTAAAGAATATTTTTATATCTTATCATTCTGGACGGCTTTTATAGACCGCATGTTTTCTTAACTCGCTCTTGGCAGCGCTTGTGATTACACACTTTTGTGCTCCTTCCATTGTAAGCTCACTCCTGCCCCGAGCCGCTCTGCAGTGTAATTTACGTTTCAGCGCTGCCGGCAGATAAAGACGAGAGAGCCTTTGTGTCTGTGACGGATGGAATGTAACCGGGAATTAACCGAGCTTCAAATGGACCCTAATGCTGCTAAATAATTACCCTGTGTGATTGCAGTTTGTTCAAGAGCGAGATAGAGAGCGCTTCATGTTGCAAAACACTGTTTTCACATCTCGTGTTCTCGCTCAGATCATCACTTACAGGCCGGACTTGTGGTCGATGCGGGGAAACATGAAGCAGGCATCACACCTAGAACTTCCCCCTCGTGCAATCAGGCCTCGTCTCTTGCGGTCGTCACGGCGGTTGACGTCCAAGTTCATTGTTTCAAATTCTCCTCCTAAATGCACATCATTTAGTTATTACACCGGGAGGGGGGAAAGTGATGTGGGAAGGAGGAGGAAGAAGAGGAGGAGGAGGAGGAGTGTTTGCATGGTTTTTTCCCCTTCACTTAGCCTCTCTCCCCTGCTTGCCTGCCTGCCTGCCTTCCTGCTGCATTCCCTCGTCCTCGCTCTGCTGCTGTCTCTAACAGAAGAAGGCTTCAAGGAGAGAAGTCAGACAGGGATGGGCCTGAAAGAGACGTATTGTGAGGTCACATTCTTCCCAAATGCAGGCAGGAGCCAAGTCAGAAGCTGGCGGAATTACCCCCATGAATCATGCCCATTGTGATGCCTACCCAGGATGAGAACATGGAAAGGAATTAGGTATGGCAGAGTCTTATCAGCTTCCCATTCGGACTCTGCCGGTGCAGCGAGCGAGCGAGCGGACAGCCGTTCCCATCCTAACTCATGCAAAGTGTCGGCGAGAGCTGAATTCCTCCACTGCCATGTGTTGTTACTTAAGGGTGTGCTGCAGCCAAGTTACTGCGCACTTTCCATCCACGCCCGTCCTCCTGTCTGTGCACTTCCTTCCCTCCCATTTACCCAGAGATCTTTGTGGTAGGTCCTGGAGTTCAGGCAATATTAGGTTGCACCTCTTAAAACATGTCAGGCTTTGTGGTGAAAATTAAAGTATGGAAAAATGATGAAATGAAGCGTTTTGCTGAAACGCTTTTTCACTTTGGTGCACAAGAGGAGAAGACGAGACGGATGGAAACACATTTGACAACTTTTATCATTTATTTTTCATGTTCAGTCGCAGTTTTTCCTCTCGAACGGCGCTCTGTGAAGTGGGTGGTTTCAGACCAGCTGTCTCGCCGCTGAAGTGAAGAAGACGTGCGAATCTAAACATTTGTGCAGCGCGATGAAGTCGAGCTGTGTCGCCCCTCACTTTTCCATTTTTAAGTCCATTCACAAACCGTGCCGAGACGAGGATCCCCCTGACGCTGCTCTTTCTTACATGAGAAGACAAATGAAGTGAGGAAGAAACAGAAATGTGTTTGTCGTTTTTTTGTCAGGGAGGATGAAAGAGAGATACAGAGACGGTAATAGAAAACACGCCAGAGCGCTGAAGAATCTCCCTCTGGTGATTTGAATGGAAAGAGCCAGCAGAGGATGAATGAGTCTGCTGTGTGATAAACTGTTGAGCCTTACATGACTTTAGCTGAAGGTTTCACCCCTCCAGGACTTTTGTGATGGATGGTAAACAATCCTGAAGTCCTCTGAAGCTTGTAGGAATGAGGTAACAGGAAGACGGACCAGGAGAGGAAGTTTCGTGTCAGCATTTTCACGTCTGAGCACAAAGGAGGCAGAAAAATTCATCTTTGCCTAATGAATCGAATAAACCTTGATCTGTGTGAAGTTTCCATCAACGCCAGGCAGGACGGGACAGGGTGTGGAGCGGGAGTCGCCCTCCTGGCAAAGCTGCGAAGGCCCCCATACCTCATAAGGGCATGACACAACTCTGACTGCATACATCCGGGGGCGAAGTCTTTGTCATAACACGGCCCTCCTGCAAAATAAAACAAACACACGAGAGAAAGAGAGAGAGGAGAGGGTGAGGAGCGATAAGGATGAGGAGGGAGAAGGTGGCACATGAAACAAAGCGACAAGCCCCCCCAAGTTGATTACTATTGAGTAAGCCCCGAGTCCATTAGCCCAAATAACATCCAGGTGCTGCTGCGGCTTTTTTCACTGGGGTGTAAACGACCTGCTCCTTTTCATGCTCCAACACGGGAGGCCGGGAAACAGGCCAGACAAGCGCCATGTCTCCCTGGGCAATTCCTCTCTCCCTCTCTCCATCACCTGAGTCCCATCAGGAGTCCCCGCTGCTCCTCGAGACGGGTTCTGTTCATCCTCAGCCTTTGACATCACCCGAAAAACACGGCTGCTCTCTGATCTGCGTGTGTGTTGTTGAGTGTGTGTGTGGGTGTCTTCTCTCCCTGGGTGAGACCTCCCTCCATTAACCGTTACAGCACCCCCCCTCTTTCCCACACATGATCCGGGGGGGTCGCACCGAGCACGCTTTCTTCTTCGTGAGTTTAATGAGGAGTAGGAGAAAGCGAGGGAGAAAGAATGTTTGGCTAGAAAGAAGAAAAAAAAGGTGGAGGGATTTTTCAAAACAGCCACAGAGGATTTATCTGAAAGAGGAGGGAGAGTCTAAAGACAAATATGTGCACATGCAACCACACTACACCCGTGTTACCTCTCATTACCTCAGGACCAGCAGCAGAACACCACAGCTGGCTGCTGTCTCTCAGTAATGACCACCAGAGTACAAATGAGAAGCTGCAGCCAAGCCCGGCCTCTGTGGCTGTGAGTCCTGGACTCTGCCTCTGCAGAGTCTGATTCACAAGCTGGACTGTTCGCCTGAAGGTCCAGTTTGACCTTCATCCAAAATAAAAATGGAGGATGTAAATTTAGGGATGCTTGATTTCAATCAATCAATCTTTATTTATAAAGCACCAAATCCCAACAAACGTCATCCTCAGACTCTTTCCAAACAGAGCAGGTCTAGACCGGACTCTATGTTCTATCATTAACAAAGACCCAACATCAAGACCGGATCAGATCCAGTCCCATCTTCCAGACAGGACTCAGTCTGATCTCATCTTAATCCACCATGAGCAGAGCACTTTGCAGCATTTAGCAAGTTACAGTGGCAAGGACAAACTTCCTTTAACAGGCAGAAACCTCCAGCAGGACCAGACTCATGTTAGACACACATCTGCTGAGACCGTGTTGGAGAGAGGGATAGAGGGAGATGAAGAGAGAGAGAGATGATAGTGGAGAGACGGATAGTAGTAGTTGTAGCAGCTGGAGTCTGGCACGTCCACAGCAGCAGAGATCCAGAGGAACCTACGAGACAAGGGAGCTCAGGGACTCCAGAAAGGTCTATGGTTAGGAACTTTAATGGGACAGGAAGAGTTAAAGTAAGAGACAGGCAGAGAGAGGAGAAGACTGGATCCCTGTGTGTCAGTCTAGGCCTATAGCAGCATACTTAAGAGCTGGTCCAAGCCTGATCCAGCTCTAACTATAAGAGAAAGGAAAGTTTGAAGCCTACTCTTAAAAGTAGAGAGGGTGTCTGCCTCCTGGACCCTGACTGGTAGATGATTCCAAAGGTGAGGTGCCTGATAACTGAAGGCTCTACCTCCCATACTACTTTTAGAGACTTTAGGTACGATGAGCAGGCCTGCATGTTGGGAGCTTGGTGTTCTAGAGGGGATTTAATGTCCTCTTTACAAAACTTGTGCAGACCTTCACCCGTTAAGAAGAGGACTACCTCATGTGGGAAGTAAAAGGGTCAAGAAGTCTTTAGATGAGATCTGACCTTGTTTCCATATTCCTCTCAGTCACAGCCGAATGAGACGTTGTGAAGCAGATGCTTCAGTGACGTGTAATTACAGAGGATCGTGACGACACTAGAGAGTATATCTCGGTAAAAGACGAGACAATGAACAGATGTCGTCCTGCAGAAGGATTTACATGTATGCTCAGCTGACTCTCTGGAGGTCTTTAATCACTCCAGCCGTCACAGTTGCCCTCATACCTCCACTTTTCCTTTATGGGTCCGTTTACATGTCAAAACAAGAAGCTCAATCTTTCCAGGTAATGATCAGGGAAGCCTCATCTTCTTTTCACCGTCGTGTTTGCTCCGCTTGCTTCTTCTTTGTCCCCCTTATTCCTCTCTAAGTCTCTTCACCTCTGCTCTGCCCTCCTCGTCATGAAACAGTTTGGAGCTCTGTGTCAACTCTCCCGTGAGGACGTCTGTGAGACATTCACTCAGCGGGGATACAGGAGGCTGCATTGGGGACAAACCAGGCAGAAAATCCACTCATCCTTGTGGTGACCATTAGACGTGGTGCGTTGACGTGGTGCGAGTCGGGGCGGCGTTTGAGGTGAAGAGGCCTCAGAAGAAGACACAGATCACGGCTTGGAGGATTTCAGCCTCAAAACAGCATGACAAGGGAACAAAGAGGAAGAGCTATGATGCTTAAGCTCCATAATGACTGGGTGCATGCCATCCATAGGGACCTGTCTCATTTACGTTCAGGTCTGTGATCCTGCTGCTCCTCTCTCTGCAGAGTCATACATCACGCATTGTGGAAGGAACCCGTCCAGCTTCATTAGAGCTGCGGCACAGATATGTAAAGAAGGGTGGATCTAGATTTGTGAGCACACTGAGTGAAATGTGCAAAGTCTCTGTGTGCATACCACATGTGTTTGTTCATATTGTGTGTTTGTACATGTCACTGCTGCAGAGTTTTTGTAAGGCATGTATCTCCTACAAGAAGCCTCCGGGAGGAAAGGCTGTTGGAGCGCAGAATAAATGTTATTTATGGCCACTTTGACAGATGCTCATGCAGGAACTGTTCATACGGAAGCCAACTCCGAGTACTTGGCGTAAACATACCAAGAGGATAAATCCTAGTTCAAAAAGCTGCTTCACGCACAGAGAGAGAGGATTTTTCTTTTGTGCAGAATGAGAAACATGGGTTGGAATATTTCAAGGAGTTCTGAATGTTTAAACAAACAGTTTGAGAATGAGCAGTGATGGAAAAATCACACACAGGAATGTCAGGATGGAGAAACAGAGCTCTACAGTGTGTAAATATTAAAGGCGGGGATCATAACTCTGTAAGTTTAACGGCTTTAGAGCCTCCTTTAAATAAATTCAGGCTTTACGTTTGAAGAAACAGCACAAATATTTTGTTTCTGTTCTTTAAGGTCAGGGACAACCTCCAGAGGTACATACAAACTGCAGTTCCACAAGTGTCCACTGGAGGCTGGCCCCAAAAGCCCCTAAAGCCACATACACACCCATTCCAAAAGGCTGATCTTTGCAGTAATAATAAACATGTTTACAGCCTGGTTCAAAACATGATTTTGGTCTGAACAGCTCATTTCTGTATCAGGAATTATTTTATGATTCATTCCTTTTGAAGATATGGTTACACGTTTTGCAAAATTGGGGGCGTGGTTAACTTGACTAACCACTGTAGTTAGTTAGCAAGGAGGCTAAAGGCCCGCCTCCTTCCTCATGTTAGGTTGAATGAGAGTTAAGTTGAGTCAGCATTTCAAATATGGCAACTGTTGACGTCTGTGTTTAGAGATCTGACTCGTCAAACGTTCATACACGTATTTACCAAGCGGCAGCCTCAAGCTATGAAGCCCAAGTGTTATAAACTGCAATTCATCGAGCGTCCATTTGATTGGTCCAAAGCACTTTGGCATGGACTGCATTTCTACTACAGCTAGAAAATGACTGTGAAGAAATGTCATCATATTATCATTTCTGTCCTTTATACCCTAAAAAACACAGATTACCAAAATGTGACTGAAGGAAGTTCATTATTTAACTTCTGTTATGTTTGTTTTGCATCATTGTGCTCTGCTTTGTTGCAAAACTTCAAACCAAGCAGCAACTTCAGGTGTTGGAAAAATGAAGCCAAAGCAGGAGTGCAAACTGAAGTTCCTCCAGGGTTTTGTCTACTTGAGTCTGGCTCCAAGGTGAAGAGTTGTGCATAGTTAAGCATGATAAGGGGCGGGGCTTATATGACTGACAGGTGAGTGAGTTGTAGCTGTTTGCAAGGCAGGAACTTCACCTCTTCCAAGGCCTCTACATGGAGGCAGCATTTAAATATGGCGACCACCATTTTTTGGGGTTTGTACCGCCTCTGCAGAGACAAGGTCCAAGTTTTGCAGAGTCTATGTTTCTGCAACAACTCTTCCTTGTGATGAATGTTTGTGCAGATTGTGCATGACAGATGCAACATGACACAAACAACTTTAAAGAGGATTCGAAAACTGGAAAGGAAATCTGTAGTCACATGGATGAGAGTGAAACTGCAAACATGGCCGACAACGAAGACTCACTGCAGCAGGACTTTCCTCATCCACCTGATTTACACACTGGAGTGAAGTTGGTGTATTGTTTGTATCATGTGAAGTATTTTAAATGAGTTTAAGAGCCTCCAAATATGAGGTTAGCTTCAGTTAGCTTAGCACAAAAACAGAGGGACACTTTTACTGGATGCCAAACGTTCACGGCTGTAAAGATGATGAGTCAGTACGTCTGTTTTTTACCTGCGTCTTTGTTCCCCAAGTATCTGTCTTTTCACCTGCTGTTTACTTTGCATCCTCTGACCACAGCTTGTGTCTTCATCCCAGCTGTTTGTTCTGACTTCCTGCCACTTCTGACTAAACAAGACTGTAAATCCAGATTCAAGGGAAAGACAGGCAAGTAGGTACAGGTGAAAGATTAAAGATGCATCCACTTCTGCCAAAAACCAGGAGTCACCACTGGCATGGCAGTACCACCCAAGGCGTGTGGCTGAATAACAGGTGATCATCTCCTTAGATGGGTCCTTTTGATTATCCCGGTGACGTCATACTTTCTGTGTTCAACTTCTCATGCAACATTATCTAACGACTTTCGGGGAGAGCCTCTCACGATGCAAGAATTCAACGAGGTGGACGTGCGCAAGTTAAGGCGAACGAAACGCCTACGCACGTGGATGTTTGCTGCATGGACGTTCTCTCTCCTCTCCCTGCTCTCTCCTTGCTCTTGTGCAGCACTTTGCATTAGTGTAAAGCCACTTTATTAAACTTTATTAGGTTTGATTTGCTCAGTGAAACACAGAGTTTCCATAGTAACACTCAGCTGCAGTACAGTGAAAGCCTTATTTGTTTGCTGGATGGTTTCCCTCACCCTCGCTGCTCCACTGGTCCGCTGCCTCGGCTTGGACTCTGGATTTCTTCCATTTCTGACCCAATCGTCCGCTCCACGGTGTAAGCTAACACGGCGGATTTAAAACGACACGCTGCGGCTGCTGTGGCGTGGTCAGTGGAGACATAACGAATAAAGGAGTGTGACATTTGTGTGCTTGTTGAATGCATTCCACTTTACTCTCCCCAGGCTGCAGCACATGGCATTGATACTAGGTACTGTAGTATGATGATGCAGGCTCTTATAATCGAAGCCATGTGTGCTGTGATGCTCTATTTTTAAAAAAGAAATGCAAGACAACAAGGTATCAGATCTGAGACGCGATAATGAGCCAGTAAAAGCTAGAGTCCAGCACACTCCCTCCGTACAGTAAAAGAAAATGCATCATCCTGTTTAATTGCTCGGCATCATTAGCTGCAGCTTCACCACCAAACTACAGGGCAGTCTTACTGTAAATAAACCCGCTCCTCTCTCGGGTTGTTCTTGGCGTCTTTGATCTCTGCGCAGCACCTGCATCCGATGTCTCAGGGAAAATCCTTTAAAAGTCAGAGGCATGTTTATGTGGCTGCCTTTCTCATCACTTTATTATCAAGTCTTTTAAGAAAGCGGTCTGCATGAGCACGAGGAAATACCTACAGACATAATAATCATTAAATGATTAGACTAGGGAAGCGAGCACTGACTCAGAGCGCTCTCAGGAGGCACCTGTGTTCCATCAGGATGCCATTAGAGTCTACAAAGATCACGTCCAGGATCCAGCTAACATCCTGTTTCTCTTGACTCTGTGTGTGTGTGTGTGTGTGTGTTTGTCACAGTCCATGTGTACTGTATATGTGTGGGGGAGTAGGGGCGGTGGAGGTGGAGGTGGAGGTGGAGGCTAAGTTGTTTTGTTTTAATCAGTTTCGCCTGTAATCACTCTGCTCAGGGTTGGCAGGCGATGAGACTGGAGATGGGCCCGATGTGGGTAAAATGACTTCCTGTCTCTCGCTCTCTCTCCAGGCTGACTCATAGCTGGGGAGCGGCCGTGCATGCGAGTGTGAAGCTGAGGGGAAGTGAGCTCACTGGTGGGCCGGACTGACCCTCTTGGGGCCGAATCGCTGCCCGCTAATTAACCGCAGAGTGGCCCCTTCCCAACACTGCCCAGCGGGGAGTCTAGCAGTGGTCAGTGCATGCAGAACTCTGCAGAACTCTGCAGGACTCTACAGGACTTTGCAGGACTCTGCATGTGCATGAGTGTTGATCCTGTCAATAATCTGAAATGACTCTTGAAAGCGTCCCACACATTTCACTTTTACTCTCCGGGTGACATCAGTTGTTTTCTTTGAGCGCCGACCTCGATGCTCCAGCTTTGGTGCCGAGGCCGTGTTGCCCATGTTGCCATGACAGTGTGTACCTTGTGTTGTGTAATGCTTTCCAGATGGATAGGTAAAGCCAAACATACTGCATTACACCAGCATCTGGTAGAATAATCTCCTACCACCTCCAGAATGCTTTCTTTGGATGCAGAAAGGAAGTGATGATCACGATTTACAACAATCCGCTTTGATTTCAGGAAACTCAGACCACCACCTTGTCTTGGCTGGCGGTGACTTCTGAAACTGGCAAGACGGGAGTCTGTGGATGGAAGCTAATAGGCCGAAGAACAGCCAAGCCCACCCACACCTGACAATCCAGGGTAATATCCAGTAAAAAACAAGCAGGCATTAAGTGAGCTGGGATCTGCTTGTTTGGTTTTATTCACTCATGAAAAGTCGGGATAACTATTTAACGACTCAGCACAGAGTCAGAGATATTTCTGCTCATGAGGGAATCATCACGCTGATCAGCAGAGAGTTTGAGCAACATAAATCTACAGTTAAACACAGAGACGGCTTAAATAAACTCTCTTTAATATGCATCAAGTTCTCCAGAGTTGCAGCTGTGCAGCTTCTGCACACAAAGAGAAGTTAAGCGCAGGTTTTTATGTGTTTATTTTTAATCTACCCAGGCCTTAGTGGAAGCTACAGGTGATTTATAATGTTTATTGTTACGGGGGATAATAGAGGCTTAGATAGATGGATAGACTTTTTGGATCATGATCTGGGAAATTATTTTTAGAGCAGCAAAGAAAAAGAAACACACAGTAAATCTGCATAAACTGTAAAAGCAGATAACAGGCTGTAAAAAATAGACGTATGAGTGTAATATCATGTTCCATGTTACAGAGGTTTGACTGGAAAATGAAATGTGCAGAGTTGCAGCAGGACGTAAACAAAGAGGCGATGAAGATGATGGAGGTGTTCGGAGCTTTTTGAGTCAAGTGCATTTAAATTTGACTCCAATGTCGAAGGTTGCAGCGTAAAGAGCTTGTTGCTGAACTCGAGTCCAGGACTCAAACTCTTTGTCCTGATTTGCAAAAGTCGTTATTGATCTTGAGCATCAAATACTCTCATCATTTAAAGATGCAGCCCATAAACAGCATAATAGATGGATGTAGTATCCGTGACGTCACCCATCCATTTCTGAAGCCAATCGGCGGCGGCGGCGGCGGCCATATTGCTGCTGTGGAGCGATAGTGACGTAAAGAGGCGGGCTTTGAGGCTTTGAGCCTCCTAGCCAACAGCTACAGTGTTCCCGCCTGTCACTCAGGTCAGCTGTCTCTCTTATTCTGCAAAACTTGTAGTCTTAATATCTTTTAAGTTATTGAGTTCTACCAGGCTGTAAACATGTTGATTTCTGCTGTTTTGAATGGGTGTCTATGTGTCTTCAGGGGCTTTTGGAGCCAGCCTCTAGTGGACACTCAAGGAACTGCAGTTTTTAGCACTTCTGCATTGGCTTCAGTCCTCATGACTTCTTGCTGCAGCTTTGTTCAGCAACAGTTCCTGCCAGGGTCCCTGAAGAGGGGTTACATATCTTGATTTTGCAGCATATGCAGGAGGAGCAGAGCAAGATGTCCGATATGTTAAATCAATCAGTTAATGAAGCTTTATTTATAGAGAACATTTAACTCAAATTAAATGCAACTCAAAGTGTTTTACAGCAATTGGAAAAAAATAGAAATGAAATATAAAATGACAAACATAAAAAATAAATGGATTTAGAAGTAGACTAATGCACACCAATTGGATTCAATTTATATCAATAAACCGAAAATTTGATATTTAAGAAATAAGTAAATACAAATTAAAACATCACTAAATAAGACGATCAAAAGGGAAAAATAAAAGTCAAAATAAAAGTACTAAAAATGGCAATAAATATCTGAAGTTAGATGATAAAAATTGAAGAGTTAAAATTAGATTTAAAAAAAACTAATGAAGACAATTAAAATAAAAACAAGCTCAAAAAATAACAATAAAAATAAGTAGTTGTATAATAAAGTTGAAGGTTTAAAATAAATAAATAAATGGAATATTAAAATAAATATAAAATGCTAAATTATATGAAGTAAAAAAATATTTTTTTAGGGATCTTTATGACTTCTTTTAATTTATCATTTTATATTTATTTTAATAATCTATTGTTTTTATTTATTTTTAACTCTTCTTTTATCATCTTATTACAATTTGTATTGCTAGTTTAGACTTTTATTATTACCTTTTTTATTTTATATTTATTTATTTATTAACTATTTCCATTTGTTGCAATTAATTTGCATTAGTCTCTACTTCTATATCAATGTTAAGTCATGATATATTAGATTTTTATCTTTAATTACATTTTTTCAATCACTGTAAAGCACTTTAAATTGCATTTGATTTGTATGAAAGGTGCTCTATAAATAAAGCTTGATTGATTGATGCACCTGGGAAAGTGAGTGAAAAGGTTCCACAGGCAGTCCTCTATAAATCCTCAAGTGACGCAGACCTGACTCAGATTCTTCTGTGCCGACTTGGACTTGAACTGAGGACTCCAGCCTCGACTCAGACTTGAGGTTTGGTGACTCGACCACAGCAGTTGTAGCAACATGATATCTTCTAATCTTCACCTGCAAAACATTTGTTTGAAAGTTCTTGATGTGACGCTGAATCATAAAGTATGACTACAAAAGGAGGAGTCAGACATTCCTCCTCACTTGAGAATCCAAACTGTCATCACTTCTCGTCTGAAGCGATGAATCAAACGCAGGAACACTCCTCCTAAAGAACCGAACGTCTCTTTAATTGGATAATGGAGATGCATTGGCCGCCTCACTGCTCCCCGCGTTAGGTATCCTAAAGCAGACAGCGTCAAAGGAGATGTAAAACATAATAACACAGATTCATTTTAAATAAAGACAAGTTAAAACAGACATGAAGAAATAATAATGTCCCCATAATCCCTCCAGAGCTCCTTCAATGAACTCCCAAACACAATCATTATACCATCTATCCGTTGCAACACATCTTGAGAAATAACCAACGCTGAGAGCCGTATGACAAGCGTTTGACGGGAAGCGCATTACAGCTTTGCATCATGGGATGTGTCATCAGTTTAGGAGTTGGCATGGCCCTCTGTTGATGTAATATGGCAGTCATTATCTTCCAGAGTCCCTGCCAAAGGAGGAATACCCTCTCAAATGTCAACTCAGATCAGCTCTGTGGAAACCCACGACGACTACAAGAGCCAATTTGTCACTTCTGCAGCGAGTGTGGCTTCAAACCAGCGGCAGTAACACTCCTCTGTGTCCGGGCGGCCCTCATTAGGACACCAGAACTTACTCTACTGAACGCCTCTAATTATTCAGACACTGTTTATTCCTTTTATTGTCAGATCAGATTTTTGGCCAGTGGGCTAATTCAACATTTGGACTGCAGTGCAAAGAGAAAACTCTCTCAGCTGAGGAGCGCAGACACTTTAACCGCCAAGTTAAATAAATGTACACGATTATTCTGAGCGCTGTTAGTGCAGCAGGAGGATATACAGAGTTTAATAGAACACACTGACAGATAGACAGAAGGTTAAGAGCTTCAGATCACAGTTAGTGAACAGATCTGCAGCTGCAAGATACCGAAGTACCAAAAACTGCACCTCCTTAAGTGGCCACTTGAGGCTGACCCATATCAGCTCTGGTCTTGATCGTTTATTTCCATCTATGTTTCACAACTGTACTGAGGTGTTTGTCAGATTCACACGATACAATAGATACTTTACGATACGATGAATACTTTACAATACGATGGATACTTTACGATACGATGAATACTTTACGATACGATGAATACTTTACGATACGATGAATACTTTACAATACGATGAATACTTTACGATAAGATGAATACTTTACGATACGATGAATACTTTACGATACGATGAATACTTTACGATACGATAGATACTTTACGATACGATGAATACTTTACAATACGATGAATACTTTACAATACGATGAATACTTTACAATACAATGAATACTTTACAATACAATGAATACTTTACAATACAATAAATACTTTACGATACGATACGATGAATACTTTACGATACGATGGATACTTTACGATACGATATGATGAATACTTTACGATACGATAGGATGAATACTTTACAATACGATACAATGAATACTTTACGATACGATGAATACTTTACGATACGATACGATGAATACTTTACGATACGATGAATACTTTACGATACGATACGATGAATACTTTACGATGCGATGAATACTTTACGATACGATGAATACTTTACGATACGATACGATGCATACTTTACGATACGATACAATGAATACTTTACGATACGATACAATGAATACTTTACGATACGATACAATGAATACTTTACGATACGATGAATACTTTACGATACGATACGATGAATACTTTACGATACGATACGATGAATACTTTACGATACGATGAATACTTTACGATACGATGAATTCTTTACGATACGATACGATGAATACTTTACGATACAATGAATACTTTACGATACGATACGATGAATACTTTACGATACGATGAATACTTTACGATACGATAAGATGAATACTTTACGATACAATGAATACTTTACGATATGATGAATACTTTACGATACGATACGATGAATACTTTACGATACGATGAATACCTTACGATACGATGAATACTTTACAATACGATACGATGAATACTTTACAATACGATGAATACTTTACGATACGATACAATGGATACTTTACGATACGATGAATACTTTACAATAGGATGAATATTTTACGATACGATGAATACTTTACGATAGGATGAATACTTTACAATGTGATACGATGAATACTTTACGATACGATGCGATGAATACTTTACGATTCGATGAATACTTTACGATACGATACAATGAATACTTTACGATGTGATACTATGAATACTTTACGATACGATGAATACTTTACGATACGATACGATGAATACTTTACAATACGATACGATGAATACTTTACAATACGATACGATGAATACTTTACGATACCATACGATGAATACTTTACAATGGGATACGATGGACACTTTACGATATGATGGATACTTTACGATATGATACGATGAATACTTTACGATACGATACGATGAATACTTTACGATATGATACGATGAATACTTTACGCTGTGATACGATGAATATTTTACGATGTGATACTATGGATACGATATGATGAATACTTTACGATGTGATACGATGGATACTTTACGATGTGATACGATGAATACTTTACGATGTGATATGATAAATACTTTGCGATGTGATACGATGAATACTTTACGATGCGATACAGTGGATACGATACGATGGATACTTTAAGATGTGATACGATAAATACTTTACGATGTGATATGATGGATACTTTACGATGTGATACGATGGATACTTTATGATGTGATACAATGGATACGATATGATGCAATACAATAAAATAAGATGGATACGATATCATATGTTAATATGGCTACTATACGAAACAATACAATGCTGTACGATGAATATTAAATTATACGATATGATGGCTAGGATATGATGCAATATGATACCATTAGTATGATACGATGCAATACAACAAAATGAGATACTATATAGTGTGATATAATGAGGTACGATACAATTTATATGATCCAAAATGATATTATAAAATATGATTCAGTGTGATAAATTACAATAAAACAGGACATGACTGATATGATACAATATGATGCAGTATGATGAGATGTGACATCATGAGCTTTACTGCCATGTAATCTGTTTTGAACTAAAGTGACATTTCGCCTCCTCCACAGCAGAACTAATCAATAAAAACAAACAACACTCCTCATGTAAACACTCTCATTGTTCCTTCTTATGTTCCTCAAACTCTCTCCACCTCTCCAGTCCGCTTCTCTTGGAAACACGATTCTTCATTCACCAGCGAACGACTTAGTCAGCTCCACCCGCTCATTTAAATACGGTCACACATGACTCCAGAAAACCAACATGGCGACAGATGAATGACGTCGCGGTGGGTACGTCCATTATTCATGCAGTCTATGGTCTGTGTGTGTTCTTCATGTTTCTTCATGATGTTTTTGCTGTTACTGCGTCCGAGCGTGAAGCCAGCTCTGCATGTCCAGGAGGCAGGGACTGGGTGGCTCCTGGAAGCATCCGGAACAGACCTCTCTGTTGTGATTGGACTGATATTAAACTACCGAGGGAACAAACACAGAAGTGGACCACATATGAATGAATGCAAAGTGCAACCATATGAAGCTGATGGCAGACATTTAAAGAGAGAGAAAATAGACAATGACTGCAAGCTCTGTCGTAATTAGAAGCAGTGGCCCTGCTGGAAATACCCGGCTGAATTGATGACATTGATTTGGTCTTCATGAGCACACACACACACACACATCTGTTAGTACACACTCTGTACAGCAGGCAAGTATGTGCATGCACAGGGCCCTTGAGGATTTACTTTTCCTGGCATGACAACCATCCTAATACTTTTATACACTGAAATGAAAAAAGAGCTTGTCAGGCTTTTCTGCCAATAGCTGTTGCAATACTTGTCTCATGCAGAGTGAAAATTTTGAGGTTGGGAATATGAATCCACAGTGTTACAGATATACACTAAGTATGCACGCCAGAAACCTTTCTGCAAAACCACCTCTACATTTCAGTGCACGTTTAATTCAATGAGCAGCTTGAAGTGTTAATACGAGTTCAGTGGAGGAGGAGGAGGAGGAGGAGAGAGTTGGACGGTTCTGCAGAGTAAAGGCCAAACTGCTGTGATTTAATAAAGTTAGAATACAGCGTCCTCTCTCCTGCAAAGAAAGCCTCGCTCCGTTGCAGGCAGTTGGACCGTGAGTGCTGTAATTCCTTCCCTAACATACATATCTAAATCATCTCAATTGCGGAAAATGTTCCTGAGCGAGATAAGGAGATAAGGGAACGGAGGAGTATGGGAATGTTGGGCAGCGGTTTAGGTAAGGCATGTTTCTGAAAGAGAGAGAGAGAGCGCCCGGCTTTGATTCGCCTGCAGAAAATAATAAACCAATCCATTTCTGTGAAGGACTCCGACTTCTTGAGCAGGTTTGTACCTACAGCTAAGCTTTCAGCCTGCTTTCAATATTGTTCCACAGCAGCTGGCAGGCTGCAACACACACCTGGGTAAACACACTTTGCTCTCGCTCTTGTCCCATTCGCTCTCAGTCTCTCCGTCCACCATTGGCTTGCTGCTGCAGGGGCCTTCGTTTGTCTTCATTCCTCATCCTGCTCACTGTCAGGCTCCAACCGCAGATCAATCTCACTTCAGCAGCACTGTCCGTCTGCGCACCAGAGGGACGCCGCGGCCAAAGGGCCCACCCAAAATCCCTGCAAATCCTCCTCATGCAGAGCAAGCAGGACTCGCGGCAGCAGCAGCAGCAGCGTGCATTACCTCAGGAGGCTGACACGGCCCGGCCCCTCTCGTTTACAACCAGAGCTGTGATTGTATCAGCGTGGGTGATGTCAGCTAACAGCTCTCTGCCACTCTCACTCTCTCTGTCAGTCCTGCCAGTAGATTAATCCAAGGCTCCCCCACCACACACTCATCACTTTCCTAACAAGAGTGGGATACAGCCTGTTAATGTCACACCTGACTGAAATGTACATTGTGCAAGCTCTCCCTCTCCAGCTTTACTTTTTGGGTCAACAAGTACTGAAACAGCCTGCTCCCGCTCTGACCTCCCTTATATTTCAGCATGGGCCTCCAGATGCTGGTGACTTAACCCCCTCGCCTGTAAAACACGAGTAAGAAAAACACCCTGGTTATGATGACTGTATTGGTGGCCTTGTTCTCCCAGGGAGTAAAAGCTTGGCAGAGGTTTGGTGCACGTACGGAGGGCCAGCGGGTATTAGTGGTTTCTGCAGAGCTTTTTTGGGATCCATTTAGTTTGGTATCCGACCAGACCCTTCCCCGTTTGTCGTCCTGTTCCCCCCATCAGAGTGGGGACACCATGTCAGGGGTTTGTGGATCCCACCGTTATTTATTTATGAGTGTTTAAATGCCACAGCACCCTGGCAAGGACTTTAATGGAGGTGAGACACTCCCATGTCGCACTACTCCCCTCAGTAAAGTTTTACAGCGTCCCACCACACTCTCCAGAGAGAGGCCAGGGGAAAGTGACGCCATACTCCAGGAAAAAAGCACTCTCACTGCTCGGGGCTGAGGCTGAAACTCTCAGGCTGAGAGGTGTCCTGAACCTGTGTGGGTTTTAAAAAGAAGAGGCTCTTGTTCTTCACTTCAGATAAAAGAAGATGTTTGGAAAAGTGAAGTCGGGATTCAACTTCCTGAGACTTTTAAAATCTTAGCAGATGTTGAAAATGTGAGAGAGGCCACACATGACGACAAATAATGTGCGAGGATATGACCGACAGCACACCACACACTAACAGATTCCAGAGTCCAGACTCTCTAGACTGGAAGTCTCAGAGCATCTCTCGCTCTCTAATGTGACTCCAGAGTGAAAACAAACATGGCGGACGACAGGATGGTTTTAAAGTTCAGCTCCTCCCCTTGTCAGTTCGATTGTGGTGTGATTTTGACTTCCTGCACTGTGTGCCAAAAATCAGCAAACGTTAGGGGCCGTACTCTTAAAGCTTCCAAGTACAACGAGTTGCTTCGACTCATGTAATTCTTAGAAAACAGCATTTTCTGAAAATTCCCCCTGAGGTGAAAAACTCAGGAGGACTTTTAAGAGGATTAAGAGTTCCTCGAGCCGAGGAGAGAACAGGAGAGAGATGGTGCAATGAGGGGAATGTTCTCCAAGGGAGAAAATGAAGTGCTATGAATTGGATCGTGTTTGCACTCACATCCTGCAGCCAATCCGACAACGTATGAATGAAAATGATCATAACGTCAAGAGATCTGGCGTGCAACGACCTGACATATCTTCTCTCTGTCTGATGGTGCGGCTGCATGTTTCTCATCATATCTTTCCCTCCCCTCTTCTCTGTGCCACCTTTGTTTCCCTGCAGCTGAATCTTAATTAAGACAACAAGGTTCACCTGGTCTTGGGCCTTTAAAAGTACACTGCTGCCTGCAGGATTGGAGAGGCATTTGGAGGGAGGGACTGCTGCTCTGGTGTCTCTTCTTCAAGGGTTATTTTATGCTCCTGTTAATTTAAGATTTGAGTTAATTGTGGCCTGATCATTTGATTCTTTGTGTTGTTAAAACAGTCATTGGTTTGGATTGTTTAAGGTGTTCCTTGTGATTTTATTTTGGTCATTTTTGTTGATTATTGTTTGCCCCATAGTGCCGCATTGAGTTGGGACATGACACAGGACTTCCACCAGATCCGTGTCCAGTCCGGCTCCGTGCTCTCTTCTCCTTCAACACCTGCCAGTACGGAGCAGGACCTCCGGACAGCTGGAGTCATGTGACCGAGGTTTTCTTGCAGTAATCACTGAATCAAGGATTCTCCTCCTCCTCTCCTCATCCATGTTGTCTTTCTGGTCCTCTGAAAACCTCTGACCTGTTGACTCCAGGCCTGGCTCTGGCCCTTCCGGATCAGAGACACAGCTGGAACGAAACGGAGTGGATCCAGTAGAAGTTAACAGATTGACTAGAATAGAAACCTATCAGATCCGGAGCTGTGACGGATCGGAGACGGATCTGGTGGAATTTGGCTGTAACAGGACCGTCTGGTACATCCCCTTTCATCGTGCATTGCAAACGGATGCCTCTCTGCTCATGATGGGATACCTGTCCATGCAGCTCTGGCTGGTGGTCCTACTTTTTCTTCCTCATTCTGTTAAAAACATGCATTTAAAGCTAGTTTCATTAAAAGCATCCTCAGTTTAAGAGGACAGAAGAAGCAGCCAAAGCGAGCGCTGCATTTTTAAGCGTCTTTGCTGCATCCAGTGGGTCAGCTTTGTGCAGAGAGACTGCAGATCACACACTAAGTTTGTTGCTCTATGGTGATGCTACACATACTTGAGCATGCCCAGTAATAGTCTGTGCATGGGGAACATTGCTTTAGCCTGTAGCATGAAGATGCTAACGCACAAGTGAGCATGTTTCAGACGTCTCCTCTCTCGTCTGTCTCTTCTCTTAAGTTGATTTAATCATGTCATGCACTTATGGATACACACATAAAACATCTTCTCTGTGTGTTATTGTTACATCTATTTAAGTTGAAGTCTGTCTTGATGTCTGGAAGGAGTGATGCAGAATATAAATAGTCCTTTCAAATGCATGATGGATAAAGTTAACAGCATGTTTTTAAAATGTAAGTGATGCAGAGTTGTGATATTTCTTTAAAAATGTAGAGGGTAGAAGTGAAATAATCCTGTAATGTAACATCCAAATGTTACAGCAGGCCAAAGAGACGTCTTTAATGGAGACCTGAGCGGGTGAAATGCAGTCAAAACAAAACCCAGTGCCACATTTGATATCTTTATCCCAACACGTATCGCCGCTCTCCCTCCTCGTGGTAATCAGCCCACAAGCCGCTCGTATCTGTCAGGCTTCACCACCACTGCGGCTAATGGATCCCCACTTTATCACATCGATTCCCCCTGTAAAAGCCAGCCCCCCTGTCAACCCACCCACCTCTCCCTCTTCCCTCTTCCCTCATATGGCCTTGATGAGATCCAGACTCCGAGTGGAAGCATATTAAAGTGGCCCAACAGTGTCAGCGGGAGAGCTAAATGGAAGGTAGTGAAATCTTTTGAACCTCGGTTACATTATAACAGTTCTAAACACATCCAGCTGGGTCCAAAGTTCAGGGAAGACATAAAAGCGGCGTAGCATGTTACCTTGGAGGATGATAATAGCCGGGCACCACTAAAACTACTAAGACAGTCCGCAATCAAAGGACTGGGAGGAAGGACTCCCCGCACTTCTTACTGGCTGCTAATGGCCTGTGTGTGTCAGAGACAAGCGTTATATCTGCTTTTACACGCACGCCGTGGGACGCAGAGGCAGGAAACTTTTCCAGCATTAGTGATTAAAGTCCATTAACTCCGGGTTGATTAAAATACAAAAGACTTAGAGGGGCAGTAATTACCCTGCACCCGCCTGGTGGGTCATCCTGAAACCAAGACTCAGCACTCGTCTTCATGGGAGGCTGCTCGTGGTGTCTTTAAATCTTCAAGACTGTGACTCTTTGGCTGCTCATTGTGTGGCTTTCTTGTTGCTCGTGGTGTGCGTTGCTGCTGCTCATGTTGTGACATTGTTGTTGCTTGTGGTGTGGCTTTGTTGCTGCTCATGTTGTGACTTTGTTGCTGCTTGTGTTGTGACTTTGCAACAAAGCTTGTTTAGGACTTTGTTGCTGCTCATGTTGTGACGTTGTTGCTGCTCATGTTGTGACATTGTTGCTGCTCGTAGTGTGACTTTGCAACAAAGCTCATGTTGTGACTTTGTTGCTGCTCGTGTTGTGTCTTTGTTGCTGCTCATGTTGTGACATTGTTGCTGCTCGTGTTGTGTCTTTGTTGCTGCTCATGTTGTGACATTGTTGTTGCTTGTGGTGTGGCTTTGTTGCTGCTCATGTTGTGACTTTGTTGCTGCTCATGTTGTGACTTTGTTGCTGCTTGTGTTGTGACTTTGCAACAAAGCTTGTTTAGGACTTTGTTGCTGCTCATGTTGTGACGTTGTTGCTGCTTTTTGTAACTTTGTTGCTGCTCATGTTGTGACATTGTTGCTGCTCATGTTGTGACATTGTTGCTGCTCGTAGT
Source organism: Notolabrus celidotus (assembly GCF_009762535.1). NCBI lineage: Eukaryota > Metazoa > Chordata > Actinopteri > Labriformes > Labridae > Notolabrus > Notolabrus celidotus. The sequence goes on from NC_048275.1 coordinate 3,325,812, forward strand.
GTGACTTTGCAACAAAGCTCATGTTGTGACTTTGTTGCTGCTCGTGTTGTGTCTTTGTTGCTGCTCATGTTGTGACATTGTTGCTGCTCAAGTTGTGACATTGTTGCTGCTCATAGTGTGACTTTGCAACAAAGCTCATGTTGTAACATTGTTGCTGTTTGTTGTAGGTCTTTGTTGCTGCTTGTTGTAGGTCTTTGTTGCTGCTTGTTAAAGGTCTTTGTTGCTGCTTGTTAAAGGTCTTTGTTGCTGCTTGTTGTTGGTCTTTGTTGCTGCTTGTTGTAGGTCTTTGTTGCTGCTTGTTGTAGGTCTTTGTTGCTGCTTGTTGTAGGTCTTTGTTGCTGCTTGTTGTAGGTCTTTGTTGCTGCTTGTTGTAGGTCTTTGTTGCTGCTTGTTAAAGGTCTTTGTTGCTGCTTGTTGTAGGTCTTTGTTGCTGCTTGTTGTAGGTCTTTGTTGCTGCTTGTTGTAGGTCTTTGTTGCTGCTTGTTGCAGGTCTTTGTTGCTGCTTGTTGTAGGTCTTTGTTGCTGCTTGTTAAAGGTCTTTGTTGCTGCTTGTTGTAGGTCTTTGTTGCTGCTTGTTATAGGTCTTTGTTGCTGCTTGTTGTAGGTCTTTGTTGCTGCTTGTTGTAGGTCTTTGTTGCTGCTTGTTAAAGGTCTTTGTTGCTGCTTGTTGTAGGTCTTTGTTGCTGCTTGTTATAGGTCTTTGTTGCTGCTTGTTGTAGGTCTTTGTTGCTGCTTGTTGTAGGTCTTTGTTGCTGCTTGTTGTAGCTCTTTGTTGCTGCTTGTTGCAGGTCTTTGTTGCTGCTTGTTGTAGGTCTTTGTTGCTGTTTGTTGCAGGTCTTTGTTGCTGCTTTTTGTGGGTCTTTGTTGCTGCTTGTTGTAGGTCTTTGTTGCTGCATGTTGTAGGTCTTTGTTGCTGCTTTTTGTGGGTCTTTGTTGCTGCTTGTTGTAGGTCTTTGTTGCTGCTTGTTGTAGGTCTTTGTTGCTGCTTGTTGTGGGTCTTTGTTGCTGCTTGTTGTAGGTCTTTGTTGCTGCTTGTTATAGGTCTTTGTTGCTGCTTGTTGTAGGTCTTCGTTGCTGCTTGTTGTAGGTCTTTGTTGCTGCTTGTTGTAGGTCTTTGTTGCTGCTTGTTGTAGGTCTTTGTTGCTGCTGGCCATGTTTTTTAATTTGTTGCTGTTTGTTGTAGGTCTTTGTTGCTGCTTGTTGTAGGTCTTTGTTGCTGCTTGTTGTAGGTCTTTGTTGCTGCTTGTTGCAGGTCTTTGTTGCTGCTTGTTGTAGGTCTTTGTTGCTGCTTTTTGTGGGTCTTTGTTGCTGCTTGTTGTAGGTCTTTGTTGCTGCTTGTTGTAGGTCTTTGTTGCTGTTTGTTGTAGGTCTTTGTTGCTGCTTGTTGTAGGTCTTTGTTGCTGCTTGTTGTAGGTCTTTGTTGCTGCTTGTTGCAGGTCTTTGTTGCTGCTTGTTGTAGGTCTTTGTTGCTGCTTGTTGCAGGTCTTTGTTGCTACTTGTTGTAGGTCTTTGTTGCTGCTTGTTATAACTTTGTTGCTGCTTGTTGTAGGTCTTTGTTGCTGCTTGTTGTAGGTCTTTGTTGCTGCTTGTTGTAGGTCTTTGTTGCTGCTTGTTATAACTTTGTTGCTGCTTGTTGTAGGTCTTTGTTGCTGCTTGTTGTAGGTCTTTGTTGCTGCTTGTTGCAGGTCTTTGTTGCTGTTTGTTGTAGGTCTTTGTTGCTGCTTGTTGTAGGTCTTTGTTGCTGCTTGTTGCAGGTCTTTGTTGCTGCTTGTTGTAGGTCTTTGTTGCTGCTTGTTGTCGGTCTTTGTTGGTGCTTGTTTTGATTTTGTTGCTGCTTGTTATAACTTTGTTGCTGCTTGTTGTAGGTCTTTGTTGCTGCTTGTTATAACTTTGTTGCTGCTTGTTGCTGCAGGACATCTGAGCGGCCGTGTGTTACAGGATCTGAAATGCTGACATTGACAGTTTTTCGGATTCTGTGTGTTTTACAGAGGAGATGAGCTGGGCAGACTCAGCAGAGCGAGCGCAGACTGTATACTGCCTACAGTATATGCATGTGTGTGTGTGTGTGTGTTCCCTGAGCTATGTGTCGGCTGTGGGCTCCTCTGCGGCGTCCTAACCACACACGATAAATATGAGCTTGTGGCGAGGCCGCCGTGCCCCAGGAATGCTCACATGTGGTGGAGCGGCTCTCACCACCATTGACAAGAGAGTTAGACGGCTTTCGGTCATCAAGATTCCTGGTGGGGAGAGCTACATAGGAGGCCATTCGACTTCAAGACTGGAGGCCGCGGTTGGCAGTTTCCTCTCCGGCTCGAGTCTCTCACTAAAGCGTGTTATTTGTTTACTCCGAGCTCTGACGAAGAAACCAATCACACTATTGTTTACAGGCAGGCTGATCTCGGTCAGCGCCAAAAAGGCTCTTAATCACCAGTTACAAGCATCTGCATCAAACATGGAAGGACACGGCAATGTTTCTGAGATCAAATGTTGCTCTCTGAGTGTCTCTGCACATTTATTTACACAACCAAGGAAAGATCTCACAGCCTCCAGACGCCAGATTTAACTCTGGCATAGCCTGAGATGCTGACAACAGCCCAACAAAAATTAACAAGTTGGTATTTTAGGACTGATCGCAGAGCGCCAAACATAACATGAAGCATTATGAAAGCTGAAAATGCATTCATCAATAAGACGGATAAACCCTGAACCAGCTGGGCCAACGCACGCCAGCTCTCTGCTCAGTTTGCCGCTCTCTGGTTCGTGACCTTTCAGACTCGAACACGTCTGAACCTGCAGAATCTACGGCTCCAAACCAAACCTCTTCAGAAACAAATCTAAAGCATGCTTTCATACCAAAAACATTCATCCTGATTGATGTTTCAGCGACCGAGTCGTCTGTTATTTTAATATCAATATCCTCAAAGATGGAGCCAAAGCAATGTGTTACTTCCAACATCTGCGCCAGAGTATTTAAAGCCATCTTTCTTTCTGTAGCCGGACATTCTCAGTTTGATGCCTGGTCTTTAAATAGCTTTTTGAAACATGAATCGAACACACCAGCAGGAATCTGACAATAGCTTCAAGAGAAACTACAATAAATGCAGTCAGTTGTGCTGTGGGCGAACTATTAAATGGCTTTTCTACCAATGAGGCGCACATTCGAAATGATCAGGATGTGGAAATGTTTACTTAATATGGTCATTAAAACGCTTGTCTTTGGAGTATGTTGCACAATTCTTTATGGGCTGCAAAACTTTATTTAAAGGGAGCTGGACGACAGCATGTGCAAAGTAAAAATTAGCTTGCCATATGAGCATAAGTGGGTTAACATTGTGTCTCTAGATTCTCAGAAAAGTTGAACAACATTGACAAAAACTTGCAGCCTCATGTTCCTGTACTCTTCATGACTCAGCAATGCAAACTAGACCATTTGCAGAAAGATTGTAAATTCCAAAGGTGTTGTTTTAACGTCTGTACAGCTGTGAGGGGGAGGGAGTCAGATCAAGACGAGATGATTGACAGCAAGCTGAAGAAACAACCTTTTTTAGTGCAAATATTCAGCGTGTGATCAAAGAAAGGAGGATTGATTGAGCTTGATTCCCTGCATGTAATTTCCTGCTCTATCTGCAGTCCTGTCCTCTCCAAATAAAGGTGTAACAGACCCAAAAACATAACTTTAAAAAATCAGAAACGTACAGGACAAGAAAACAAAGAGAGGAGAGGTTTCACTTTGACCACAGGGGGCGCCAAATCTGACATAAACAGAAAGTTTTACACACTAGCTTTAAAGAGCCAGAGGTTTTAGTTCCACCGCCAAAACAAAGCTTTCCTTTCACTCTTAAAGGTGACATATCATGCAAAATGGACTTTTTAATGGTTCTCTACCTGAAATATGTGTCCCTGTCTACAAACCCCCCGAGAATGAAAAAAATCCATTCTGCCCCTGTTCTGATTTCTCCACCTTTCTGTAAATGTGTGTGAAACGAGCCGTTTCAGACTTCCGTGTTTTTGTTACGTAACAACAATATCCGGTCTGTCACGGAGTCAGAGCTCGGAGCTTGTTCAGCCCATAGACTGTATAAAATAATACTGAATCCCCCCTCCGTTTTTCATTACCTGCACAAATGTGTGCTAACAAGGAGCTTAGGAGGGAGGCATGCTAGTTGTAGGCTGTCTTAATAAACACAAAGGTCGGTTTTACTCCCCACATCTGCAGATTTGAAGATCTAGTGGATGATTTTTATTTATCATGGATAAGTGCTAGCGCTAGTTAGCATAGCCACATAGCTACATGTTCGTAGCTGTGTACCAAGACACACGTCGACATACTGACAAATAAAACAACAAGAAACACTAAATCTGTGACCAATCCTTCAGAAAGGTCCTGCTACAGGCGCCTCTCCGTCAGGATCAGATTCAGAGGGTTGAAGTAACGCGATCTCTGAGCAGCCGTGTATATTCAGCCAACATGTAAACATTAGATCAACGTGCTGGAGAGCCGAGGCACATCCACTTCCGGAGGGGGCGTGGTCAGAGAGAAAACAGAGTGTTCTGATGAGGACTGAAGAAGAGGGTTTTTCAGGCAGACCAAAATCTGATTTCAAAGTGTTTTTTTGAGCATAAACTTTAAAGACATGTTTTGGGGACCTCTTAGACCAATATATGTTGATGAAAAAAGCGTGATATGTCCCCTTTAAATATGCATCACATTTACACTAAGTAAACAAAAGCTTCTTGGATCATTGCAATTTTAAAACGGAGGCAAGAGGATAAATTGGTAATGTGGTTTCAAGAAGACTGTTTTAACATTAGACGACAGAGCGCTCATCATCAACTCATCACCAGGTGAAGTAATCAAGCATGGTGACATCATATGTGTTCAGAGTATCGACGGCAGCGGCCATATTGGTAATGCGGAACTCAACTAGGCAGAGTGTGACGTAGTGTGAGTCTCTTAGCCAATGGCTGTGTGTTCCCGACCGGGAGTCACGTCAGTCATGTCCTTATTTGGGCAAAACTCGTAATCTTAATATCTTCTGAACCGTCACGTTAGAAAAAAATTCACCCCCCATACAGTGTGTGCCATTAGAGAGATTAGCTTTGTAGGGCCAAGCCGGTTTTTGAACCAGGCTGTAAACATGTTTATTAATGCTGCAAAGATCGTCTTTTTCCCATTCATGTCTATGTGGTTTCCGGTGTTTCTGCAGCCAGCCTCAAGTGGATTTTCGATGTATTGCAGTTTATAGCACTTCCGCATTGGCTTCATCGTTTGAGACCGGAGTTTGCCGCTTGGTTCAGAGTGAGGGCATGCCGGTTTACAAGGAGCCTTAAGGCTGATTTATACTTCTGCGTCTCCCCTACGCAGCAGGGGCTGACGCGGACATGAGCCCCACATACTTCTGCGTCGGTGTGTCCGTGTCGCGCAGTAATTCTCCGCCGAAACGCCTGAGGGCAGTGTGGTCTCTCTGATAGCCGATCTCCTACTTCCGGCCCGCTACGATCTCTGTTTCCTTTTCCACATCGATTCAGAGCGTGTTCTGTTAATCTACAGCTGATACATGTTGCTGTTTATCATACAGACATGATTACATGAAGAATAGAGAGGAGGACATGAAATACACGGCCGATGTGTGGCCGATGTCCGGGATCCCGGAAGTGCTGTGAATGCGGGAAAGACAAAGCCGCCGAGCGGACCAATCACAGGGCTTGCGGTCCGCGTCGGCTCTACGCGGAGTTACATTTTGGAGGAGGTGCACGTCAGCTACGTGCGTAGGCCTCTGCGTAGGTACGGGAGCTACGCAGACCTACGGCGTAGGCTACGCCGTCAGTTCGACGCAGAAGTATAAATCAGCCTTTATGAAAAGGGACAGCTGATCATCAAGTTCCAGGTGGAGTTCCCAGAGAAACATCGGCTCTTCTCTTTTTTGTTTGTGTGTTTGTGTTTTGTTTCTCCTCTACCTTCTTATTCTGATCTTATTTGACTCCATTTTATCTTTGTTTAATCTTGATCTTTATAGGGAGACTTTTTAACATCTGGCAAGGGACTACAGATGTAAACTAGCCTTTTGGCTAACTCTGGCATTTACAGAAGTGTTAATTAATATGCATGGTCCTTTTAAATAATAAATAAAATAAACATCTCATGTTCCAGCTGGAAAGACTGCTCCCTCTCAGGGACGATGTGATGATCACTGATGACATGGAGGAGGTAGAACTCATTGAGGTGGATGAGCAGTCACAACAGAAAAGCTACAGCAGGGAAGCTTTTGAGGAGGATGAAGAAAGTCCCAGAGGCGGAGTGCAATGTCAGACTCAGTCATTTTGTAACAAAAGCTTTGCGTTGACGTTATCAAGCCGTCTTTGTACTTAAACGCTGGACCCTGCAACAGTGTTATATTTGAGTCCTAGTGCGTGCTTTCTCATCACATTATATGTAAACAGAGTGGGAGCGCCACACACATACACTAAGACTGCACATGCAGCTCAGTGCAACACATCGCCACCAACTTCCCTCTATTCTGCCTCCTATACTTCCTCTGAGGGAGGATCAGAGGCGGGATGACTTTACGCCTCTGTACGCTGTACTTTGCATTAAAATGCATCCACATAATCATCCAGAATTGAGTCAAATAATAGATATAAGTGAAGTGCTGGAGGACAGATTGTATTGTCCTTACTACGTGTCTGGAAATGTTTAATTTTTCCTTGTAAGTTGGAGGATTGTGTCGAGAGTTCCAGAGAAAATCCCCGGGCCTGTTTGTTCCTTTGATAGACTTGTAATCTCTGCTTTGGTTCTTGGTCCCTTTATGGTGTCTTTCGGGTCTGTTTTGGGGTCTGCATATTATCTTTGCATGACATAATAATCAAATTAAATCAATCTACCGAACCACAACAGTTTGAGGAAGGAGTCTGTAAATCATGGGACTTGAAATGTTCTCTCGTTCCTCACATCCGTCATCGGAGACCAATCTGTTGTCTCCCATAACTTTATGGCTGACAAGGGTCATTCGCCTGAGGCCCCGGCGGAGACTCTATCCCCTCGCTGGACAGATGCAGTGGCATAAGGGGGCCCGGATGCCCCCCTCTCCTCTGGCTGACCTCTCGCTCTCTTCCAGACTCTGAGAAAGGGTCCAGAGGTTGAGAAGGTCCTGGGGACTGGACACATTGCGGCATTAATTACACACTCAGTTACCATTGAGCCTAATGTTTGGCCTCCCCTCCTGGGGTTAACTCCTTCCTGACAAGCGGGGAAAGTAATGGGGCCTCTGTGGCTCGTTTGCTAGCAGTCAGCCAAGACAGCTCCTCTTCTGCAGCCTGGTCCTCGCTGACTGACAGCAGCTAAACGCTTCAGTCCCGCCTCGCTCTGCGCCGGGATCACACACGGGGAGGAGGAGGAGGAGATAAAGGGAGGTGTGGGGCAGTGGGGCGACAGGCGGGACACTTCATCCCATCAAAGCCTCCTTTGCTGGTCGCCTTGTGCAAACAAAGAGGCTTTTTTTGGGACGTTATCTATCAGAGGCTTCTCCTGCTGACATCCTTGCTGCGATTGGCTGAGACGACAGAGGAAGAAGAAAGAGAGCGTGCATCCACAGGATACCCCCCCCTCATTGGTCGACAGCAAAGTAAACACAGCAGAAAGAGAGAGGAAGTCCACCTCTGTCACACGGAGCGGTGTAAGATTCCTGCAGACGTCCTTGGATGTTTAAAATATGAGTGTCTGGACGTCTGCAGGGGCCGGCCTCTTTCTGCAAAGAGCTGCCGGCTACATCTTTAATCACAAGTGTCTCTGCCTATTGCTGGAGTAATCCCATTTCTGTTGACAGGGGCTGTAGTCTGTAATCTGATAGCAGAGCACTTACAATATCAAGGCCTGTGTTTCGTTTGATTAATTCATAGCCTACAGGGTCTGTGAGATAGAGGCAGAGCGCAGCATGAGATCACGACCCTGGAATTCTAAACAATAACCATCTGTGGCGAACCGTGTTGAGCTCCATCCCACTCTCACTTTCCCTCTCACTTCCTATCCCTCCTCTCCTTTTTTTTGCACACCTGCAGCAGCCGCTTTGCATGTACAACCGACCTGCAAGAGCGCCCTTTATATGTCACGACATGCACGCTGTTGGAAATAGCACACTTTTCCGCCTGAGGCACATAACACCTGAGCCAACGCAGAGCCTCTGCAGCTCCGTCTTGCATCACTCTTACAAAGCTAAGTACAAAACCAAACAGGTCCTGATTCATTTTCCTTTTTAGAATATCATACAATTTAACAGTTACTTAAATATAATCAGCTTGGCGGTGGTTCTTAACCCTACAAACTGTCAGCGTTAACAGGAAAGGAAAATAATCCCCCGTCCAAGCTGTGTTTAATGAATGAGTGTGGAAAAAACGCTCCTACATGCTCCAATCTGACGTTTTAAGAGGGATGGTCTCAGTGAGAAGAATTTTCTTTTCTTAGCTCCACAAAAAAGCAAACATCTCTGTAAATGTCAGAGCCTTTCCAGCGTCTTGAGAAAAAGTGACGTGATTTGTTCTCTTTCAGCTGGTCGCCACAGTCCGGAGAATGAAAGATGAAGTGTTACTTTGTGGACTATTTTTAACTTTTCCAAACCAGCGTTCAGACGCTCCATCTGGACAGGGTTAGGGACTAAGTCCTCTGCCATTTAGCTGCTCTCCACGGCGGTGAGAAAAACAAACATCATAGCTGTCGATGTGACTTGGCGTGCGAGGTGACGGCTGATTGTTTAATATCTTTGGAGTAAGTTGTGTCAGAAGTAGGAGGAAGATTAAAAAAGCTTGAAACAGATTTTCTCTTCGTAAAACCTTCAAACGCTGAAAGTTTGTTCCGTTATTAAGTGAAAACATGTTTGTCTGTGTTTCTGTTTAGGAAATCAGATAAGTAGTGAGTGCAGCTGCTCTGCTGGTAGTTCCACATTTGCATTCATTAGTTTGTTGAGACACAAAGCCAGACGTCTGAGATGCAAATAGCATCTTTACTTACGGCCAAATTCCACCAGATCCGTCACAGCACCGGATCTGATAGGTTTCTATTCTAGTCAATGTGTTAACTTCCACTGGATCCACTCTGTTGCGTTCCGGCTGCATCTCTGATCCGGCAGGTTGGAACCCTCCAGATCAGATACACAAGACCTCTATGGATGCTGGAGCACGACGCATCAATCTCAACAGAGCAGATGGAGCGGGACAGGAAGTCAGGTTTCACCAAAACAAAATGAAAACATCCGGTTAATTTTCAGAATAAAACACTCTGTGTTATCACCAGATCGTATTTCACTTAACTACAACAACAATCCAAAGTCATGATGAGCGGAGCCAGGCCTGGAGTCAACAGGTCAGAGGTTTTCAGAGGACCAGAAAGACCTTCCTTTCCTTTCCTCACATTTTTTTCCTTGGCTTTCCTTCCCTCAGAACTCATTTCCTCTCCTTTCCTTTCCTTATCACACATGTCCTTTCCTCAGCTTTCAATTCCTTAGCTTCTTTTTCCTCTCCTTCCCTTGGAGTTCTTTTCCTATCCTTGGCTTTCCTTTCCTTAGTGCTCATTTCCTCTCCTTTCCTTCCCTTAGCGATCCTTTCCTTTCCTTTCCATCCCTTAGAGCTCATTTCCTTTCCTCAGCTTTCTTTTCCTTGGCTTTCTTTTCCTTAGCGCTCATTTCCTCTCCTTTCCTTCCCTTAGCGCTTATTTCCTTTCCTCAGCTTTCTATTCCTTAGCTTCTTTTTCCTCTCCTTCCCTTGGAGTTCCTTTCCTTTCCTTAATGCTCATTTCCTTCGCTCATCTTTCCTTTCCTTACAGCCAAATTCCACCTGATCTGTGTCCGATCCATCACAGCTCCGGATCTGATCGGTTTCTATTCTAGTCAATGTGTTAACTTCCACTGGATCCACTCTGTTGCGTTCCGGCTGCATCTCTGATCCGGCAAGTTGGAACCCTCCAGATCAGATACACAAGACCTCTATGGATGCCGGAGCACGACGCATCAATGTCAACAGAGCAGATGGAGCGGGACAGGAAGTCAGGTTTCACCAAAACAAAATGAAAACATCCGGTTAATTTTCAGAATAAAACACTCTGTGTTATCACCAGATCGTATTTCACTTAACTACAACAACAAACCAAAGTCATGATGAGCGGAGCCAGGCCTGGAGTCAACAGGTCAGAGGTTTTCAGAGGACCAGAAAGACAACATGGATGAGGAGAGGAGGAGGAGGAGAATCCTTGATTCAGTGATTATCGCGGGGAAAACCATGGTCACATAACTCCAGCTGTCCGGCGGTCCTGCTCCGTTCTGAAAACGCAACTGGTGGACTTAGCAGGAGACAGACCGGACACTGATCTGGTGGAAGTTGGATGTTAAGCCTTCAATGTTTTGATTTGAGCCCTGATCATGATGTTAGGGTTGCAGCAAGTACAGGTTTCAATAATAATCACACTTTCAAGTGTCACGCTAATTTATGGCTTCTATTGTTGCAATCACAAAGGGGTCAGTACGTTATGTTTGGTGCAACCTGCATGGAATGAAAACAAAGTGACACCTGTGATGCAGCAGCTTAACATGCAACATGCTAATCAAGAGACATGAAGGCAACGCTACATGACTTTAACTTAGACCAGCAGCGACGTTTTGCATCCACTCAAGAGACGAGTGAAGAGGTCAGTGTGGGAGCATTTCAAACTCTGAATCAACTGTCTGCAGATAAGTTGCAGCTTTTAGGTTAAAAACATCTAACTTGATGCAGCATCTGCAGGATCAACACTGCATAACCAAGCAATTTCAAAAAGACACGGTAGAGATGGACCGGTGTTCCAGTTTAAAGAGCGACCCTGTTAACTGGAGACTCTCAGCCGGATGCATCCCTCACAAACGTCTTTAAACGATCATTAAATATCTGATGAGGATATTTGGACATTTGAATAAAAACTAAACTAGTTTGCATTCCCGAGGACTCCTCCTGTGTTTCAACAGCTGTTGTAAACTCCACAAACACTGACACGTTCAGCTGAAGGTCTCCAGTTTACAGGGTCACTCTTCAGACTGGAACACCGGGAGCTGACAGAGATGCATTCACACTATCAGGCTCAGAGGAGACCAACGTTCAGGAGTTATTAAACCGAGAGAATCACAGGTGTGTGGGATGTTATCGTGAGATAATTACACTGCGGGTAGTCCACCAATCAGAGACACTCTGCAGGCCCCGCCCCCTTAAAGTTCCTGGACCCCAGCAGGGAAATTTTAGGGGGAAATTAACTACCAATGAACTCAAGTCCGACCCTGGTTCCTGCTGTTGAATCGTGCATTGCTCCTCAAAAGAGCTCTAGTTCCTGGGGAAAGTTCCTGCAGTTGAAAAGCATCTTTAGTGTGTGGTTTGTTGTGTTGGTCGTTTTGTTGCTCTCCACACTCTGCAGGAACAAAACTGTTGAATCTGTCATCATGTGTGAGCTCTCACATGTTATTAAAATCATTTAAGAAAACGTGGAGCAGTGTATGTGACTTAGTTGATTAGTTTCTTCTCCTCTTGGCTCCACCTCTCACACAGATTTGGAGTAACACGACCTCCAACCGGCCTCTGAAGGTTTCCTCTGACCTTTGTGTGCGCAGGATGAACGACCTGTTAGAGCACGACCTTCCAGAGCGGGACCGACTCCCTATCAGGCTGGAATCTGGTCGTGTTTATTCTTTAAGGGGTGTGTCAGGATGAGAGAGTTGGGCTGAGAGAAAGGGAAGTCCACCCTGCCTCACGGCCAGAGCCGAAAGTCAAGTGTAGATACGCTGCAGAACAATGAAACACCGACTGATGAAAAATGTCCTCCTGTCTGCAGCCGGCCCCACAGAGAACACATTTCCATTCTGCCTCTCTTTCCAGACTCACCGCAAACTCCACTATTCTGCATTTTATCAGCACAGGACTCTCACTTCATACCACTCTTTTAGACTTTATAGTGAAGGGAGGGTGTTCCCTTGATTATGGTTATATAGCGAACAATAACTGGAGTTAAGTTTCCCTCTGTGCCCTCCGAGCCTCAAACAGCGTGTCCACCGCAGAAAAGAGCCTTAGGTTTTCAATTACACCCTCAAAGTGGTCCCCGGTCGCTCCGCCTGTCACAGGTGCCGGGATGAATGTGGAGGGGCAGAAACCTGGTGTTCCATTTAAGAAATATGTGGGAAAATCTCACTCCCAGCCCGATTTGTTTGGAGTGTTTTTACGACTCCTACAGCGCCAACGTCACTCCCAAATAACAATGTCTCCTCTGCTCGTAACCACTAATTACAGCCGCGAGGCCTCTCATCAGAAAGTGGGACTAATTAAGCCGTACCAAAGAATACAGCACGCCGTCATTACACCGTACTTTACACGTTGAGCTGTAAATATAGAAGTCTGTGCAAAGACTGGAGCTAATCTGCATGATGTTTCAGAGACAAAGCACTTCTTATCTCCAACAGGCTTCAATTATCTGAACCCGTCTGGCCTCTGGATGTCACAAAACTTCCTCCTTTACAGTCCTGATAAAAGCGAGGTCCTTGTAATCAGCTGGACTATTTAAGGACGGAGGTCAGTCTTCACCAAGAACCACTTAAAGAATCTAGACCTGCAGCTAAACTCCTTCAGTCCTGCCTCTTTCGATTCCACATCACCCCGATGCTCTCCTCCCTGCTCCAACAAAGTGCAGAATTAACTTTAGTATTAATTACTTACATGCACGGCCGAGCATTAGCAGACATAACAGACTTCCTGAGATCTTATTCCTCTGATCAGGACCTTTTATAGGTCTCAGGTTCACTTTTCAAATCCAGAGTTGGTCGTGCTTTTGCAATCGCAGCTCCAGTCTGTAAAAAACTTGTTCCTATAGTTGATTATTTACATAACTCTGTGCTTCTTGCTTGTGTTGCATGTGATTCTGTTCTTCTATATGTGATTGTTGCATGTTTGCATGTAAGTTAGGGATGCATGAATCAGTGTAATATGGTTATCAGCAGAAAAAAGCACAATAAGTGAATTTGCACGCCCAATGACAGCTTAGACGCCAACGAGCTTCAACATGTCGGCTGTAATGAAGTATTTTGGTGCTTTGCAATTCTTTTGAGTCACACATAATGTGAAGAGAAGCAGAACAACACTTCTTTAACCAAACCAGTTTAAGGAGCGTCACGGCAAAATTCCACCCAATCCATCTCCGATCCGTCTCAGCACCAGATCTGATAGGTTTCTATTCTAGTCAATGTGTTAACTTCCTCTGGATCCGCTCCGTTGCGTAAAGGCTGCGTCTCTGATCCGGCAGGTCGGAGTCCTCCGGATCAGATTCACAAGACTTCTATTTGTTCCCGGATGCCGGAGCACGACGCATCAATCTCAACAGAGCAGATGGAGCGGGACAGGAAGTCAGGTTTCACCAAAACAAAATGAAAACATCCGGTTAATTTTCAGAATAAAACACTCTGTGTTATCACCAGATCGTATTTCACTTAACTACAACAACAAACCAAAGTCATGATGAGCGGAGCCAGGCCTGGAGTCAACAGGTCAGAGGTTTTCAGAGGACCAGAAAGACCTTCCTTTCCTTTCCTCACATTTTTTTTCCTTGGCTTTCCTTCCCTCAGTACTCATTTCCTCTCCTTTCCTTTCCTTATCACTCATGTCCTTTCCTCAGCTTTCAATTCCTTAGCTTCTTTTTCCTCTCCTTCCCTTGGAGTTCTTTTCCTATCCTTGGCTTTCTTTTCCTTAGCGCTCATTTCCTCTCCTTTCCTTCCCTTAGCGCTTATTTCCTTTCCTCAGCTTTCTATTCCTTAGCTTCTTTTTCCTCTCCTTCCCTTGGAGTTCCTTTCCTTTCCTTAATGCTCATTTCCTTCGCTCATCTTTCCTTTCCTTACAGCCAAATTCCACCTGATCTGTGTCCGATCCATCACAGCACCAGATCTGATAGGTTTCTATTCTAGTCAATGTGTTAACTTCCACTGGATCCACTCCATATGCTCCGGCTGAGTCTCTCATCCTGCAGGTCGGAGTCCTCCGGATCAGATACACAAGACTTCTATTTGTTCCGGATGCCAGAACACGACGCATCAATCTCAACAGAGCAGATGGAGCGGGACAGGAAGTCAGGTTTCACCAAAACAAAATGAAAACATCCGGTTAATTTTCAGAATAAAACACTCTGTGTTATCACCAGATCGTATTTCACTTAACTACAACAACAAACCAAAGTCATGATGAGCGGAGCCAGGCCTGGAGTCAACAGGTCAGAGGTTTTCAGAGGACCAGAAAGACAACATGGATGAGGAGAGGAGGAGGAGGAGAATCCTTGATTCAGTGATTACCGCGGGGAAAACCTCGGTCACATGACTCCAGCTGTGCGGCGGTCCTGCTTTGGAGCTGGAGCAGAAATGGACTGGACAGGGATCTGGTTGAAGACCTGTGTCATCTTGAGCAGCTTCTGAAAAGTAAGGATGGAAACAGGCCAGCAAAAACCTGTCAGCAGCCTCTACCTCAGTTATTCGACAACGCTCAGAAATATAGCAGCGAGCATGCAAAGGTGAAGGAGCTTCACAAGCTTAGGTTGCTTAGTTTAATGAACGTCATCAGCATCACTTCATCAGGTACATGATTCCCTCCGTCTCTAAAGTCGTCATGAATAGTGAGATCAGCCACAGACTGAATCTGTTTCTTTGCACCAGGCTGAGAAAGTTGGGGGATGGGGATTGACCTGCTTTTGTATCCGGCCTCAAGTGGCCACTGGAGGAACTGCAGTTTCTGACGCCCTCACATTGCTGTTATTTCTCACTCCTGGAGGTTCCTGCTCTGGTTGGCATTTCCCAGGGTGGCCTCACGTTACTTTGGGGGGTCTTGAGGAACACGTTATTACAATCCCACCCACCCCTCTGGTTCTCCTCACACTCATCTGTATTACACGTGTTATTTAGAGGGAGGCAGCGAGCCACCAGAGGAGAACACAAACTTCTCCTCTCAAGGAGCTTTGTGTTTCAGAGAACAAGAGAGAGCGAAAGACAAAGAGAGAGTCTGGACTCCTAGACCTCGGAGGGGGAAGCCCACACAGCAGGAGCAACAGTCCAGGACAGCGTGATGGGAAAACATCCACGGATTGACTTTCATCAATTCTAACAGAAACACAGAAATAAAGAAAAACACTGACACGCATATCACGCTCCAATCTGGCCGGCTTCCTTTGTGATATGTCATGTGTAAAGCTATATCCTGTGGTTCCTGTGGTTCTGCCTGGTGGTCAGGCAGAGCGTCTGCAGGGGCCCAGATCCCCTCACGAGGACTTGGCAGGAAAACGCGAGCTTTACCTTGGACTAGCAAAGGTCGTCGGACAGAGAGGAGATGATATACTCACAGTGCAGCCTTGATTTAGACTTTGAAGAGCAGGGGGGAAGGGAGACACTGAGGAGACCATCACACACACACACACACACACACACACACACCGTCTAGAGTGTGTGTTTGAAACAAAAGTGGGCGTCCTGGTTGATGTCTCACCCTGTCAGGATTCTATTTCCCATAACTGTTTTCTATTTCCAGCTTAGTACCCAGCTACTAACCTAAAATACAAACATGTTGACAAAAAGAAACATTGTTTAAAGATGATTTCATTACGTTTACAGTTTTTAAAAATAGTCCCAGTGATTCCTCGTCAGTGATCGTTCCATGGTGGTGGATTCTTCTCTGCCTGTGTCGGTGGATTGAACATGAACCTGTCCTCAGTCAGCTCTCCTTCTTCTCTGAGCTCTGCGGTTCACACACCTTTAAAAACAAACTAATGTCACAACTTTGAACCCTGCTGCTGTCATCACCACCGCTCAGGGTTTAAGCTTCTTTGTAGAGATCGCTCACCTAACAGTTTCTCTCACCTGCTCTGCTAGCGTTGATCATATTGATGGACAGGATCCAAGATGAAAACATCCGTAGCCTGACGATTTAGCATGCTAATGACATGCAAGTGATCAGTTTCTCTGGTGTTGCTCATGTTAGTGAAAGTTAATAACCGTCATCAAGGGGGTTTGACCAATCAGAATCAAGCATATTACACAACCGGGAGATCAGGAAGAGAGCCGGGTAGTAAAAGCACTTTATAAGTACAGTCCTTTCACCATCAGCCCTCTTGTTAATCAGCATCAACGACACCCAACACCAAAAGTCGTACACTTCATCCTCAGATTTCATATTCAGATATAAGTCAGAACTGAACTGGGCAAGGCAAGGCAAGGCAAGGCAAGGCAAGGCAAGGCAAGGCAAGGCAAGGCAAGGCAAGGCAAGGCAAGGCAAGGCAAGGCAGCTTTATTTGTATAGCGCATTTCATACACGAGGGCAACTCAATGTGCTTTACATTAAAACATTAAAAGCAAAAAGGCTTTTCAAATTTCAGCCCCGTTTACATGGAATGATGTGCAGAAGGACTTCAAACTGACACATCTTGTAATTTTGGAGGAATTCAAGTCAATCATGAAAGACAGATAAAACAGGCTCCATTGGATCTTGTGATTGATCTGTGTAACCATGTGAAACTGTGACCGTATTCTTGGTCAGGTCACTCTTGAAAACGAGGTTTTAAATCTCAATGAGTCTCTTACCTGGTTAAAGAAAGAAACAAACAAACAAAGCTAAGTGTGTAGAGATAGCTGATAGTTGTCTCTTTCTTCATGCTAAGCTAAGCTAACTGAACTGGCTGCATGCACTTGTTTCATAGTCTGGAATCTTTTCATCTAGATCAGGGGTTCCCAAACTTTCCAGCCCGCAACCCTCAAAACATTGGTGCCAAAGACTCGTGACCCCCACTGTCCCTCCAAGTGATTCAATGTGGCTTCATTTAGCTGGTCTGCAGAAAATGACTCTACCTATATGAGTATGTGTCTGTGTTTCCTGTGTCGTTATGAATGAACCTGCTGCTACTGATGCTTTAGATAATTAACTGTTCACTAACTCTAAACTTAGGAGTCATGTGGAGAAAAGAAAGACAGAAAAATCATTACATGTTATATTTTCAAGGTTTTATTTAATGTTAGCTTCTATTTTTGTTGATATTTTTTACTTTAATGGATAAAATGTGCTATTTTTTGATAACTTTAAAAAAAACAACATTCTGGAAGACATCTCACGACCCCCCATTTGTGTCTCACGAACCCCCAAGGGGTCCCGACCCAAACATTGGGAACCCCTGATCTAAAGCTACATAAACAAGCCGACAAGCAAATGTCTGAAAATGCTAAATTATTTTAGTGGTTACACTCGACGTCAGTTCGTTTATACTCCTCATTTCCAATCCAATCCATTTTATTTATCTAGCACATTTTAAAAACAACAAGGTTCCCAAAGTAAAAGAAAAGTCTAAAATAGTCAAATTTAAAATACAGTACAGTCATGGCCAAAAGTTTTGAGAATGACACAAATATTACATTTTCACAAAGTCTGCTGCTTCAGGGTTTTTAGGTGTTTTTGTCAGATGTTTCTATGGTATAATGAAATACAATTAGAAGCATTTCATAAGTATCAAAAGCTTTTATTGAGAATTACACAGAATTCCTCAGCAGTCCAGTCCCTGTACCTTCTATCAGTCTGTCCCTGATGTTTTTACTGGAGAGAAGTGGCTTCTTTGCTGCCCTCCTTGACACCAGGCCTTCCTCCAAAAGCCTTCGCCTCACTGTGCGTGCAGATGCACTCACACCTGCCTGCTGCCATTCCTGAGCAAGCTCTGCACTGGTGGCGGCCCGATCCCGCAGCTGTAACACCTTCAGGAGACGGTCCTGGCGCTTACTGGACTTTCTTGGGCGCCCTGGAGCCTGTTTGGCAACAATTGAACCTCTCTCCTTGAAGTTCTTGATAATTGGATAGACGGTTGACTGAGGTGCAATCTTACTTGCTGCTATAAACTTCCCTGTTAGGCCCTTTTTGTGCAATGCAATGATGGCTGCACGTGTTTCCTTGCAGGTAACCATGGCTAACAGATGAGAAACAATGGTGTCATGCACCATCTTCCTTTTAAAGTGTCCAGTCACTCAATCATGACAGATTGATCGCCAGCCTTGTCCTCATCAACACCCACACCTGTGTTAATGTGTGTGACACCTGTGTGTCATTGAAATGATGTTAGCTGGTCCTTTTGTGGCAGGGCTGAAATGCAGTGGAAATGTGTTTTTGGTGATAAAGTTCATTTTCAAGGTAAAGAGGGACTTTGCAATTAATTGCAGTTGAGCTGATCACTCCTCATAACATTCCGGAGTATATGCAAATTGCCATTATAAAAACTAAAACAGCAGACTTTGTGAAAATTAATAGTTGTGTCATTCTCAAAACTTTTGGCCATGACTGTACATTAAAAGACAAACAGAGACCAATAAACTCTCATGCTGTGTTAAAAGCCAGGGAGTAAAAGTGATCATTTAAATACTTTCTCCATTTGCATCCTTAAATATTTTCAGGATGAATCCTCCAAACTAAACCTCTCATCTCTCCCTCTGATGAGCAGCATCACGTCAAGAATCAGGGAACGGCGACCCCGTGAAGAGCAGCCGCGCTCTTTGACCTCCTGCATCCGTCCGAGGCGCACAGGAACACTCGCTCCCTGCGCTCGTTCACAATTAGGACTCGTTAGAAATTGGAAATCTAATTAGAGGTTAAAGTTTGTCATCGGGCCGCGTTTCCTCGCCACACAGGCCGAGCGCTGTCTCACATCTGTTCGCAGAAAGAGCCTGACATGGAAATTCTGTTGTGGCCTTCCTCCACACCCTGCTATCGTTTGTCTTAAACAAACCCGCCCTGAAATAAAATTACTGAAATGCGAGGGGATTTCATTTTTTTCCCTCCTTCCCTTCTTCCCTCCTCTCTCTCTCTCGCACTTCTTCTTTGCGAGTGGAAAAGCAGCACGCTTTGCGGAATCCAGCCGCCCACGCACTCTGTCAGGACACTTGATTCCAATTAGATATTTTTCTTTGCTTTCTTGTTCGAGCCTGTCTGGGCCTCCTGCTTTTATCCCTCCCTCGGCCCTCCCTCGCCGCTGAACTCTCCCCTCCTCTTCCCCTGTTTCCTCGCTCGTGTCCTCATTCTCTCAATCTCTATCACAATATGTCGTTTCGTGAACCACAGTGCCCTGCTCTGCTTTCATGTGTTCGCTCGTGAGCGGATTTCTCACAGCCTGACTTCCTGTGACCGATTTTAAACTTTGACACTTTCACATGCGACACGTCGGGGCCGTAAAACACCGAAACAGAACTATAATAGCAGACAAACCCAAACAGCTCCCGTAATGAGAAAGCAGGGATTTGAGGATGCTTTTAGAAGCTCCCAAACCGCCTTTGTTATGTGTCTTGGCAGTGAATATTTATTAACCTATAGATCCATTTGATTACAGTGTGAGGTCAGCTCCACGCTGTGAAGAGCCTCCCACACATTCACTAATGACAGCCCAGCCATGGAGCGCATACAATACATTTCACCCAGAGAGCAGTAGCCACATGTAATTCCTCATTCAAATGACTATAATTACAACATTCCTCGAGCCTTTATGTGTTATTTCTTCCTTCATGTGCTGCTGGGATCTCTTTCTATTCAAATTTGGGATCCTTGCAGTGTATAGCAGCATGAAGAGCTCTGCTGACTCATGCAGACGACACACAGGAAAGAAACTCTGTTATTATTAGCTCAAGAAGGAAGCGCAGCGGCGTTTCTGCAGAGGGTTCGAATATGAGAGAGAGGCTGAAAAGTAATGCAGTCAAACATTAAGTTCCATATTTATTCAAATGCTAAAACCTACAATACTAGTGTTTTACTGTTCTATGTTGTTTAAAGTAAGATTTAGATTGCTTTACATCGGACTTCCAACAGATCCATGTCCATCCTCTCTCATCCGAAGCAGGACCGCCGGACAGCTGGAGTCATGTGACCCAGGTTTTCTCCTCATCCATGTTGTCTTTCTGGTCCTCTGAAAACCTCTGACCTGTTGACTCCAGGCCTGGCTCCGCTCATCATGACTTTGGTTTGTTGTTGTAGTTAAGTGAAATACGATCTGGTGATAACACAGAGTCTTTTATTCTGAAAATTAACCGGATGTTTTCATTTTGTTTTGGTGAAACCTGACTTCCTGTCCCGCTCCATCTGCTCTGTTGAGATTGATGCGTCGTGCTCCGGCATCCGGCAACAAATAGAAGTCTTTGTGTCTCTGATCCGGAGGACTCCGACCTGCCGGATCAGAGACGCAGCCGGAACACAACGGAGCGGATCCAGTGGAAGTTAACACATTGACTAGAATAGAAACCGATCAGATCCAGAGCTGTAAGATGGATCTGGTGGAATTTGGCGGTAAGGAAAGGAAAGATGAGTGAAGGAAATGAGCGTTAAGGGAAAGAAAAGGAAAGCTAAGGAAAAGAAAGGAAACGATTGCTAAGGAAAGGAAAGGAAAGGAAAGGAAAGGAAATGATCGCTAAGGAAAGGAAATGATTGCTAAGGAAAGGAAAGGAAAGGAACGGAAATGATTGCTAAGGAAAGGAAAGGAAAGGAACGGAATGGAAATGATCGCTAAGGAAAGGAAAGGACATGATTGCTAAGGAAAGGAAAGGAACGGAAAGGAATGGAAATGATCGCTAAGGAAAGGAAAGGACATGATTGCTAAGGAAAGGAAAGGAACGGAAATGATTGCTAAGGAAAGGAAAGGAAAGGAAAAGAAATGATCGCTAAGGAAAGGAAAGGAAACGATTGCTAAGGAAAGGAAAGGAAAGGAAAAGAAATGATCGCTAAGGAAAGGAAAGGACATGATTGCTAAGGAAAGGAAAGGAACGGAAATGATTGCTAAGGAAAGGAAAGGAAAGGAAAAGAAATGATCGCTAAGGAAAGGAAAGGAAACGATTGCTAAGGAAAGGAAAGGAAAGGAAAGGAAAAGAAATGATCGCTAAGGAAAGGAAAGGACATGATTGCTAAGGAAAGGAAAGGAACGGAAATGATTGCTAAGGAAAGGAAAGGAAAGGAAAGGAAAGGAAATAATTGCTAAGGAAAGGAAAGGAAATGTTCGCTAAGGAAATGAAAGGAAAGGAAAGGAAATGATCGCTAAGGAAAGGACAGGAAACGATTGCTAAGGAAAGGAAAGGAAAGGAAATGATCGCTAAGGAAAGGGAAGGAAAGGAAGAGAAATGATCGCTAAGGAAAGGAAAGGAAACAATTGCTAAAGAAAGGAAAGGAAAGGAAAGGAAAGGAAAGGAAAGGAAAGGAAAGGAAATGATCGCTAAGGAAAGGAAAGGAAAGGAAAGGAAATGATCACTAAGGAAAGGAAAGGAAAGGAAATGATTGCTGAGGTCTGTCATCCTCAGGACTGAAACGCACACACTCACTTTGTTTTTAAATTGCACTATAGCAAAGTGTTTTCACTGTTTTAAACTGTATTTTAGTATTTTTATTAGCTTACTTCTTATCTTGTTTTAGCTTTCCTATGTTTATCTGTTGCTGTTGTTATTGTTGTTGTTGTTGCTGTTGTTGTTGTTGTTGTTGTTGTTGCTAGGGTCTGAGAGAGAAACGTAATATCAAATCCTCAGTATGTCTGGTGCATACTGCAGTTTATTTGACAATAAAGAAGACTTTGAACTTTGAACTTTGAAAGAAAACCCGGAGAGGGACTGCAGTCTAACAGAATAGCTAGCTAAAGTCGTTCTGACATGGTCGCTGTGCGTGGACCGATGTAAACAACTCCAGCTAACTTGTTGACAGCACTAGCTAACCAGCTAGCTAGCTTAGTAACAATGTCGCTGTTTTCGGACCCTTTTATCCTGACGGTCTGGTGATAAAGTGTTCTGAGGTAAGGTGAGGAGAAGGTTCATATTTAGTGTCCAGGCTTGACAGTGAACTTTAGGGAGGGAGAGACGGTTTTACACGCAGACTTTCTGACCCTACAGTCCTCAAACTGCAGCGTTACTGACCCGACCGGATCCTAACACATTCATCCGCCTGTACTTTTATTGTCTTTCATCCTGACGGCGGTGTAAAGGGAAGGATTCTTGTTTGGATGAATGTAAACATCACCAACGTGAAGTTCTGGCGATATAAATATCCTTTATTCTAAAGAGATGGACGATTAACAAGGATGTGCTTTACTCTTTGTGACCTCCAGGCTTCACGCTGGTCACATGACTGACAACTATGACTCAGACTTCCTCTCCCAGCAGCCTATCACAGTGTAAAAATGTTCTATTTCTGTAAACATGTTTATTGATTCTACTAAACGCTCGTGAGGAGGAAACATGAACACCGAGAGGCCGTCTCTGCTCCTCTTTTGTTGCAGCGGACAGATGATTCAGAGTTCATCTCTTCAGCCTTAATTCCTTCCAAGCAGGGGGTTCCTCTACGCGTCCACTTCATCACTTCACAACTCGGGGGCCTCAAGTTTCTGCTCTGTGTTGCAAGGAAGTTTCCAAGCTATTGTGTGTGTGTGTGTGTGTGTGTGTGTCAGCCACATTCATCACGTCGTTGTACGACTCTGGAAACATTCTCTGCTACAGTTTGCAATATCATGGCTGACCACATTAATAAAACAATGGTGTGTTTGATATCTTGAGAATAGTATCAGTGTTGTTTGGAATGCAGAAAGCTTGCAATTGAATTTGTTATCGAGCTTGAACGGTTGTGTCTCCGATTACGCAATTTCTGGATGGTGGGTTAAGTGAATTTCTATCGGAGCGGCGGAGCTTTGGAGTCACTTCTGGTCACCCACCTTCAATTAGTCGTTATTCTGGATGGGATTATGTTACAGATGGGCCAGCTGAGGGAGTAACTCTAATTAGGACTGATACTCAGGGGACAGATTAGCACTGAGGGGGAGGAACGTGCACGCTTGTTTATCTGTAACCTGCAGAAAGCTGGTGTTGAGAAACAACAGAAACATGGAGCTGCAGGCAGGGAGCGCCTTACAGCTCACGGGGGGGGGGGGAGAAGCCGTCATCACATGAAAATATGCCCCCTGGTCAAGGAGAGAACACATTCAGTAAGTCAAAAACTCATCAACCCCAAAAACACATCCACCTCATCCGGAAGATTAGATCTAATGCCGTGCAATGCAGAAAGCAGATGGACCCGCAGATGGACTCCCGTTATGTGCTTTCCAGATGACAAGATTTACCCACAGATTCAAAACTCTCAAACGCACTGCCATGCTCCATGAACTTGTGTTTGGAAGACGACAGGCTGAAATGAAATCAAACAAATTCATCTCACAGGAGGAAACAAGAGGGTGGCTTTAAGAGGAAACGCAAACAAGCAGAGGAGAGACGACTAATGAGATATCAATGCAGACAGGGAGGGCACAGCATTCAGAGTGTGTGGTTTCATTTCAGGACAGACATTAAGTGGGATAAGTCCTGCAGCTCTTTATGCAAATCACTGAGGTTTAAAAAGGAAGAAGTTTTCCAAGGCCCTGTAAGAAGTCTAGGAAGTGCCAGCAGGTGGGATTTGGACTATCTCTGCATATCTTTGAATCTTAACGAGGAGCGAAACATTAGTTTGAGAGTTTGTGCACTTGAAGGAACTTGCAGAAATGGTTGCACTGACAGACATGTCATCAGGGAACGTTTGGACCACACGGAGCAATCCTTCAAGGCCCTTCAAGGACGGAGACATGCAGGCATGAAAGATCTACAACTGGAGGGAAGCCTAGCCTTGCACTCTGCCTTTTAAAAATCACTCGCTCTCCTTGAGTGTCTCCAGAGTGGGACAGATCCAACAAGGCAAGGAGACCTCTTTCAGGGGTCAAGGGAAAACACAGGGATGCTTTCGGGCGGGGGGGTGGGAGTGCTGACCTTACTGGAGGTATCTATCATTCACTGAAGATGTTGGCACCTCAGCAGACACGCATAAACATGCAGAAAAGAAATCCCCCACGCACACACTCGTCTCTCCTTTTCCATGACAGGAGGTCTCTAATGAATGTGGCACTCCGAGACCCTCGAGAGGAAGCAAGGCCGCTCTCTCTGCTACCACTGACTCTGCAGGGCACGGAGAGAGGCCCCGCACGTCTGCGTTTCACAAGATAACCAGATTGAAAAGCCGTCACCGGACAAGTGCGCTCTGTCAAGGGCTGAGGGACGTTTTTATGTCTGTCTGCCAGAGACGTGGAAGGTCGGCTCTGAAGGAGCGCTTGTTCACGGTCATTACAGTCGCTGGTACAGTGATGGGGCCCTCCACTCCACAATACACGCATTATCTGTCTCTTTTTTTTCTCCCCTGCCTCCTCTGATGTGCACCAGGCACTTTGTCTTGATACCCAACACACACTGTCAGCGTGTTACGGCCCCGCTCAAGTGACTGTATAAATTCAGATTGTGGAAGAATTATTCTGGTCTGTCTGGCAATTAAATACGCTCATGTGTGGCTTTCCGGGGCAGCCGGCCAAGCTCTCGTCGGCACCAGCCCCAGCCGATCTAATTCTGCCGAGCGCCTCCTTTTGTCTGTGGTAATGCATTTTTATCAGAGGGGGGAATGTGTCTCACAGGAGAGAAATCTCTTTTTTCCAATCACATTTCCTGAAACCTTCAGAAACACAGCGAAGAAAGGAATCAGATCTCTCGGTCTGTGCGGCTGTTAAATATGAACAAGATGAGGTTGTCTCAAAGTCATCTGGAGTTTGTGTGACAAAAAAAAAAGGGTGTCCAAGTCATTCGCTTGGCATTTAATACTCGTAGCGGTTTGTTCCCCTGTGAGATAAAAGCACTGTGCTCCATCTTGGCTTCTCTGAGACTGGAGAGTGTAACGAGCGTCTGGCGGCGGATAAAACACAGTAAAAGTCTATTAAAGGGCCAGGAGGACATTCTGAGACGTGGTGCAGGTTACTGAGCCTGTAGAAGATGCATACTCGCTTCAAGGGCCCGACTCCAGAGACATCAGAGGAAGCCACTAACGAAGGCTCACACACTCTCACACCATCACCTTCATCTTTATTTGAACAGCACAAAATCACAACAACCCTTATCCTCAGACTCTTTCCAAACAGAGCAGGTCTAGACCGTACTCTATGTTCTATTATTAACAAAGACCCAACATCAAGACCGGATCAGATCCAGTCCCATCTTCCAGACAGGACTCAGTCTGATCTCATCTTAATCCACCATGAGCAGAGCACTTTGCAGCATTTAGCAAGTTACAGTGGCAAGGACAAACTTCCTTTAACAGGCAGAAACCTCCAGCAGGACCAGACTCATGTTAGACACACATCTGCTGAGACCGTGTTGGAGAGAGGGATAGAGGGAGATGAAGAGAGAGAGAGATGATAGTGGAGAGACGGATAGTAGTAGTTGTAGCAGCTGGAGTCTGGCACGTCCACAGCAGCAGAGATCCAGAGGAACCTACGAGACAAGGGAGCTCAGGGACTCCAGAAAGGTCTATGGTTAGTAACTTTAATGGGAAAGGAAGAGTTAAAGTAAGAGACAGGCAGAGAGAGGAGAGAGAGAGGGGAAGACAGGATCCCAGTGTGTCAGACTAAGCCTATAGCAGCATAACTAAGAGCTGGTCCAAGCCTGATCCAGCTCTAACTATAAGCTTTATCAAAAAGGAAAGTTTGAAGCCTACTCTTAAAAGTAGAGAGGGTGTCTGCCTCCCGGACCCTGACTGGTAGATGATTCCAAAGGAGAGGGGTCTGATAACTGAAGGCTCTACCTCCCATACTACTTTTAGAGACTAGGGAGCTCAGGTACTCCAAAAAGGTCTATGGTTAGGAACTTTAATGGGACAGGAAGACTTAAAGGAAGAGACAGGCAGAGAGAGGAGAGAGGGAAAGACAGGATCCCAGTGTGTCAGTCTAAGCCTATAGCAGCTTAACTAAGAGCTGGTCCAAGCCTGAGCCAGCTCTAACTCTAAGCTTCAACTATCTATTACTAATAGATTGTCTAAATAACAGTTTCTTTAGGGCCCTGGTTTAGAGCAGGCGCCCCGGTCCTTGCAGTATTTGGTGCAGATCATCGCTCGTCCCGTCAAATATATAAGCTTTATCAAAAAGGAAAGTTTGAAGCCTACTCTTAAAAGTAGAGGGGGTGTCTGCCTCCCGGACCCTGACTGGTAGATGATTCCAAAGTAAAGGGGCCTGATAGCTGGAGGCTCGACCTCCCATACTGTTTTTAGAGACTTTAGGTACGCCGATCAGGCCTGCATGTTGGGTGCGTAGTGTTCTAGAGGTACCTTCAGAGGGACCCACCACCCTGCAGCAGAGCCTGGCCCCTCGCCAATAGAAAGTGAAGGAGGGGGTGGGGGGTGAGTGCAGAGCTTCAACCGGCCCCATCCAAAACACAGAGACCACTTAAAACACATTCCTGCAGCTCTTTAACACAGCTCAACAGCTGAGGTCTCCCAAACTCTGAGAGCTGTTGAACGGGGGTGCAGGGAGGCCGATGCTGTGTGGGGGTCTGTGGGATTAAGCTATTACCTCAACCACAGGAAGTGGATGAAATATGAAACCTGGTAATTTCAACAAGCCTCCTGTTGAGCTGCACAGGCTTTAATTTGCTTGATTCTCATGTTATACTTTAAGACCCCGGTCGTTATCTTTGTTATGTCATTTTAAAGCGTGAAAATAAACGATGTGAGAGAATACAGAGAGTCGAAGAGAGAGTCTTATAATCAGTGCAAACTCATGGTACAGTATGTCCTCGTCTTTAAATTGCACAGGTAAGCTACCTGAATGGTGGCATAAAAGTTAAATGTCAGTGGCATGTAGAAGCATGTCACACTGGGATCTATCTGTACTCACCTTACGGCCATATATAATGGTACGCCTATTGAAAAACATTGCTCACAAGCTATTAATGTCTTTTTTTGGCTCCTGGTAGTCAGTCTTGCTTTGTAATAATGAAAGGTGTGATGAGTCATTCACTCTACCATGAGAATGTAGCTCTTCTATACCTCAGACTGTCAGGTGCCTCAGGTGTGCTCTTAAATAAAGCTTAGTCCTTTATTTTTCAGCATTTATCTCACATTAGGTTTAAAGATGTGTGCAGCTGCTCTGAACTCATCTCCAGCTCTAAAGCAGCGTCTGTGTCCGGGCAGTGTATGGATCATGCATCAGGGAGTCTTAGTCTTTGCATGACCTCTCATGTGGATATTGTGATGACAATAATAAGAGTTTTATTTGTGTGTAAATATAACATACTCATTTTTGAAGGCAGTGGTAACCAAAATATAACATAACATGTGAAACATGCACCTAGCTCCTAGCAGGCTAACACAGGAGTTTCTTGCGATGATGTAATGATCTCACTTCTGAGTAACCGTTCTTCACATGACAGACTATAACACCGCCTGAGAGGTTGTTTAGACTTAGATGCAATATGACACAACAGGTCAGACACGATACGTAGCTATAAGCCACAGTTCCATACAACACGATAAGTCACGACAACATACAATAGGGTAAGATACGTCAAAGAACGATACGATAGGATACAACACGTTACTGTACGATAAGTCGCTGTACGATAAGTCGCTGTACGATACGTCGCTGTATGATACGTCGCTGTACGATACATCGCTGTACGATACGTCGCTGAACGATACGTCGCTGTACGATACATCGCTGTACGATTTTGTTGCTGTACGATACATCGCTTTACGATACGTTGCTGTACGATACATCGCTGTACGATACGTTGCTGTACGATACATCGCTGTACGATACATTGCTGTACGATACATTGCTGTACGATACGTTGCTGTACGATACATCGCTGTACGATTTTGTTGCTGTACGATACATCGCTTTACGATACGTTGCTGTACGATACATCGCTGTACGATACGTTGCTGTACGATACATCGCTGTACGATACATCGCTGTATGATACATCGCTGTACGATACATCGCTATACGATACGTTGCTGTACGATACGTTGCTGTACGATACATCGCTGTATGATACATCGCTGTACGATACATCGCTGTACGATACGTTGCTGTACGATATATCGCTGTACGATACGTTGCTGTACGATACATCGCTGTACGATACATCGCTGTATGATACATCGCTGTGCGATACTTCGCTGTACGATACGTTGCTGTACGATATATCGCTGTACGATACGTTGCTGTACGATACATCGCTGTACGATACATCGCTGTATGATACATCGCTGTGCGATACTTCGCTGTACGATACGTTGCTGTACGATACATCGCTGTATGACACATCGCTGTACGATACATCGCTGTACGATACGTTGCTGTACGATACATGGCTGTACGATACATCGCTGTACGATACGTTGCTGTACGATACGTTGCTGTACGATACGTTGCTGTACGATACATTGCTGTACGATACGTTGCTGTACGATACGTTGCTGTACGATACATGGCTGTACGATACATCGCTGTACGATACGTTGCTGTACGATACGTTGCTGTACGATACGTTGCTGTACGATACATCGCTGTACGATACGTTGCTGTACGATACATCGCTGTACGATTTTGTTGCTGTACGATACATCGCTGTACGATACGTTGCTGTACGATACATCGCTGTACGATTTTGTTGCTGTACGATACATCGCTGTCCGATACATCGCTGTACGCTTTTGTTGCTGTACGATAAGATTGGATACAATACGTCACTGTACGATACGAAGCTGTACGATACGTCACTGTACGATACGATTGGATACAATACGTCACCATACGATACGTCACGGTATGATAAGTTGCCGTACGATACGTTGCTGTACGATAAGATTGGATACAATACGTCACCGTACGATACATCGCGGTATGATACGTCGCCGCACGATAAGATTGGATACAATACGTCGCAGTACGATACGTCACGGTATGATACGTCGCCGTACGATACGTCGCTGTACGATACGTTGCTGTACGATACGTCTCCGCACGATAAGATTGGATACAATACGTCGCAGTACGATATGATGCAATACAATATGCTACGGTTTTATAAGATATGTCACAATATGACACAAAATGATGCAATAGGTCATGACACGATATATCACGACATGATATGATACAATGCGTAACAACAGCCTACAATACGTAAATATAAGACTCAATACGGCAAGATCGTATAGATATGATACAATCCGATCCTATACAATACTACATGATGTAATACAATATGTCACAATACGATAGGATACCGGTCCAGACACGCAACATGACATATTAGGATTTTTTATTTCACTGTACAGTTCAATGTGATAACATATGATACAACACAGTATAATATACCCAAAGTAAAGCTGGGTTTAAAAGTCCTGAGGATGTAGGTTTACTTTATTTGGTCATATTGAAAAGTTATGGACAGTCGAAGCTTCTGGACTGATTTCTGAATAAAAGATTGAAACTTCCAAAAACATTCAGTGAATCCCACGAGGAACATAATATCTGCTCCAAATATTTCACTAATTCCTCCAATAGTTGTCAAGAGTTTGGAATGGGGAACAAATAATGTTAATCTTCAGCCTGACTAGAAGATAAGTCAGTGATCCCTGAGGTCTTTGTGATTCATCCTCAGGGGGTCATGAATCAGATATTTCATCCAGTTATTTTGTCTGGAGTAAAAACCGAGTGCCATACAGCCGTGGCATCAGTCAAACATTAAAGCTACATTACTCTATAGCTGACCGCGGTTCAGTGTTTCATTCACTGCTGTCTCTGTGATGATGATGATGCTCGTCTGGGGACAGGTTCAGCCTCTGAACAGTGATTACTTTTGGCCAGACAGTTTCCTCGAAGACAAAATAATTCCCCTGAAATGTTTCCGTGCAGAAAATATGCAACAAACCGATTCTTAATTTCTCTCAGGGACACTTTGAATAAACTCTGAGTTATTTGTGGCGAGATGAAACATGAAATATGTTTTTATTCCTCCGCAAATGCATGTAGACTTCAGAGCGGAGGATTCCAACACACACACACAGTTACAGTAACTTAAGACTGCTGATGACTGTGAATGTAAATGAAAACATACAACACTGAAAAGTCACGTCAAAGCTTCAAATAGAACGTTGGAGTGAAACACCTCGATGGGCAGTGTGATTTCACTTCCTTATAAAACATCTGGTCTCACTTTGTGGTTGATTATTACAGAGCCTTACTCGCCGTGTCGTGTCAGATGATTAAGTCAGATGAGGACACACACACACACACAGGACAGTAAAAAAATCTTTACTTGCATGAGAAAAAGTTGAAAGTTGCCTCAAAACTTGCTGAAAATATGAGTTTTTAGTGCATGAAGAAGTCCTGACGAGGGAGGAAAAAGAAAGCATGAAAGTCCCTCTGGTTAATCTGACAGAGGAGGACAGATAACACATCTGAGCATGTGGAAAGAATCACAATCACAGACTCTTACACACGCAAGAACAGGGACACAAACTTCCTGTCACAAACACTTTATTCCAAACACTTTGCACTTGAAACAAGAAACCTGATCCATACAAACACGGACATGTAAACCAGGGTTGCAACACAAACTAGATGACTTACAGTATGGTCATTTGCACACACACACACCGAACGCACACACACACACACTGGGCTCCTTTCCCTGCTTGGTCCCGCACTGGAGCATGGACAGGCCAAAGCTCACTTTTCAAGAGGGGATGCTTTGAGTTCCAGAGGGGTGCACATGAAAGAGCAGCAGAATATAAAGGAGTGCCCAAGGATACACTGCAGCGCTCAATGTGAGGACAATTTAGCCCTGATGGAAAACCTGGATCAAAGGCCTGGCCTCCATAATTGCACATTCCCCAACAAACACTGTGCCATTTGAAGAGCGGGCCAGACCTCCGGACTCCTGAGACCCGTTCCTGTGCACAGACACAGGCAGCCCCAGTCCTTTCACCTTGCTATGTTCTCTATCTCAATGTCTCGCTGCGAGATTAGAGAAATGCTTTCATTCCAAAAGCGCTCGCTATTTCTCTTTGAATGTGGAGATACAGAGCGAGGCCGAGCCAGGCGGCCCTCAGAGTCTCCTCTTTCTTTTGTTAAAGGTCGCCAAGGCGCGGATATTGCCACGGTGAGTCATAGAGCAAAATGACAAGACTCATACTCATAAAGTCATCACATGCACTTTACCAGTAATACAATCTCTGTGCTCTTTTGGAGGATGGAGTTGTTGAGGCTGCAGCGTGCCAACATCACCAATAAAGACAACTGAGTGCGGAGGTGGCGGAGCACACACACTCGAGTGAAAAGGAACTCTAGCTAGAACAGAGGGACTGATTTCTCTTCTGAACTGCAGTGAAAGTTTAACATCCAGGCTCTGACATGTCCTCTCAGCCTCAGAGAGAAAAGTTTCATCTGAAGGACGTTTCTAGCAAGACAAGACAATAACTTTAAAATAATGTTCACTTTGCATAAAAGTGTCGAACTCTGGGAGGGGGAATGTGTCTCCTCTCGTCGTCGGCCATGTTGGCTGCTTCACTTTCATCCATGTGTCTTCAAGTTCTCCCCGTCACTCACATTCACAAGACAACACTTTCTCCAGTTGAGCCTTAATCTTGTGTTTTGTTTTGATGCAACTTGAAAAGTATTTTCAGCTTGTAATGTGCTGATAGTTTCAGTTCTAGTCAATATGTTTACTTCCACGTTACACTTGAGGTCCGTCTCGAGGTCCAGCACATAATGCATCAAACTCAACAGAGGAGATGGAGTGGGACAGGAAGTCAGGTTTCACCAAAACAAGATGAAAACATCCGGTTGATTTTCAGGTGTTGTCAGGGTTGACATTAGGTCATGTTTCACTTCAGGACAAATTCCACCAGACCCTCCGATCCATCACAGCACCAGATCTGATTGGTTTCTATTCTAGTCAATGTGTTAACTTCCACTGGATCCGCTTTGTTGCGTTCCAGCTGCGTCTCTGCCGGCATATCCGAGCCCTCCGGATCAGATTCACTCCTTCAGTCCTGCCTCTTTCGATTCCACCCCAATTCTCTCCTCCCTGCTCCAACGAAGTGCAGAATGAACTTTAGTATTAATTACTGACATCAGCAGACATAACAGACTTCCTGAGATCTTATTCCTCTGATCAGGACCTTTTATAGGTCTCAGGTTCACTTTTCAAATCCAGTGTTGGTTTAGCTTTTGCAGTCGCAGCTCCAGTCTGTAAAAAACTTGTTCCTATAGTTGATTATTTACATAACTCTGTGCTTCTTGCTTGTGTTGCATGTGGTTCTAATCTTCTATATGTGATTGTTGCATGTTTGCATGTAAGTTAGGGATGCATGAATCAGTGTAATATCGTAATCAGCAGAAAGAAGCACAAAAAGTTCATTTGCACGCCCAATGGCAGCTTAGACACCAACGAGCTTCAACATGTCGGCTGTAATGAAGTATTTTGGTGCTTTGTAATTCTTTTGAGTCACACATAATGTGAAGAGAAGCAGAACAACACTTCTTTAACCAAACCAGTTTAAGGAGCGTCACGGCAAAATTCCACCAGATCCATCTCCGATCTGTCACAGCACCGGATCTGATAGGTTTCTATTCTAGTCAATGTGTTAACTTCCTCTGGATCCACTCCGTTGTGTTCCGGCTGCGTCTCTGATCCGGCAGGTCGGAGCCCTCCGGATCAGATACACAAGACTTCTCAGATCAAGAACCTTGGCGTCATCTTCGATCAGACTCTCTCCTTCCAACCCCACATCCGTCACATCTCCAAAACTGCCTTCTTTCACCTCCGCAACATCGCCCGCCTCCGTCCCACTCTCTCCAAATCCGCTGCTGAAACCCTAATTCATGCTTTTATATCCTCACGACTCGACTACTGCAATAGCCTCCTGTATGGTCTTCCCTCCTCCCATCTACAAAAACTACAATACGTACAGAACTCTGCTGCCCGGCTACTCACCCACTCCCGCTCCAGAGACCACATCACCCCTGTCCTTCAACAGCTCCACTGGCTCCCCGTAAAACAGTGCATCCATTTCAAGATCCTGCTCACCACGTACAAATCCCTCAATAACCTGGCCCCCCCATACCTCACTGACCTTCTCCAGCACTACCGCACTACCTGCCGCCTCCGATCCTCTGACTCCAACCTCCTCACTCCCATCATTAAATCCAAGCACCGTACCTTGGGGGACTGGGCCTTTGCCATAGCCGCCCCACCCTCTGGAACTCTCTCCCCCCACACATCCGTGCTTCTGACTCACTTCATTCATTTAAGAAACAGTTAAAAACTTACCTTCTCAAACAGGCATCCCCCACACATTCATTATTCCACCTCTTCCCTTGTCGTCTGCTTGTCTTGTATGTCTTTATTTGTATTTATTTATTTATTTGTCTCTCTTGTAAAGCGTCTTTGAGTTATTTAAAAGCGCTATATAAAACTTAGGTATTATTATTATTATTATTTGTTGCCGGATGCCGGAGCACGACGCATCAATCTCAACAGAGCAGATGGAGCCGGACAGGAAGTCAGGTTTCACCAAAACAAAATGAAAACATCCGGTTAATTTTCAGAATAAAACACTCTGTGTTATCACCAGACCGTATTTCACTTAACTACAACAACAAACCAAAGTCATGATGAGCGGAGCCAGGCCTGGAGTCAACAGGTCAGAGGTTTTCAGAGGACCAGAAAGACAACATGGATGAGGAGAGGAGGAGGAGGAGAATCCTTGATTCAGTGATTGCCACAGGAAAACCTCGGTCACATGACTACAGCTCTCCGGCGGTTCTGCTCCTTGCTGCGTTCTCAAAATGCAACCAGTGGCTGTTGACGGGTGAGAGAGCACGGAGCCTGACTTAGCGGATCGGAGACAGACCCCCTAGGGTTGCAGCAAGTACAGGTTTCAATAATAATCACACTTTCAAGTGTCACGCTAATTTATGGCTTCTATTGTTGCAATCACAAAGGGGTCATTACGTTATGTTTGGTGCAACCTGCATGGAATGAAAACAAAGTGACACCTGTGATGCAGCAGCTTAACATGCAACATGCTTATCAAGAGACATGAAGGCAACGCTACATGACCTTAACTTAGACCAGCAGCGACGTTTTGCATCCACTCAAGAGACGAATGAAGTGGTCAGTGTGGGAGCATTTCAAACACTAAATCAACTGTCTGCAGATAAGTTGCAGCTTTTAGGTTAAAAACATCTAACTTGATGCAGCATCTGCAGGATCAACACTGCATAACCAAAGCAATTTCAAAAAGACACGGTAGAGATGGACCGGTGTTCCAGTTTAAAGAGCGACCCTGTTAGAGGAAAACCTCGGTCACATGACTCCAGCTCATAGACTGTATAAAATATGGACGTAGTATCCGTGACGTCACCCATCTGTTTCTGAAGCGCTGTTTTGAAGCCAATCGGCGGCGGCAGCCATATTGCTGCTGTCGAGCGATTGTGACGTAAAGAGGCGGGGCTTTGAGCCTCCTAGCCAACAGCTACAGTGTTCCCGCCTGTCAATTAAGTCAGCTGTGCCTCTCATTAGAAGACTCGTAATCTCAATATCTTCGAAACTGCCGCTGTAAACATGTTTATTTCTGCTGTAAAGATCGGCTTGTTTGAATTGGTGTGTATGTGGTTTCTGGTTCTTCTGGAGCCAGCCTCAAGCAGATCCTCGATGAACTGCAGTTTTTAACACTTCCTCATTGGACTCATATTTTTAGACCAAAGGTTGCTGCTTGCTCCAGCTGTCCTGGCGGTCCTGCTCCGTGCTGCGTTCTGAAAAAGCAGTTATAGACAAGTCAAGGAGATCTTATTTCTTTGTGTTATTTTCTTGCTGACTCAAGTTGACATTAAGGATTAAAAAAGTTGATGTAATTGTGATGAATTTACCGTTATTAGTGTGAGAAGCATTTCTTTACAACACATTGTTTCTAGATGGCCTAACTTCCAGACTTTAACTGTTCTTATTTCACACCTCTGCATCAGTGTGTGGTTGCATAAGTAGCTCATAACTCCTGAGTGAGTCCTTCATGTCCTGACCTTTATATAAGGATGCATGCTCTGATGAACTCAGAGTTCATCTCACAGAGAGCACCGGTTGTGTGAGGATACATCTCCCTGTATTCCTCGGAGGAGTCAGAGAAGGAGAATGTTGGATAGGAAGTTATTTTAAAGCCAAAGATGTCACACTGCCTTGAGCTCTGCTTGCAGGTTTTTGTGTTTTTGCATGCAGCTTCAGCTCCCAGAATGCAGCTTCAGCTTGTAAATACATCGCCTGGTGACTTGACTCCTCTCCAGGTGAGACACCTGTGGCTGTTTGGGAATGTTTTGGCTCTGCTGCTGAGGTAACCATCAGTTCGAAAAAGTAAGAGCTGTAAATATTACATGTCAGCTTGGATAATCTCAGAGAAGTTTACATACTCCGTGTTTGCACATGGGAGGTTTTACTTGATTCGTTTTGGGCTCTTTATTTCTTACTTGTGGGTGATTTTTTTTTTGCAGAAAGTTTAACATTGATCAAATAACAGCCTCAGTGCATGTTGGGAAGTGCTTCAGTCTCTATACGTTACAAACAATATACTGAAGTTCAGTCCTAGAGAGCCTGTGAATGCTTACTCCAGGACTTCTGATGGTTTTATGTTGCGTCTAGACTTTAATAAGTGGTTGTGTTTTCCTGAAAGTCCTATTGAGATGCTTCAGTAATAAAATACTACATGCATGTGTTGTTAGGCTGGACTCGGATCGACATGCTCTGAACAGACCAGAATGTGGCAAACCGACTGAGAGAGCAGAGTCAGTGGATCTAGGATCTCTTGTTTTCTGCATCCTGCTCCTTCTTTGCACCGTAGAAATCACATATGGAAGCACTTCAACGCAGACAACATGGAGGACTTGACTTCTATCAACAAACTTTCTCTTCTTTTAACGTCTGAAGACAGACGAGGAGCAGCTGAAGTTCACTTTGATTTATTGTCCAATAGCTGTAAGACTTTGTAAAGTAAGCAATCTATTGACATTTATTACTGTGTAAATACTTTCAGCTCCTTTTACAGCAGGTTTTAACCCAGCAGCATTCTCTTTAGAAGCTTGAACACCACACTGAAGTCCCAAAAACTGCAGTTCCTTAACAGTAGGTTACGTTACAATACGTTACGTTATGTTGTGTTACAGTATGTGATGTCACAGTACGTTACATTGAAATATGTTATTTCTCAGTGCGTTACGTTACAGTACGTTACATAAAGAGTACGTTACGTTGAATTATGTAACTTTACAGTACGTTACTGTACGTTATGTTATGTTACAGCACATTGTTACCGTATGTGATGTCAGTGCGTTACGTTGAAGTACGTTACAGTACGTCACATGACTGTATGTTATGTTACAGCACATTATGTGAGAGAACATTACTTTACAGTATGTTATGTCGCAGTATGTTACAGTTCGTTACGTTAGGTTATGTTACAGTATGTAACGCTACGTTAAAGTATGTTATGTTACAGTAGGTTACCTTAGGTTAAAGTACGTTACAGTATGTTGCATTAAAGTACATTACGTTACAGTATGTTACGTTACAGTATGTTATGTTTTGTTAAAGTACGTTACAGTATGTTACGTTATGTTAAAGTATGTTACAGTATGTTACGTTACAGTATGTTACGTTACAGTATGTTATGTTTTGTTAAAGTACGTTACAGTATGTTACGTTACAGTATTTTACATTACGGTATGTTACGTTATGTTAAAGTACTTTACAGTATGTTAAGTTACACTATGAAACGTCACGTTACAGTAGGTTACGTTAGGTTAAAGTACGTTACAATATGTTGCGTTAAAGTACATTACGTTACAGTATGTTACGTTACAGTATGATACGTTACTTTAAAGTACGTTACAGTATGTTACGTTACAGTATGTTACGTTATGTTAAAGTATGTTACAGTATGTTACGTTATGTTAAAGTACGTTACAGTATGTTACGTTACAGTATGTTACGTTACAGTATGTTACGTTATGTTAAAGTACGTTACAGTATGTTACGTTACAGTATGTTACGTTATGTTAAAGTATGTTACAGTATGTTACGTTACAGTATGTTACGTTACAGTATGTTACGTTACAGTATGTTACGTTACAGTATTTTACATTACGGTATGTTACGTTATGTTAAAGTACGTTACAGTATGTTACGTTACAGTATGTTACGTTACAGTATGTTACGTTATGTTAAAGTACGTTACAGTACATTACTTTACAGTATGTTACGTTACAGTATGTTACGTTACAGTATTTTACATTACGGTATGTTACGTTATGTTAAAGTACGTTACAGTATGTTACGTTACAGTATTTTACATTACGGTATGTTACGTTACAGTATGTTATGTTTTGTTAAAGTACGTTACAGTATGTTACGTTACAGTATTTTACATTACGGTATGTTACGTTATGTTAAAGTACTTTACAGTATGTTAAGTTACACTATGAAACGTCACGTTACAGTAGGTTACGTTAGGTTAAAGTACGTTACAATATGTTGCGTTAAAGTACATTACGTTACAGTATGTTACGTTACAGTATGATACGTTACTTTAAAGTACGTTACAGTATGTTACGTTACAGTATGTTACGTTATGTTAAAGTATGTTACAGTATGTTACGTTATGTTAAAGTACGTTACAGTATGTTACGTTACAGTATGTTACGTTACAGTATGTTACGTTATGTTAAAGTACGTTACAGTATGTTACGTTACAGTATGTTACGTTACAGTATGTTACGTTACAGTATGTTACGTTACAGTATTTTACATTACGGTATGTTACGTTATGTTAAAGTACGTTACAGTATGTTACGTTACAGTATGTTACGTTACAGTATGTTACGTTATGTTAAAGTACGTTACAGTACATTACTTTACAGTATGTTACGTTACAGTATTTTACATTACGGTATGTTACGTTATGTTAAAGTACGTTACAGTATGTTACGTTACAGTATTTTACATTACGGTATGTTACGTTATGTTAAAGTACGTTACAGTATTTTACGTTACAGTATGTTACGTTACAGTATGTCACGTTACAGTATGTTACGTTACAGTATTTTACATTACGGTATGTTACGTTATGTTAAAGTACGTTACAGTATGTTACGTTACAGTATGTCACATTACAGTATGTTACGTTAAAGTACGTAACGTTACGTTACAGTACGTTTAATTATAATACATTATAGTCCGTCATGTTACAGTATATAACGTGACAGTATGTTAAGTTACGTTAAAGTAAGTCACGTTACAGTATGTTACGTTACAGTACATTACATGACAGTATGTTACGTTACAGTATGTTAC
Organism: Notolabrus celidotus; assembly: GCF_009762535.1. NCBI lineage: Eukaryota > Metazoa > Chordata > Actinopteri > Labriformes > Labridae > Notolabrus > Notolabrus celidotus. The sequence continues at coordinate 3,364,070 of NC_048275.1, forward strand.
GTTACAGTATATGACGTTACAGTATGTTAAGTTACAGTACATCACATGACTTTATGTTATGTTATAGTATGTTACGTTACAGTATGTTAAATTATAATACATTATAGTCTGTTATGTTACAGTATATGATGTGACAGTATATTGCGTTACAGTAAGTTACCTTACGTTATGTTGTGTTTTGTCTCTGACTTAAAGGCCACACATTTAGTTGCCTCAACAGAAGTATCACAAAAACAGTCACCATGTCAACATATTAGCACATAACAATGACAACCATAAATAACATTATGCACTTTACCCACAGAACACCTGCTCCACCTCAAACAGGAAGGTTCTGAACCAGAGGTTTTGTAACATAGATGTAAACACATCAGACATCCCTGAGCTTCAGAGCTGTTTAGCTTTGAGATCAGAGAACAGGCTTTTACTGAAATAACCTCTCAGTATCTCTATTTCAGAGATTTACAGATCATATTCTGTGCTTAGTTGTTTTTTTATCTGCTCCTCCTGGCCATAAAGTAGAAGAAAGAGTAACTCTGGAGCAGTTAGAATAATATATGAGTCATATGAAAATAAAACGCTGTGAGATACTGTGAGCTGGATGTTCTGTTGAAATACAGCCCTGCAGCTCACAGTCCAACAGAAGTTTATGAATCACAGCGACCATTAAGATCGAAACACACTGATACACACACACACTTACCATCTGCGGCTCACCTGTGACCCTCGCTTATTGTGCTTGCTAACCAGATGGACTCTCAGATAGCCTCTCTCTCTCGGGACCCGGGAGACGTAGAGGCCTCGGTATCTCCTTCAGAGCTGACCTGTCGTTAACCTGGGAGGAGTGAATGGCTCAGATTGAATTTCTCCTTTTCTGACATTCAAGTTCAAAGCGATCCTGTCAAGAAAATAACTGAATGTAAGAGTGAATGTTCAAAAGAGCCACAAAGAGTTTCTGATGGAGCATTATGCTGCTGGAGAAAGGAAGGAATAGATGACTCAGCAGGTTCAGCTTTGGTTCCCTCTTGGCTTCACTAAAACCTGTCGAGGCGCTAATAACAAGACGCAGACTGTCCTCTGACTCCGCTTTGACAAGTCCAGAGTCTCCGTTTCACTGAGCGGGTCGGTCACTGTGGAGATGAAAGTGAGGAGGGCCTTTGGTGTTAATCAGGTGCTGATTGGCAGATTAGGAGCCTCTAGGAGTTTGAGAAAAGGGTCATTATCCCAGACACCGATGCAGTTCATCCATACTGAGACCGTGTCTCTGTGCAACAAGACTTCCATGGAAAACACAAATTGATTGTCTTGAAACTTAAGAAATCTTCTGCTGCTTTCACAACTTGATCTTTTGGAGCAGTTGTTTCCCTTCTTGGCTGGGAGCAATCGTGCTCTAATGTGGAAGAGGTGATCTAGTCTCACTCCCAATCAAACCCTGGAGCCTTTCACATGATACATACCCATTTAGGTATGTCAGAAGGGTTAATTAGACGTGTGAAGGTTACTGAAGCAGCATCAAAATCCAGGATCTGCAACTTGATTGATAGTCACTGTCTGATGCAAATGTGTACAGCACTGTTAACTGTTGTCCTGTTGTGTCTGCATGTCATCTTTAACATTTTCTCATTGCTGCTTCCTGATTGTCTTGCTCCATGTATTTTTTGTCCATGGACACTTTCTCAAAGACGGTCATATCATGTCCTTATGTAGCATTTTTAACCATATGGTGCTATTTGTACTTTTCTTTTCACCTCTTCTTTGTTTGTTTGTTTGTGTTTTGGTTTCTCCTCTACCTTCTTATTTTGATTTTATTTTACTCTATGTTATCTTTGTTTAATCTTGATCTTTTTAAGGAGCCTTTTAACATCTGGCAAGGGACTACGGATGTAAACTAGCCTTTTGGCTAACTCTGGCATATTTACCGAAGTGTTAATTGATATTTATGGTCCTTTTTAATAATAATTAAATGAATCAAAAACCCGGATCTGCAACTCCATCCATCCAGTCATCAGTCAGACTGTAAAGAAGGGCAACATGTGGAAAGGAAAGCCTGGGTTGGTAATAATTTATTGATAACCATGGCTTCACAAGAAGCCTCCAAAGATAAGCGATGGCTCCCAGAGGTAAAGATCATCAAGATGATAACAGATTGGTTCCAACCTCTGATCGCACTCTTCTTAGATTTTGGCTTCTTTGCAGTCTTCATGTTTTAGTGACTATAACGAAGAAGGATAAGGACCAATGAAAAAAGATTCTAGAATTCTGACTTTAATCTCAGAATTATGAGTAAAAATACAGAATTCTTAGATTAAAGTCAGATTTTTTTTCAATTAAAAGATACACCTTAAAAATTTTTTTTTTTTTTGCTCACCCGCCCAAATGTTTCACTTGTTTCTCTAAATTCTGTCATTTTTTCTCAGAATTCTAGAATTAATGTCAGAATTATCTGATTACAGCAGAACTCTTACTATTTTCTCAAAATCTGGGATTATATTGAAAATTCTGGCTTTCATCTCAGAATAATAAAAATGAAAATTACAAAATGACTGTAATTTTTTTCTAGCGCGAATTCTAGAATTCTGACATTAACACTAGAACTGTAAATATTTTTTCAGAAGTTTTGAGATTAAATTTAGAATTCTGGCTTTCAGCTCGGAATGATAAAATTTAAATTACAAAATTACTGTAATTTTTTTCTAGCGTTGGAATTCTAGAATCTGACTTTTTTTTTCTCAGAATTCCGAGGAATTCTTGAATTCTGACATTAATTCTAGAATTCTGAGAAAAAAAGTCAGAATTCTAGAACTTAAATCAAAATTCTAGAATTCTGACACTAGTTCTAGAATTCTGAGAAAAAAGTCAGAATTCAAAAATTAAAGTCAAGATTCTAGAATTCTGACACTAGTTCTAGAATTCAGAGGAAAAAAGTCAGAATTCTAGAGCTTAAATCAAAATTCTAGAATTCTGACACTGGTTCTAGAATTCAGAGAAAAAAAGTCAGAATTCTAGAATTAAAGTCAAGATTCTAGAATTCTGACACTAGTTCTAGAATTCAGAGAAAAAAAGTCAGAATTCTAGAATTAAAGTCAAGATTCTAGAATTCTGTCACTAGTTCTAGAATTCTGAGAAAAAAAGTCAGAATTCTAGAATTAAATTCAAGATTCTAGAATTCTGACACTAGTTCTAGAATTCAGAGGAAAGAAGTCAGATTCCTGGAAGTCTCCCAATTCTGAGAACAAAATGACAGACTTACAGAATCCTCAGAATTTAAATTTTTTTTTAAAAAAGAAGAAACCTCTAGACATTTTTTTGCTCGCCTGATCTCCACATTTTTTTTCAGTTGTCCTAATCCTCTCTATAGATTTCTGCCCTTCCAGAAGTCTTAAATTGTGAATCCTTCGTTAGTGTTGTAAAGACTAAACATTAACCTGCCAGACTTAGAATGGAGTCATACCTAGAGTGTCAAACTCTGAAGTGTAGGATCACAGACCGAGCTGTACGGTCTGAGGACTTAGTATTTCCTCCATGGCTGAACCAACCCGTGAGACAAAAACATCCCTCTCCTCCACGCCCAGATGAATCCCCTCTCCAATAAATATGTTCACGAGATCTTTAAGGAAATGGGACACAAGTCGGCTAATTGGTTTGGTGGCAGGGGTTAAACGCTTCCCTCAGCGTTTCAATCTGTCACTCCACGCCGCAGAACGCCGGGACCTGAACGTGGGAGTCCATCTGAGCCTGTCCAAGGACACCAAACTGTAGACACCCCAGAGAGGCAGCCATGGCCTCCTCTGGAGAAACATACGACCCAGCTGTGAGCCACACACACACACCCACCACTCCGTCACCTCAGCGCTCAGTGCCCTGCTGGCGCTAACTTCTCTCAGAGTCTCTGAGTCTCTTTATCCGAAACACATCTCCAACTCCACGAGCTGTTCCTAACACATTTCCTCAATAATCACTCCTCCAATCTAAACTCCTGTCATTCATGACAGACTGCCAACGCTGAACTCTCCCTCCTCATCCCGGCAGGCCTCGCAGTGATTGAGCTCTTACTCCTGCAGCCTCACTCTGCCTGTTTCACCCCCGGGGGCCCTCGCAGGATGTGGCAGGATGAATCACATGCACACACCGCACTGCTTAGATTGTAATCTTCTGATAATATACAGCCAATTTCCACGATTGGCGCAGAGTTTGCAGAGCAGTCCACGCCTCCTTAATTATCACGCTGAAGTATGTGACGAGTCCCAGTTGTGCCGAGTAAACAGTCCCGTGATGAAGCTTTTCATCAGGATGCTAATGCCGACTAATTACTGTTTCTCTTTTAATGAAGCGAATGCAGCCTTTCCTATATATGATTATGAATCTGTAAATTAAAGTTTGATTAGTTTTCCACTCAGATTTCTCAAGATAGAAAAGGAGGGAGGGGGCTGACACATATTTGCTCTCTTTCAACACTTACTTAGGGGTGTTTTCCATCTCCGGCAGTTTGTTTAACCGCTTATATGATTGGATCGCTCATTAATTCTCATTCTGTCACATCCCAGCATTTATCATCTTTTAATTGTTGCCCCTAAACCGCCGTCCTCAACATCTGTGTGATGATTTAACGCTGACATATTACAGTGAGATGTTTTTCTGCCACTGATAGATTCTGATGCTTTGATGCGATGAAGCGTTGTAATTCTCATAAATGGAACGAGCGGTCTGTGTTTTATTACGTGTGATACGCTGAAGCTTGGGAACGCTCTGTGAGAAAGTTCTGCTCAGCGGGAACAGGTGCTTGTTTTATGTCTTTAAAAGTGTCAGAATATGTAAATGAAAGCATAAAAATCACTGACAGCTTAAGTGTTATTTGAAGGAAACGCAGTGTTAACGCGGCCTGCTGAGTCAGACGATGAATGTCAAAGATCTTTATCACTATCATCACGAGCTCTCCCTCCTCCTCCTCTCCTCCTCCACCTCCTCCAGCTCTGACATACTTATCTTGACGAGCTGTCAGCTCTCAATCAAAGCAAACATTCGTCTTACTTCTCGTTCTGCATGTTGTCGTTTCCTGAATGTGTTGATTCATTATGGTTTCTTAACTCTGCGTCCTCCAAAGCCTCCAAAGCCACAGCGTGACTGACTGCTGGTCACCACACCTATAGGAAACACACCCACAGGACATGTTTTATACCTCAAAGTATTGGAAATATTATCCACATCCGAGTGCCTTACGAGTGTTGGGGAAACAAATATTTCCCAGGCCAAAACAATCTCTCAACTTACGTCAGAGACGCCTCTCACTCAACAAAACAAACAGAGTGAAGATCCTGCAGCCTGGACGTTCTGGACATGTTGTTTTCCTTGAATGTAAACTGTTTATCCTCCTATGGTAAATGGTAAATGGACTTGTACTTCTATAGAGCTTTTCTAGTCTTCTGACCACTCAAAGCGTTTTTAAGAGCAGTGACAAATGCAACAACGCTTCCCTCTGTCCGTCCATCCCTTCCTTTAACTCTTCCTGTCCCGTTAAAGTTACTAACCATAGACCTTTCTGGAGTCCCTGAGCTCCCTTGTCTCGTAGGTTCCTCTGGATCTCTGCTGTAGATTCCTTTTTTGGGGTCTGTCATTCATCCTTTCTTTCTTTCTTTCTTTCCTCCTTTCTTTCATTCCTTCTTTCTTTCCTTCTTTCATTCCTTTCTTTCATTCCCCTTTCTCTCTTTCTTTCATTCTTTCTTTCTCTCTTTCATTCCTTCGCTCTTTATTTCCCTTGTTCTTTCTCTTTCATTCATCCTTATCTTCTTCTCCTCGTTCTTTCTCTTTTCCTCCTTTCTTCCTTCTCTCTTTCTTTCTTTCATTCCCCTTTCTCTCGTTCTTCATTCCTCCCTTCTCTCTTTTTTCTCTCTTTCATTCCTCTATCTTTTCCTTCTCTTTCTTTCCCGTTCTTCTCTTTCATCCTTTCTTTCTTCTCTTTCATTCTTTCTTTCCTTCTTTCTCTTTCTTCCTTCTCTTTTCTTTCTTTCTTTCTCTCTCTTTCTCTTTTTCTCTTTCTTCTCCTTCTTCTTTCTTTCCTGTTTTTCTATTCATCCTTTCTTTCCTTCTCTCTTTTCTTCTTTTTCTTCTTCCCCTTCTCCGTTTTCCTCTTCTCTCTTTCTTTCTTTCTCTCTTTCATTCCTTCTCTCTTTCTTCCTTCTCTCTTTCTTTCCCTTGTTCTTTCTTTTCATTCATCCTTTCTTTTTTCTCTTTCTTTCTTTCTCTTTCATTCTTTCTTTCTTTCCTTCTCTCTTTCTTTCTTTCCTTCTTTCATTCCTTTCTTTCTTTCATTCTTTCTTTCATTCTTTCTTTCTTTCTGTATTTCATTCCTTCTTTTCTATTCTTTCTTTCATTCATTTTTCCTTTATTCCCTCCTCTCTTTGTTCTTTCCATGTTTCTTCATCCTGTATATCTCCTTCTCTTCTCCTGTCCTTTCCTTCTGTCATTTACTCTCCTCTTTTTCTTTCTTCTGGTCTCCCTCTCTTCTCTCTTTTCTTAGACCTTTCTGGAGTCCCTGAGCTCCCTTGTCTCGTAGGTTCCTCTGGATCTCTGCTGCTGTGGACGTGGTCCAGACTCCAGCTGCTACAACTACTACTATCCGTCTCCCCACTATCATCTCTCTCTCTCTTCATCTCCCTCTATCCCTCTCTCCAACACGGTCTCAGCAGATGTGTGTCTAACATGAGTCTGGTCCTGCTGGAGGTTTCTGCCTGTTAAAGGAAGTTTGTCCTTGCCACTGTAACTTGCTAAATGCTGCAAAGTGCTCTGCTCATGGTGGATTAAGATGAGATCAGACTGAGTCCTGTCTGTAAGAGGGGACTGGATCTGATCCGGTCTTGATGTTGGGTCTTTGTTAGTAATAAAGATTCAGAGGTGCATGTTTGACACAGAACATGTTGGAGTGCAGTCTTCGTCTGAATATGAACTCTCTGTTTCAGTCGTTTTTGTTCTTACTCAGATTTCTAAATGCTCATAAAACAGGTGGGAACTCGATCAGTTTTATGGCAGAGCGGGGAGTTAGAAACGTACACACAGAGTCACAAAGGCTCTAAACTCTAATGTCAACTCTGTCCGCTGCACATTACGCTCATTATGGAACATTTCTCACTGCGTTCGGTGAGAAACACGGCTGGACGTCCGTGTTTCAGCGACAAGGGGTGAACACAAAGAACAGAACACGGCCAATGAGCATAAATCAAATAAAGAAACACGTCTCCTCATGATTATTTGGCTGCATGTTGGTTTGTGAATCTAAAAATGAGAGAACTTGTGCTTTAAGAGTGGTCGCACACAGCTGTGGTTCTGATCCAGCCGTTCGCTTGTGTTGGTCCAGACAGATCAGTGTGAGGGAGGGTTTGCTGCTGCGAGGCTGCTCCACCTAATCCCAGGCTGCATTACTCAACCCGTCCAGTCCAACAGCACACAGACGCGGGGACTTCCCCTTCCCTCCAAAGACGTAGAGGAATACTGTATTGCCTCATGCACCGCTGAGGTAATATCATGACTTCAGCCGAATGTTGCAAACTCTAACCTGAATGCTCCAAAAGTCTTTGTGTGAGAGGAAAAGCAAAGAGCAGGAAGTTAAAGCGAAAACATCTCAGTCATTCTCGGCCTTATTGTTGCCTCGAACTCATCTCACGGTGCCGTGTATCAAAGATTTCCCTGCTTGTAACATTACTCTGCTGGGAGTTTCTCACACACAGAGCATTACCTCCGCTCCTGCCAAGAGTATCGAACAATGCTCGCAGTCTTTTTCATGTTTTCCTCCAATAGATACCAATCAAACCTTCCTGACTTCTTCAGGGGAAATCCATCACATGGGTGTGCAGCAGCTCCGCGAGGTATTGTGTCTTGCACGCAACTCTAAAATTACTGCTCTCCTCTGTTGCTGGCAGAGTTTCAACAGCTTCAGGGCGCTGAGGGGGTGTCATCTCTGAACCCTGAACACCGAGGGTAACAAGGTTCGTCTCTGCCGCAACACGGCTCGTAAAAACCCACCGCCTCTCATCACGGACTGCTCACAGGGACATAATGGGGTGTAAGTGTGGTTCTTTAGCTCCTTCTTTAAGATGAAATTAAGAGAAAGAAAAAGGTCAAAAGTCACAGAGTCTGAAACGTGATCCTTTCCTGTGAGGCTCAGGTTACAGGAGAATATTCAGGAAGTCTTGTTGCATCATGAACGTACGGAGAGACTTCAATAGTCCCTCAGATCTCAAACATGCACACACTAAAAGACGCGATATCACAGCTCGATGTATGATTATGAAGTTTTAGTGTTTGCCAGAGGGATAAACACTGCAGAGAGAGGACTGGCTCGTTAAAACGTGCATGCTGACGTCGTCATCAGAGGAGAGATTGTGCTTCAGGATCAGAATCAGGCGATCTTTGTTGACTCCAGAGGATTATTAAACCCACCTTTGATTATCTGTGAGCGGAAGTGTGCTAGCTAACATTAGCATCAAGACTTAGACTGCTTTGAACACGGATGTGATCGACCTTGCAAGAGGCAAAGGTCCTTTAGCATCCTGTCTAATGGCTTCAATGCATTCCCCTGCCTTCATTCAGCCAGTGAGTATGTTTTACTTGAGTATCCTGGTTTTGATGATATCCAGGTAACCAGGTTTACATGTACACAGAGCATATCCCTGAACACCTGATAAATACTTGCATTCCAGTTCCATCTTCTTTGTGCTGACGCCTGTGATTTGGAGTTTCCTCCTCATATCCAGAATCAGCAGCGACATCAAATGTTGATCATCGGAAGCAGCTGTCCTGTAGCTTCTTCATTGCAGACTTGCGTTTTGATACTTTCTCTAGACTCCAGAAGAGAAGTGGTCATCTTGGTTTCTGCAATCAGGATCAGATGTTTGGAGCACAAATACAAAAACAGGATGCTTAAAAACCGGATATAAACCAGGATACTCAAGTCCGTGTAAACACACTCCGTGTTGAACCTCCAGTTTCTGAAGCAGACTCATCTGTGCTGATCCTATATGATCAAACTTTTAGTATTAATCTCTTAAACTCTTCATTCATTCATTCATTCATTCATTTAATGACTCATTATTTATGCAACTTCTCCCATTGTCAGAGGGACACACCTTTGTATCTTAAAGATCTCATTGTGCCCTATTAACCCTCTAGAACACTACTCTCCCAACATGCAGGCCTGCTGGTTGTAGATTAAGTCTCTAAAAGTAGTATGGGAGGTAGAACCTTCAGTTATCAGACCCCTCTCCTTTGGAATCATCTACCAGTCAGGGTCCGGGAGGCAGACACCCTCTCTACTTTTAAGAGTAGGCTTCAAACTTTCCTTTTTGATAAAGCTTATAGTTAGAGCTGGATCAGGCTTGGACCAGCTCTTAGTTATGCTGCTATAGGCTTAGACTGACACACTGGGATCCTGTCTCACCCCCCTCCTCCCAACCCCTCCATCATTTCCTTTAATTCTCCCCGTCCCATTAAAGTTACTAACCATAGACCTTTCTGGAGTCCCTGAGCTCCCTTGTATCTTAGATTCCTCTGGATCTCTGCTGCTGTGGACCTTCCAGACTCCAGCTGATACGGACATGCTGGACAACAGCTTCTACTACTCGTCTCATCACTATCACCGCTCCCTCTCTCTCTTATTCTCCTCTATCCCTCTTTCCAGACCCAACACGGTCTCAGCAGATGTGTGTCTAACATGAGTCTGGTCCTGCTGGAGGTTTCTGCCTGTTAAAGGAAGTTTGTCCTCGCCGCTGTAACTTGCTGAATACTGTGAGGTGCAATGCTCATGGTGGATTAAGGTGGGGTCAGACTGAGTCTTATCTTGTCTTGGTGTTGGGTCTCTGTTCATAATTTAACATAGAGTGGTCTAGACCTGCTCTGTTTGAGAGTCTTGAGATAACGTTTGTTGTGATTTGGCGCTATACGAATAAAGACTGATTGATTTATTGATATTCTCTGTGTGCATGTAAACGCTGTTTCCTGAAACTCATCTAAACCAGGATACTCAAGTCAAACACAGATAATCTGTCCCAAACAGCAGCACCAGGACCAGACTTCCTCCCTGAACATCAGAGGGTATAAATCAGGTAAACTCACTCCTCTCCTCCTGCAGCCCGAGTCCAAACGTTGAGACGGGATGTTTTTGTTTGTAAAGGAGACACATGCAGGTTAATCCTCTTCAGTAGCGTAATGAGGACAAGAGTCTGCGTAGACAAGAACAAACTGGATCAGCTCTGACATATTCCCCCTGATAGATAAATATGAACTTGCAGCAAAGCGTTGGGTCTATCTCTGAAAACAAACAGGGCCATATATTTCACTTGGAATAACAGAGATCAGCTGTATCAACACTGGTCCTCCTACTGCAGCCAGACACCTCAAGTGAGAAAGTCTGAGAACCGTCCTCGGAGCGATCGCAGCAGACGCGAGGCAGAGTCGCTGTCATTCAGCCGAGGGAGATATTAAAGTAATCAGGCCTCTGTTTTAAGAGCCAACTTTATACAAACGTCAACTTCAGATAGACAAAATACAAATATCATCCACAAACACGCAGCTGAAGAGCTCTTTACGGCTGTTATGATGTGACGGCGGTGTTATGTTAGAGGGGCCGGCCTAACTTTTCCCTCACAAATAATCGGACTGCTGTTTGCACTGGCACAGCTGTTCGCCTTTGTTCAGCTGTCGGCCGAATCCTCCCTTTCCACGGTTTGATAACACGGCCGTGTGAGCCGCTATCTGCTCTCACACATCCCACCAACACGGAACATTTACCGTCCAACGCTCCTACATCCTGGTGACGTGGAGCGTGCAGCGGGGCTGAATCATACTCCTCTGAGCCTTTGATTCTGAACATCCATCATGTGAACATCAGTGAATGTAAGCTGTGTGTGCAATATTTCTTCAACCTGATTCTAATCATACGTTCAGAGAATCCAACAGGAAGGCTGACAAAGTGATGTGATTAGGACGTGCATGAACGTGCATCAAACTTTAACTAGAATACAAACACTTTGACACGTGCAGAGTTGCTGCATAGGTTACATCACTAATGCTATGTCTATTATTTATACAGTCTATGGTTACAGCCGATAGTTTGAATCAAGTGACAGGATTAACTTAGCAGGTAATCCTCCTCACTCTCCTTCCTCTCAGTGAGCTCCTGTTTATTCCTGATCCCATAAAAACATGTAGAGTCACAGAGTTCAGGGAAGCAGCTAGGGATGCACCGATCCGATCGGATATCGGCTAGATCGGACTCAAAAAGCGAGATCGGATATGGGTGACAAAGGGCCGATATATAGTGCCGATCCACATGGCAGATCTATTCATCTCAGCTCTATGCTTTTCTGTGTTTACAACAGCCATGTGCGTCTCCTACGTCATCAGCGCCGGCCGGTCCGTGCATTTTTAGCCAGGTGGAGCATGCTGGAGGATAACTACAGAGACTCTGCAATTTAGGTGCATTTCATACTTCTTTTGCTAACATGTGCAGCGCTAATGTTTTGACGGATGGCAGTCAAGCTGGAAAAAAAAAAGGGAGCCCAAAGGAGGAAGTTTACGTCAGCTGTAGCCGACTGCAAAGAAGCAAGAAACCTTCGTTTAATGGATTCAAAGTGTGAAAACACGGACAGGTTATTGGATTTAATTGTTCCGGATCCTTGAAGTTAAAGGGGACATATCACCGCTTTTTTCATCAACATAATATTGGTCTAAGAGGTGCCCCAAAAGCATGTCTTTAAAGTTTATGCTAAAAAAACACTTTGAAATCAGATTTTGGTCTGCCTGAAAGTCCTCTTCTTCAGCCCTCATCAGAACACTCTGTTTTCCCTCTGACCACGCCCCCTCAGGAAGTGGATGTGCTTCGGCTCTCCAGCACGTTGATCTAATGTTTACATGTTGGCTGAATATACACGGCTGCTCAGAGATCGCGTACTTCAACCCTCTGAATCTGATCCAGAATCTGATCCTGACGGAGAGGCGCCTGTAGCAGGACCTTTCTGAAGGATTGGTCATAGATTTAGTGTTTCTTGTTGTTTTATTTATCAGTATGAGACGTGTGTCTTGGTACATGAACATATAGCTATTTGGCTATGCTAACTAGCGCTAGCACTTATCCATGATAAATAAAATCATCCACTAGATCTTCAAATCTGCAGACGTGGGGAGTAAAACCGACCTCTGCCAGAAAGGCAGCAGGACCTTTTATGAAGGGAGTGGTACAGATTTAGTGTTTCTTGTTGTTTTATTTGTCAGTATGTAGACGTGTGTCGTGGTACACAGCTACAGCTCAGCTATGAACATATAGCTATATGAGCTATGCTAATTAGCGCTAGCACTTATCCATGAAAAACTAAAAATCATCCACTAGATCTTCAAATCTGCAGACGTGGGGAGTAAAACCGACCTTTGTGTTTGTTAAGACAGCCTACACTAGCATGCCTCCCTCCCTAAGCCCTTGTTAGCACAAATGTGTGCAGGAATGAAAAACGGAGGAGGGATTCAGTATTATTTTATACAGTCTATGGGCTGAACAAGCTCCGAGCTCTGACTCCGTGACAGACCGGATATTGTTGTTACGTAACAAAAACACGGAAGTCTGAAACGGCTGGTTTCACACACTTTACAGAAAGGTGGAGAAATCAGAACAGGGGCAGAATGGATTTTTTTCATTCTCGGGGGGTTTGTAGAAAGGGACACATATTTCAGGTAAAGAACCATTAAAAAGTCAATTTTGCATGATATGTCACCTTTAAGGGATTCCAGCCTCTGGTTTAGGACTTGGAACCCAGGTACAGTTCACCATCAAGTCAGAAAAGCCTGAAGTGGCCAAAACATGATGCTATCCTCACATTAGGAATAGAGATTGTTAAATCAATACCAGGATCAGATCGGCAGATACCAAAGCCCAGGTATGGATATCGGTATCAGGACCTAAAAAGTAGGATTGGTGCATCCCTAAAAGCTGCACAGAGATACAATCAATGTGTCTGATTTATTCAGATGAAGGAACCTCCACTGGTCCGTGCGTCATCATATGTCAAACAGGAGTTATTCGCAATAATTGAGACCTTGAACGCATCAGGAGAATGTTCCCTGATGGATTATTCAGAGAATGCAGATTTAACCATCTCTCTTCTCTAGCATCATGAGCTCCAAACGCAGCTCTTACCTCAAAGGGTTGATAGCTCTAAATCAGTATCAATCATTCGGCTGACGTACAAAACTTTAGTGTCTTCCATCCTTCTCCCGTGTGAATCCGTTCTCATTTCCTCTCAGGCCTCAGCACCCACAAACCAGCTGACTGCGAGTCACCACACCTTCAGGGAACACTTCCTCAGGACGTGCTTTCTGCCTCAAAGTATTGAAAGTATTATTCCTCGTCAATTTGTCGGGTAAACAATATTTTCCCCGGCCAAAAAAATCCCTCGGCTTACGTTTCACATTCAGGGCTTTAACGGCGAGGTGTCACCACTTCCTCTTCTCGCACTGCAGTGAAACGAAACAGGAGAGAGAGCGTCCTGCTGCCTCCAAAAAATCCATTCTTACTCCAACATGCAAACAACTTTGTCCTCATCTGTTCTCATAATATTCTATGTGAAGATTCTCTCTCTGTCTCTGCAGTGTTTGCAACTCCTGCTCTATTCTCCATTACAACAATAAACAGCTGTCCAGTAAGCTGTCCACTTTGCTTAGCTGTCCGTCTGCAATACAAGATTGGACAACTTCTTGTAGTTAAGCACAAAAAAACTGAGGTCCTCATTATTGCCTCTGACAGCAATGCAGCTAAGGTCACCAATTACTTGGGCTCTCTCCACCACTGTAAAAAAGTATTTCAGAAATCTCTGTGATACTTTTGATCATCAATTGCTCTTCGACCAACACATTAAATCAATAACCCGGTCATGCTTCTTTCACCTTAGAAACTTGGCTAAAATGAAATCCATCGTCTCACACAGAATTAGAAATGCTTGTTCATGTGTTTATTTCCTCACGGCTTGACTACTGCAATTCTCTCTTCAACAGCCTCAATAAATCCTCTCTTCACCAACTACAATTAATTCAAAACGCTGCTGCAAGACTGTTAACCAGGTCCAGTAAAGCACCCCACATCACCCCCATCCTATTCTCCTTACATTGACTTCCAATCAAATACAGAATACAGTTTAAGATCCTTACGTGCAACGTGCTTGCTGCGCCTCGTGTCAGGCTTAAAGGTGACATATCATGCAAAATCGACTTTTTAATGGTTCTCTACCTGAAATCTGTGTCCCTGTCTACAAACCCCCTGAAAATGAAAATAATCCATTCTGCCCCTGTTCTGATTTCTCCACCTTTCTGTAAATGTGTGCTGAAACCAGCCGTTTCAGACTTCCGTGTTTTTGTTACGTCACAACGCCATCCGGTCTGTAACAGGAAGTCAGAGCTCGGAGCTTGTTCAGCCCATAGACTGTATAAAATACAACTCAACCCCTCCTCCATTTTTAATTCCCTGCACACGTGTGTGCTAACAAGGAGCTTAGGAGGGAGGCATGCTAGTTGTAGGCTGTCTTAATAAACACAAAGGTCGGTTTTACTCCCTACGTCTGCAGATTTGAAGATCTAGGAGATGATTTTTATTTATCATGGATAAGTGCTAGCGCTAGTTAGCATAGCCACATAGCTACATGATGTAGCTGTAGCTGTAGCTGTGTACCAAGACACACGTCGACATACTAACAAATAAAACAACAAGTAACACAGAATCTGTGACCAATCCTTCAGAAAGGTCCTGCTGCCTTTCTGGCAGAGGTCGGTTTTACTCCCCACGTCTGCAGATTTGAAGATCTAGTGGAGGATTTTTAGTTTTCATGGAAAAGTGCTAGCGCTAGTTAGCATAGCCACATAGCTACATGTTGGTAGCTGTATACCAAGACACACGTCGACATACTGACAAATAAAACAACAAGAAACACTAAATCTGTGACCAATGGTTCGGAAAGGTCCTGCTGCAGGCGCCTCTCCATCAGGATCAGATTCTGGATCAGATTCAGAGGGTTGAAGTAACGCGGGTCTGCGAGCAGCCGTGTATATTCAGCCAACATGTAAACATTAGATCAACGTGCTGGAGAGCCGAGGCCACACCCACTTCCCGAGGGGGCGTGGTCAGAGAGAAAACAGAGTGTTCTGAGGAGGACTGAAGAAGAGGGTTTTTCAGGCAGACCAAAATCTGATTTCAAAGTGTTTTTTTTGAGCATAAACTTTAAAGACATGTTTTGGGGACCTCTTAGACCAATATATGTTGATGAAAAAAGCGTGATATGTCACCTTTAAAACCAAGGGTGACCGTGCCTTTTAGCATGTGGCTCCAACTCTTTGGAACAGTCTTCCGCCCCCGGTGCGCTGTGCTGACTCAATTGAGACTTTTAAAAAGCAGCTTAAGACACATTTGTTTGTTATGGCTTCAACCCTCCGTCGTTATTTGATGTCCTTTTGTCTGCTTTCTTAATTATCTTATGTATTGCTCATTGTTTTGCCTTGTCGACACTGATTCTCTGTAAAGCACTTTGTGACTATGTCTGTGAAAGGTGCTTTACTAAATAAAGTTTACTTACTTACTTACTAAACATCTGCAATACACATGCAAAAGAAGACAACCAAACACGCCCGCTTTGGTGAAGACATCCCCAGTGAAACATCGTTTCTAAAACTTGGTGAACAGAAGTTTGTAGCGCTGTTTTTACGTGGAGCTTGGACACAAACCTGTCTTTGTTTTTAGTGGAAGCTCAAAGAATCGTGACCCGGTCGATCCACCTTTGACCTCCCAAAATCAAAGTCATTCTCAAGACTGTCTGCCCGTCAGAGAAGCTGCTGCTGCTGCTGTTGACTGACGACTGTGGAGTCTATCTTAGAGGCGGATCTGTTTGTAGCTTTGAGAGTGATTTGCTGATGTGCATGAATTTAAACTACTTCTATAAAGTGAGTAAACAGGCACTGATGGAGGAAGAAGTAGAGCTTCAATCCCTTTTAAGAGCATGACAGCATGCTTAGTCACAGAGCTGCAGCCTTCAGAGTCTGGGTGGGTAGTGGAGGGGTGGGGGGGGATTGTGTTTTGTTTCAATCATCAAAGCTATTGGGTTTAGGGTCTCCTCTCTCCGCCGATCACTCAGCGACACTCATGGCCACTCGGACTCTGAAACTTTACTCCGGGCTGCTGAGAGGAGCGGGCGGTGGTGCCGCAGAGACGTCTCCCTGGCCTTGCTCTGCGCCGCCGGGGGTCCACTCTGCCATTCTTCTGTTACACAAAGACTTCTTCAAGTGCCTGTGTGACAATGGCCTTTAGATCAGTGGAGCGTAATGATTGCTGGTTAACGTGAATGCGCTCTGTATTAATTGAGCCAGAATTAATCTGAAGTTTTTGTGTTTTTTTTTATACGAGTTGGCAAGGAACGTCCCGGTAGCGTCCAGTAACCATGACCTAAACGTCCACGTCGTCCTTCATTGATTTATCCCCTCATTGTGGAGACCGGACAGACTGGTCTCAGACTCGTCTGTTAATGAGCACAACCTCTCACTTTCAACCCTCAGAGCAAACACAATGTCACTTGAAGCTCCTCATAATGAAGCACATGTTCACAATAGCAGTGAAGCATGATTTCAGAAGACAAGCCTTTAAGTTCTCACAAAGAATGTAAGATGTTGCTGACACGAAGGATCCTTGATTTACATAAAGCACGACGCACCGAGGGAGATGGACACTCAGCGTTTGCACACCACATTAAAACACTCCAGGATTGTGACGGGGTCAGAATGAAAAACATTATCAAATCAAATAATTAAAACAAGCTTGGGAGTCTCTGGTTCCAGACTGTTTTTGTTTAGTCGTCATCATAAACAGAGTTAGTCGAGTCTGTCGGTGGATTAAGAAAGCACTGGGCCCCTTTGCAGAGCCGACCTCGATTCACAGATCCTGTCGTGCCAGCGGTTCGCTCTCTTTCAGCACGAGTCGACTCAGTCAGTGACAGACAGGCACCCTCGTGTCAAAACACTGTCTGCTGCTGCCAGGCTGCAGCCGGACTCAGACAACACGCAGCCGGGCACGCATACTCTGCCACCGTCTGCATCAGAGGCATGTAAACACAGAGAGGAGGCTTGTTTTTAGATAACAGATTTAATATATTTAAAGTGCAACATGTGCATCACTGAGAGAAGAAATCCAGCGCTGGGTGCAGAGCTGGATTTGGTTTCTGAAGTGTCCTGGTTCAGCTAGAAATCCACATGCAGAGCAAAAGAGGAAAGTGGTCTCAGAACCAATCTCTATAAACTAATACCTTTATGCAACTTCAACTAACAGTCAGCTAGACATCACCTCTACACTAGACTCCATGCACAGGTTGCTAAACAGAAGTCTTGTCTCCTTTACCTCTGACCTTAAACTACACACGAGAACCCTGAAAAGATGGATATCATTCACAGAGGTGGCTTGAAATCCAAGATGTCTGACTCTTACCTACTGTCATCATGGGTTAAACACATATTGGGGCACCAGTTTGGCTCTGTTCTTAAATCATGCACCCTATGTACTGAAGCGGGTTGACCAGGTCTGAATTCAACCCCTGGCCCTTTGTCACATGTCACTCCTCAATCTCTCTTTTCATTTTCCTACTCTGTCCACTTGCCTGACCTTTCAAAACAAATACTAAATTAAATTAAAAGTTGGAAGTCATTAAAAAGAGTGAGCAAAGTTTCAAATTGAGAGGTGAACGTGTGTTGGAGTAATCCCTAGAACAGCTTGTTCAAAGAGTCAAACAGGAATTCAGCGAGATGAACACGAGTTTGATCAATTTATGACATCATAGTTGGTGAATCTTCATTAAAAAGTTTAATTTGTCATTTTAAAAAAAGAAACATATCTTAATTGTGTGGTAATAGTGAAGGAGGCTTCTAGAATGCGGGTTCTAGAATGCTGGGGCCTAGAATAGTGGGTTCTAGAATGCTGGGTTCCAGAAGGCTGGGGCCTAGAATGCTGGGTTTCTAAAATGCTGGGGCCTAGAATGCTGGGTTCTAGAATACTTGATTATCGAATTCTGGGTTCTAGAATGCTGGGTTCTAGAATGCTGGGTTCTAGAATACTTGATTATCGAATTCTGGGTTCTAGAATGCTGGGTTATGGAATAATAATTATAGATGAATACGAGATTTGATCAATTTATGACATCACTAGTTGGTGAATCTCCATTAACAGGGCTAATTTGTCATTTTTAAAAAAGAAACATCTTATTTGCGTGGTAATAGTGAAGGAGGCTTCTAGAATGCTGGGTTCTAGGATAGTGGGTTCTAGAATGCTCGGTTCTAGAATGCTGGGGCCTAGAATGCTGGGGCCTAGAATGCTGGGGCCTAGAATAGTGGGTTCTACAATGCTGGGTTCCAGAAGGCTGGGGCCTAGAATGCTGGGTTCTAGAATCTTGGGTCCTAGAATGCTGGGTTCTAGAATGCTGGGGCCTAGAATGCTGGGTTCTAGAATGCTGGGGCCTAGAATGCTGGGTTCTAGAATGCTGGGTTCTAGAATACTTGGTTATTGAATTCTGGGTTCTAGAATGCTGGCTTATGGAATAATAATTATAGATGAATACGAGATTTGATCAATTTATGATACCTAGTTGGTGAATCTCCATTAACAGGGTTAATTTGTTTTTAAAAAAGAAACATCTTATTTGTGTGGAATAGTAAAGGAGGCTTCTAGAATGCTGGGTTCTAGAATGCTGGGTTCTAGAATGCTGGGTTCTAGAATGCTGGGTTCTAGAATGCTGGGGCCTAGAATGGTGGGTTCTAGGATGCTGGGGCCTAGAATGCTGGGTTCTAGGATGCTGGGGCCTAGAATGCTGGGATCTAGAATACTTGGTTATCAAATTCTGGGTTCTAGAATACTTGGTTATCAAATTCTGGGTTCTAGAATGCTGGGTTCTAGAATGCCGGGGCCTAGAATGCTGGGGCCTAGAATGCTTGGGCCTAGAATGCTGGGTTCTAGAATGCTGGGGCCTAGAATGGTGGGTTCTAGGATGCTGGGCCTAGAATGCTGGGTTCTAGGATGCCGGGGCCTAGAATGCTGGGGCCTAGAATGCTGGGGCCTAGAATGCTGGGTTCTAGAATGCTGGGGCCTAGAATGGTGGGTTCTAGGATGCTGGGGCCTAGAATGCTGGGTTCTAGAATGCTGGGGCCTAGAATGGTGGGTTCTAGGATGCTGGGGCCTAGAATGCTGGGTTCTAGGATGCTGGGGCCTAGAATGCTGGGTTCTAGGATGCTGGGGCCTAGAATGCTGGGTTCTAGGATGCTGGGGCCTAGAATGCTGGGATCTAGAATACTTGGTTATCAAATTCTGGGTTCTAGAATACTTGGTTATCAAATTCTGGGTTCTAGAATACTTGGTTATCAAATTCTGGGTTCTAGAATGCTGGGTTCTAGAATGCTGGGGCCTAGAATGGGGGTTCTAGGATGCTGGGCCTAGAATGCTGGGTTCTAGGATGCTGGGGCCTAGAATGCTGGGATCTAGAATACTTGGTTATCAAATTCGGGTTCTAGAATACTTGGTTATCAAATTCTGGGTTCTAGAATGCTGGGTTCTAGAATGCTGGGGCCTAGAATGCTGGGTTCTAGAATGCTGGGGCCTAGAATGCTGGGTTCTAGAATGCTGGGGCCTAGAATGGTGGGTTCTAGGATGCTGGGGCCTAGAATGCTGGGTTCTAGGATGCGGGGCCTAGAATGCTGGGCCTAGAATGCTGGGGCCTAGAATGCTGGGTTCTAGAATGCTGGGGCCTAGAATGGTGGGTTCTAGGATGCTGGGGCCTAGAATGCTGGGTTCTAGAATGCTGGGGCCTAGAATGGTGGGTTCTAGGATGCTGGGGCCTAGAATGCTGGGTTCTAGGATGGGGGCCTAGAATGCTGGGTTCTAGGATGCTGGGGCCTAGAATGGTGGGTTCTAGGATGCTGGGGCCTAGAATGCTGGGATCTAGAATACTTGGTTATCAAATTCTGGGTTCTAGCATGCTGGGTTATGGAATGCTGGGGCCTAGAATGCTGGGTTCTAGAATGCTGGGTTCTAGAAGGCTGATAGAGCCTTAAAGTGACAGTAGCTAAAATGAAGCGTTTCAAACTGAAGCTGAAGTTAGGGTTTTTAAAGACAGCAGCCTGAGTTAAGTGAAGAGTTTTGAACTCTAAATAATGTTAAGAGGCTACAGAGTTATCAGAGGGACGATATAAGGCCTGAACATGAGCATGATCCCTCTCTTTAACAGATAAGTATTGTTTTCAGGCTGATCCTGTAAGTTTCTATCTTGTACTAGATTAACAGATCTTGATAAAATGAGAAGAACATTCATATTGGAACATTCAATTCAATTTAAACAACTTCATTAGTCTCTAGGGGAGATTTGTACTCTGCAGCTTGTAACAAAACAACTTCAAACAGAAATAATAAAAAACATAAAAACAAACACAGGAGCTACAGAGTAATACTGGTATCAAGCAGACTGATAAGTGTACAGGTTGGCAGGATCAGATAAAAAAATCTGTATCATAAGAGATAACAGAGTCCTCTGGTAAAAAGATAAGGAGTCCATAACCAGCAACATGATACAGATCAGTCTGTTTATGCTGTGGCAACAAGTTAGTGCCAAACAAATCTGTTGGCCCGTCTTTCCAAAACCACTTAAGACTGTTTATCCATCACATCATGTCTGTGCTGTTAATGTGTTTATTCAGACAGGACAGAGGATAAGGTGGGAAGCTGGGGAGAGAGAGAGAGTGGGGGTCACATGGGTTTGATTTGAACCTGGGATAAAGCTTCTAGATGTGAGGCACAGTCTAACCACAGAGCTGAACTGGTTCCCGTACTTATAAAGTTCAACAAGGTGTTTCTTCTGTCCCTGTTTACCTTTCGGTTTGTGTTTTGAGCCGTTTAGTGCAGAGTAACTTCACGAGGACAAAACAGGAAGAGATGCCAGTCTGCTGCGACTGACACCTCTTCAAAGAGCTGCGAGTCTGCCAACATGCAGAGGTTTCACCTTTCTGACCGAGTTCAAACAGCAGAACTCGTTCTCACACTTGGAGCTGATTGGATGTTTAGCCTGGCGGTGCTGTAAATGAAGGGAAAGAAAAATGTTGAAGGCTTGTTCGAGCGTGTCTGCTTGGCTTTATTCAGGATTAATTAAAGGAGAAGGATGTTGGTGAACATTTATACTGTACTCTTAAAGGAGACAAATAATGCAGCTCTTTGTCTGGCTGTCTCTTTTATTCCCACTGTAAGCTCTGGAAAGCTCTTCGGTTCAAGAAGGACATTATGAACTTTCCAATTTCTCACATTTCCTGATGTTTGGATGTTGTGCACAGAGTTTCCCAGACTGCAGAGGTGTAGGAAACAAAAATTAAGCAGCCAAATGTCCAACCGAAGAAAAAATGAGGATTTCTCAAGGAAGCAGAAGTTGGTTATTTTGTATTTGTCTCAGCAGGACTAAATACACTCTTCCCAGTTTCCTACTCTGTCCACCGCCCTAACCTTTCATAGGAGCATTTAAAGCTCCAAAACAATCCTTACAGAGGCGGTAATGTTCTTATTTCATACTTTGAAAACAAACAGCAAGTTAAAATGTTTCTAAAAAGGAGTTGGGAGGTGAACGGGGGTTGGAGTAATCCTCAGAACAGCTTGTTCAAAAAGTCAGAAGGGTGAGATCAACACGAGATATGCTCAAACTATGACATCATCAGTTAGTGGTTCCCCATTAAAAGGGTCAATTATACATTTCAATGAGAAACATAAACAGGGCTGCGTGGGAATAGAGAAAGAGGCTTCTAGAATGCTGGGTTCTGGAATGCTGAGTACTGAAATGCTGGTTTGTGTAACTCTGGGTACTTGAATGCTTAGTTATGGAATGCTTGGTTCTAGAAAACTAAGTTCAAGAACCTGGTATTCTAGAATTCTGGGTTCTACAATGCTTGGTTCTGGAATGCTGGGTTCTAGAATGCTGGGTTCTAGAAAGCTGGGTTCTAGAATGCTGAGTACTCGAATGCTGGGTGGTGTAACTCTGGGTTCTTGATGCTGGGTTATGGGAGAAAACTGGGGTCGAGACCCTGGTATCCTACAATGCTTGGTTCTGAAATGCTGGTTTCTATAATGCTTGGTTCTGGAATGCTGGATTCAAGAATTCTGGGGCCTAGAATTCTGGTTCTAGAATGCTGGGCTATGGAATGCTGATTACTCGAATGCTGGGTTGTGTAACTCTGGGTTCTTGAATGCTGGGTTATGGAATGCTGGGTTCGAGAATGCTGGGTTCGAGAACCTAGTATTCTAGAATTCTGGGTTCTTCAATGCTTGGTTCTGGAATGCTGGGTTCTAGAATGCTGGGTTCTAGAAAGCTGGGTTCTAGAATGCTGAGTACTCGAATGCTGGTGGTGTAACTCTGGGTTCTTGAATGCTGGGTTATGGGAGAAAACTGGGGTCGAGACCCTGGTATCCTACAATGCTTGGTTCTGAAATGCTGGTTTCTATAATGCTTGGTTCTGGAATGCTGGATTCAAGAATTCTGGGGCCTAGAATTCTGGGTTCCAGAATGCTGGGCTATGGAATGCTGATTACTCGAATGCTGGGTTATGGAATGCTGGGTTCTAGAATGCTGGGTTCGAGAACCTAGTATTCTAGAATTCTGGGTTCTTCAATGCTTGGTTCTGGAATGCTGGGTTCTAGAATGCTGGGTTCTAGAAAGCTGGGTTCTAGAATGCTGAGTACTCGAATGCTGGGTTGTGTAACTCTGGGTTCTTGAATGGGTTATGGAATGTTGGGATCTAGAATGCTGGGTTTGAGAACCTAGTATTCTAGAATACTGGGTTCTACAGTGCTGGGTTCTACAGTGCTGGGTTCTACAGTGCTGGGTTTCAGAATGCTGGGTTCTAGAATGCTGAGTACTCGAATGCTGGATGGTGTAACTCTGGGTTCTTGAATGTTGGGTTATGGAATGCTGGGTTCTAGAAAACTGGGTTTGAGACCCTGATATTCTAAAATGCTTGGCTCTGGAATGCTGGTTTCTATAATGCTTGGTTCTGGAATGCTGGATTCTAGAATGCTGGATTTGAGAATTCTGGGGCCTAGAGTACTGGGTTCTAGAATGCTGGGGCCTAGAATGCTGGGGCCTAGAGTACTGGGTTCTAGAATGCTGGGGCCTAGAATGCTGGATTATAGAATGTTGGGTTCTAGAATGCTGGGGCCTAGAATGCTGGGGCCTAGAGTACTGGGTTCTAGAATGCTGGGGCCTAGAATGCTGGGGCCTAGAGTACTGGGTTCTAGAATGCTGGGGCCTAGAGTACTGGGTTCTAGAATGCTGGGGCCTAGAATGCTGGATTATAGAATGTTGGGTTCTAGAATGCTGAGTTCTAGAATGCAGCTGGATGAAAGATTTGGAATACAAATCTGAGGAATTGAAGAAGCGATGGGAACAAGAACGAAGTGTGTTTTTGTTCCTTCATGCAGCTTATTTCCCACAGCAACCTTTGACTCGAGTTAGATTAAGCTCCGCCATAAGATTAACAAGAACAAGAACGCAACTGTGGCAAGAAAACTGTAGGAATGTAATACTCCAGATCGTCTAACCACATAGATATTTATTTTCTCCTGCAGCAACAAAACAAGCAGCCTTCAGACGACAACCCAATGAACCGAGCTGATAACTTGAAAAAGTATTACACAGAATGTTGTCTGTATGACAGCCATGCATGCATTGCTTACATGCTATTTGTCATCGTGCTGTGGAAAATATCGCTCCGACTGACAGCTTTATGACTCCTTCACAGAGCGTTTTCAGAGTCACGGCCAAGAAAGAAAAGAGATGGCAATAAAACGCTCCTGTTGCCGATTAAGTCACAGAGAAATTTAACCAAACTGAGGTTTACCAGCGATCCCATGTCATGGTTTCAATCGTACAAACTCAACAGAAGCATAACATTTTCTTTGTCCTCGCAGACCGTCTGAAGACGATCTGATTGGTGTAGGAGTCAGGGTACAGTAACCTCAGCTGAGGTCCAAAAGCGAACAGTCACATGTTTGTAATGCAGCTTTTAAAAGTTGGACGAGGCTGCACGTAATTTATTTGCACATTTGTTTAATAGCTCGCTCTGCAGACACAGTTTATAAAACGAACAAGTGTTTCCTTATAGGCCTTTTTATCACGTTTGGCTGTCAGATGTGAATAAAAACCAGTTTATAAGTGAATAATGAAACAACACAGCAACACTGTGAGAGGGAGACTTTAATCTGAAGCAGACTCTGCAGCTCCTCTCACCTGAGGCTCAGAGTGTCATGAAAATCATGACTTCTCTCAGCTAACTTATTTCAATGACATATGTCACTTCTGAGGCTGTAGGTACCTGAACCACAGGAGGAGGGCTGTGATTGGATGCTTAGTCTCACTTGATGACCGTGATCTGTGCAAGATGGGCTGCTGGCTGTGTCAGACCTGAAGCCTTCTCATCATGAGAGGCAGAGTGAGTGAGGAATAAAACAGAGCTCAAAGAAAGTGAAGATTGAACTTGTGTATTTGAACTTGTATGGATGCTGTTATTCCTTTATTTGTGCTGGATGTGTTTGCAGAAGTTTGCCGCTTCTTTTCTGTATTCAATTCTTCAATTCTTAAATTGGTGTCCGTTGACTATGAAGCTAGTGCCTCCAAATGACAGAAAGTACGACTGAATTTTGAACTCAAACAATTTTTCACATCCCTTTGGATCTTAAAGTTTGTGCAAGGTAACAAGATATGGGGCAACCATTGCTCCAAGACCGTGCATCCATCTTTTGTACTGATCGTCCCTTTTGGAGTCACGGTGTGGTTGGAGTCTGTCCCAGCTGTCACTGGCTGAAAGGTGGGACACACCCTGGACAGGTTGGATGCACAAATGCATGCTTTGGTGCATTTGGCTGCAAGTCCTTAAATCCCTGTAAAGACTGAACCATCAAATAATTGTCAGAAATTTTTAACTCTTTGAAAATGGAGAGTTTATTGGACCTTCTGACAAATAATAAAAAAATTAAATAGACATTTTTATATATGAGTTTTAATTTGTATCATATTTGATACATCAGGCATTTTTTTGCACAAAGTTTATTATTTTTAAACAAACTAAAACATAGAAAAACAACATTTTAGCCTACTGAACTTTGAGTTTCCTTCAAAAGTAATTTCAAACATAGAAATATTTTTACCCATATTGCAACGGTAACATATTTTGTATCTACTACACAGCAAAAAAAGATAGAACAAATAAAAACTAATAAGAAGAGAAATCAAGTGAATCACAGATGTGTGTGATGTGATTGTGGACGGCGGCTGAATGAAAACACTGCAGGTTAATCTACCAATCAGACATGCTCAGCATAACAGGCCCCGCCCCCCGAAAGTCCCAGGGCCTTTGAAAAGTACTATTCCTTTAGAGGAAAGATTAACCCTCCTGTTATGTTGCGGGTCAAATTGACCCATTTTGAAATTAATAAATCTAAAAAGAAATATTAAAAGCATTTTTTCACTATTAAACTTCTTCTGCTTGGCTTAAAGGTGACATATCATGCAAAATTGACTTTTTAATGGTTCTCTACCTGAAATCTGTGTCCCTGTCTACAAACCCCCCGAGAATGAAAAAAATCCATTCTGCCCCTGTTCTGATTTCTCCACCTTTCTGTAAATGTGTGTGAAACGAGCCGTTTCAGACTTCCGTGTTTTTGTTACGTAACAACAATATCCGGTCTGTCACGGAGTCAGAGCTCGGAGCTTGTTCAGCCCATAGACTGTATAAAATAATACTGAATCCCTCCTCCGTTTTTCATTACCTGCACACATGTGTGCTAACAAGGAGCTTAGGAGGGAGGCATGCTAGTTGTAGGCTGTCTTAATAAACACAAAGGTCGGTTTTACTCCCCACGTCTGCAGATTTGAAGATCTAGTGGATGATTTTTATTTATCATGGATAAGTGCTAGCGCTAGTTAGCATAGCTACATAGCTACATGTCGTAGCTGTAGCTGTGTAGCAAGACACACGTCGACATGCTGACAAATAAAACAACAAGAAACACTAAATCTGTGACCAATCCTTCATAAAAGGTCCCGCTGCCTTTCTGGCAGAGGTCGGTTTGACTCCCCAAGTCTGCAGATTTGAAGATCTAGTGGATGATTTTTATTTGTCATGGATAAGTGCTAGCGCTAATTAGCATAGCCACATAGCTACATGTTCATAGCTGTAGCTGTAGCTGTGTACCAAGACACACGTCTACATGCTGACAAATAAAACAACAAGAAACACTAAATCTGTGACCAATGGTTCAGAAAGGTCCTGCTGCAGGCCCTCTCCGTCAGGATCAGATTCTGGATCAGATTCAGAGGGTTGAAGTAACGTGATCTCTGAGTAGCCGTGTGTATTCAGCCAACATGTAAGCATTAGATCAACATGCTGGACAGCCTAGGCCACACCCACTTCCTGAGGGGGCGTGGTCAGAGAGAAAACAGAGTGTTCTGAAGAGGACTGAAGAAGAGGGTTTTCAGGCAGACCAAATCTGATTTCAAAGTGTTTTTTTGAGCATAAACTTTAAAGACATGTTTTGGGGACCTCTTAGACCAATATATTGATGAAAAAAGCGTGATATGTCCCCTTTAATTAATGTGAACAACATATAAAATGAAAATTGTTCATTTCACACATTTGCAACCCTCCCTGCATGTTATATTACACAGATACTGTTCGTGGGTCAAGAGGCTAAAGGGGTCAGAAGTGTCAAATACTAAATGTTTCTTTGCAACTGTGTTACATATTTCACCCCAATCACTTTCCAATGTAAATATCAAAAGTTTTAACATGAATTTTCATCAGAAAACAAGTGAATTATCTTCATTGAACTATGATCTGTGAGAATTAAAGAACACCAATGTGCTAAATATTGATTTAAATGGTTAGTAATGGAGTAAATGATGAGATTTAAAAAATTTTGGGGGATTTTTGGGGTTCGGATACTTTTGAATTATTAAATATGCCCCGGGTCAAGTTGACCCAGGAACATTATTGTTGTAACAGGAGGGTTAACTAGACGGTAGAGATGACAGTGGACTTCAGGAGAAGCCCCCCCCCCCCCCCCCTCACCATCCTGAACAGCACTGTGTCCACTGTGGACTCTTTCAGGTTCCTGGGATCCACTATTTCCCGGGACCTGAGGTGGACCTCCCACATAGACACAATCGGAAAAAAGGCCCAGCAGAAGAAAGGCCCAGCAGAGGATGTACTTCCTGCATAAGCTCAGGAAGTTCAACCTGCCCCAGGAGCTGCTGATCATGTTCTACACCTCCATCATCCAGTCTGTTCTGTGCACCTCCATCACTGTCTGGTTTGGCTCTGCAACCAAACTAGACAAACACAGACTGCAGCGGACTATAAGGACTGCAGAAAAAATCATCGGTGTCGACGTGCCCCCCATCCAGGACTTGTACCGGTCCCGGGCCAGGAAACGGGCAGGTAGCATCACCGCTGACCCCTCACACCCTGGACACAAATTCTTCAAACTCCCCCCTCCGGCAGGAAGCGCTACAGATCACTGTGCGCCAAAACAACCCGCCATAAGAACAGCTTCTTCCCCCAGGCTGTCACTCTGATGAACACTAAACCATAACAGTGTCATACCTGTCAGATAAATACTCTCTGTAAATATACATGTAGATACACAATGCAACTATTCTCAAAGCAGAATTCCATATTTCTATTTTTTGTATTATTTAACTACTATTATTATAATGTAAAACTACCTCTGCTACTCACCACTGCACTATCATCATATTATTTTAGCCTGTACATATTAGTCAAGCCTATTTGTTGTTTCTTTGTATTTATAGCTAAGGTTATTGTTATTAATTTTTATTTATTTTTTATTGTAGTTCTTATTCTTATGCCTTGTACAAAGAGAGCACAGTTTACTAAAGTCAAATTCCTTGTGTGTTCAAGCATACTTGGCGAATAAAGCTGATTCTGAACTCCCCCTAAAGTCCATAGTTCCGGGGTAAAGTTCCTGCAGTCGAAAAATGCCTTAACAATGCAGGAAAATAACAAAACACTCTCACACCTCGTGGCGATTTAGAGTCCTCAATGAACCCAGGGAGCGTGTGTTTGGACTGTGGACACGCAGGAGAACATGCAAACTGTGCATAAGGAGGCTAAAGTCTTCCTGTGATGTCACTTCCTGTAACTGTTGTTGAGCTGACAGTCAGGTGCCGACTCTGCAGACTCAGCGTTATTACTTAAGAGCATGCTGGATTAAAAACATGAAAATGGAAGGACAGTGTGTTTGTAAGTGTGACCCTGAGAGTGGTGTCATTAGTTTAACATTAACAGGTCGTCGTGGTCGTGCTCCAGTGAAGTGGACCCGTCTCACTCTCAGCTCCGCCGTGCGTCCTGTAACCGAGCCGTTCCCACACATTCCCGTGTTCTCCGACTGCTCCACTTCTCCCGCAGCACAGTCGGACACACGTCTATAAACAAACTCCAGTCTGTCCTTCCCTTGTTAGTTGACACTGTATAATCTAATTGTCGGTATATTGACTCACTAAATGTTGGCATTGGGTCTGAGCCCAGCTCTAAACATCACAAGGACGGAGTTTATTGTCTTATAAAATTAACAGAGCTTGTTTGGACTGAACTTTAATTAATAACTGTGAGGAGAGGTGAAACGTAAACACTCTGACAGGCTTCTTCTTTTCATTTCAAATCTCACTTTGCTCTTGTTTATGATTCAACACCACACACCGCTTTTTAAAGTCACATCTTGGATTCACGTCCAACAACATCACGGCTCTCCATCGGCAAACTTAGAAAAACAACAGCAGCTCACTCAGGAGAGAGAGATTGAACATGAAAACATATTTCAGCTCTTGAATGCCTGCTCTATCTCAAGACTCATTCCTGCAGCGTGATCACACACTCTGTACAAGCCTGAGTGTGTGTGTGTGTGTTGTGTGTGTGTGTGTGGGAGGGAGAGAGAGGTGGATTTTGTTTACTTTAGAGGAAAGTGAAATGCCGGGGTCGCCTTTATTCAAACTGACAGCTCCATTTGGAAGCAATCATCAAATGTGTCATGGAAAAGCGCTATGTCATGGTACGAGGGGCGGCAGGACTCTGCCAGCATCAATATTTTCCTTCGAGTCCGGACTCTGGATGTGGTTTTAACTGCATGTACATTAAGATCCCTCAGATACGTCTGCAGGCTCTAAACGTCTTCTCCCTTTCCTCTGACGGGATCCAAAGTGTGAAGAGATCGACGAACAGACAAAGAGAGGAAGAGTTTTATCAGTGTCACCTCCTCCAGATAGGAAGTTCAGGTAATTAGCTGCACTCCTCGAGCGAGGGCCAATATCCTGTCTGCAGAGAGACCCGTTCTGACTCAGTGATCCTGAGGGCAGCTCCTCACTCGGGGAGACCACCTCGGACGGTGTGATGGGTGAAGGATCTCATCTTCCTGCCTGCACGGTCTGCACGGTCTGCATCCTCCCACCTCAGACACCAGCAGGGAGAGAAGCAGAGTTCCAGGTGTTAGTGTGACTTTCATTTAAACACAGGATCCTACTTTCTTTGTATTCCCCTCTTTTTTAAGTTATATTTTGGGCTTTTGCACCTTTATGAGACGGGGAGGAAAGTGGATAGAGCTGGAAACAGGGAGAGAGAGTGGGGGAGTGACATGCAGGAAAGGGGCCACAGGCTGGAATCGAACGCAGGCTAACCGCTTCATGGGCCGTGATTTAACCATTAGGCCAAACCCTCGACCCTCCCCTCTTTTTTTACTTAAATACAAATTACATCCTTAAATCTCTGTAAAGCCTGAACCATCAAACTGCCAGAAAATTGTAATTCTTTGAAAATGGAGTGTTTATTGGACCTTCTGACAAATAAAAAAATTAATTGATTAAATAGAAATTTCATATATGAGTTTTAATTTGTATTATATTTGATAGATCAGGCATTTTGGTGCATTTTTTTGCACAAAGTTTCTTATTTTTAAACAAACTAAAACTTATAAAAACAAAACTTTTAGCCTGTTGAACTTTGAGGTCTGCATCCAGGTTAGCCTCCATGTAAAAATGTAGATGCAAAGGAACGCAGAGTACAGCAGAAGGCTTCTGTCAGTGAGTGTGTCACATACAGAGCATCAATGAGCCTAACGAGAGTCTCCCTGTGTGCTCTTATGGATAACATAAACGTCATCACCTCCCATCTGTTCAACAAAGTTTCTTTAGGAGGCTTGCAGGAACAAGTCCAGGTAAAGTGGAGGTGAAAACTTTGGCCTTTTGCATTCACACATGCAGCTCACCTTGCAAACTGTGCATGAGTAGAGCTTTGGACAGCAAGATAAAGCCATCCACTCATGAACTGTATAAAATATGGACGTAGGATCCGTGACGTCACCCATCTGTTTCTAAAGAGCTGTTTTGGGCCAATCGGCGGCGGCGGCATATTGCTGCTGTGGAGCCAGTGTGATGTAAAGAGGCGGAGTTTGAGCCTCCTCGCCAGTAGCAATCAAGTCAATCAAGTCCGCTGTGCCTCTCATTGGAAGACTCATAATCTCAATATCTTCGAA